>NC_137603.1:21699682-21717182 GCF_963280865.1 Gymnoscopelus braueri
GTAGTTCTAAAGGAGACTAGAGCCATCATAAAATACAGCAAATGCTTCCTATATACTGTAGGATGAAAGTGATCTCTTGGCTTTTACTTCTGTCAGACTTTGGGGGAACAAAACCATTACATTAGTACTAACATGTTTAGTACTAACCCACTGCCTTATGTCTCCCTCGACCCCCTCCACTTACTCTTGCTACCTCTGGATCGACACAGGCACAAACACACTTGACAAGCGAGCCAACAGGCGCTAGAATTACCCTCTAGCACAGCAACAATCTCTTTCACGGACAAACACTGATGCACGGCGTAGAAAAACCCAGTACAACAAAATCTCTTCATTTGCACAGTTTCAAGATGCAAAGTTATTCCATTCCTTATCAACTTCATCTGAACTCAATCTGCCCCAAAGCCAGTGTGTTTGTTGTGTTTTGTGCGCGTTCAGCCCTCTCTCATTTATTTCGCTGTTATTTGTTGATGGGCTTTCTCTTTTGTATTACTAGAGTAAATTTAATTAGAGCTTGAGGAATACAAATCACTTTACGCTCAGCAAGTGCTATTCAGTTCCCTAAAGGCCTGATTATACTTTGTGTATGTGTAGCTGTGAGGGTCTGGCGACAGTGGGCGTTTACGCAGTTCTGAACGTACTGTACTACAATTTGGTGTCTGAAGACTCATGTGCTTTCCACATATGCGCACTACAAATAAAAATCTGTCTCGCTGATACTTCCACTTCTGCCTGCACACATTTTCATCTCTTCCAACTGTAAATTATCATTTTTTGCAATTCTGGCAAATATAAATTTTTATCTCACTTAAGATGTGATTTATCTTTTCTTATCAAACTTAGAAGATAGATTAAAAACATCTGCTCTGTGTTTGACCACTACTTATGGAAGGACTTCCATCTGCTGTCCCTAAAATGTCAGATTCTTGTTGGTCACCACCTTATGCAGTACAGTATGTCCTCAACAAGCCTGGCCATAATATAATGTACTTTCAGAATCGAATTATGCAGTGGCTCATTAGTTCCCTGGCGTCTTTATTATCCTGGGTGCTTACTGTTTGCAAATCATTCACTAAAGGGTCTGCCAATTATGTTCACAAATATTGATTGTGTTATACAACAGTAATTCTAAAAACAAAACAGTCTTGATCCCTCTAAAACGGCAGACTGCTACATCTCAGCAACTTCATTTCAGAACACTTAATGAGGTTCTATTCAAAGTATATTGCGTGTGAATAACAACAAATCTGTTGCATGAGCCTTACACTTCCCATGTTTCACAGTTCTAATAGTGGTGTGGAATTCGTGTCAATTTGTATTACATACTTATCAGTGTGTATTGTCATTATTAGCACAGATGTAGGATAATATTATTGCTTTATATATATATATATATATATATATATATATATATATATATATATATATATATATATATATATATATATATATATATACATATATATATAAGCAAATTACTAAGAAATTGAAATGTGACTGCACACACATGGACATGCATACATCTGCGTAAATTCCTTTCTTTTATTTGAGCTATAAGAACAATAGGACCTAGCCAGGGAACAGTCTGTCCTTTGGGTCTTACATTTCCCAGCCCTTTATAACTGGGACTAAATCTCTCTTCAATCTGTGCAGCTGACATTTCCAGATGAAGGAGTTCAACAGGTTAGCAGCCCACACCCACAGACCGTTGAGTCTCTCTTCTCTGCAGTCCATCACTCAGTCTACCCTTCACTTTCTCCACGTGTCCTCAGCATGCTGTTTTCAGTCCATTTATTCTTCTCTTATTTTTCTCTCCTCATTCTTCTCCCGACACCCACACACAACCAGGCACGTGCGGGGTAGTGCGTGGGGTGATGCTGTGGGGGCTTGAACACCTGCCCTTTTGCCCCTGATGTCCAAAGTGCCCTTTGTAAATTAATTAACAAATAAATGCCCAACACCCATGTCCCTTATAAAGAACATTTGTCTAATAACAACAATAACAACAATAACAACAACAACAATAATAATAATAATAATATTATCAACAACAACAATATCAACAACAACAATGATAGTAATAGTAGTCATTTTGCTATGAATAAAATGAGTTGGCTCCATCAGTCGGTTTTGCTTTCAATTTGACTTGATGAAGTGACGTCACTTTTACTCAGACCTCCATTATGCTTTGCAGCTGTGACCACTGACTGGGTCAGACTCACAGGCAGGTGCTCAGCATTTACAGTATGGTGAGGTCTCACGAGTTTCATTTGTGTGATTGATTCTCCCACCTCCAACCACCAAACATCTTATTGTTGCTTTTACACTTTACTTTTTGTCCTGGTCAAACAAACGATATGTTTTAATTGGTTTCCCATATTTCCAATCAATGTTACAAATTAACAGCCTTGATACCTAAGTGTAAATGTATGTATAATATATAATATTTCTGCTTTGTCTAGTAAGTGTTAAGTGTTTTAATTCAACTATGTTATGTGCTTGCACATACAGTATTATTTATTTTAGCTTTATTTGTTCACTAATGTTTCTCTGTCCATTCTGGTTGGCTGTTCGGTTGGCTGTTCGCTCTGCTGCTCTGGTCCATGTCTAGACAAACCTGTGCTGCATCATGATTGCTCTGGTTGCTCCTCCCTGTCTCAGCTGTCCCTCGTCCCTCATGCACTGATTAGGGCCTTACCTATTTCCAGTCCTCACTCTCTCCAGCATCCCAGCAGACAACACCAGGCTTTTGTTCCCTTAGTTTATATTCTTCCCAGTTTAGTTATGATGGGCCTGGTAGTACTGTGTTGATGTTTTACTTTAATGGTTAGTTTAGTTTTTGTATCTTTGTTTTGGTAGTTTATGGGAGTCTGGTGGGACGACAGGCACTATTAGTGTTTGGCTCACCAGACTCCCCACTTGGCCAGCCCATCGTTTTCTTTTGTTTGTTAGGATTTTAGTTAGACCTCAGTTTGGTTCATCACTCCTCCTATCCACAGGTATGTTTAGTACTTCTTTAGTACTTAACGTGTTAGCTGAATTCAAAATAAAAATGCAATGCAAGTGAGACCTGACTCTATCCTATCTTTATGTTATTGCCATTGGTGTTCGAGCCAGGTTTAAATGGCCATAACAAACTATTATTTACACAACCAAACACTTCCAAACTGCATACAGCTCTGTTCAAACAAAGATGGTCAATACAAGGTTCAAGGTTACTTTATTTTGTCTTATTTTTATTTATCTTGCAGACAAGGACCAGCTGCATACATACAGTACACAATACATTACAATACCATACAGTACAAAAATCAATAAGACACCTGGTGACACCCCTAACAGTCATTTAGGCCTATACATCAACCTCTAGCATAATATATCACCCCAGCCAACATAGTGCATCATGTGCAACACCTTTAGTGCCACCTCAAAACCTTCTACCCCGCTGTCTGCCCTCCATAAGGAGTCTATTGAGGAGTGTGATTGACAGAGGGACAAATGAGTGCTTGAACCTATTATAGCTCCATGCAGTAACTCATACTCAGGGTATATAGTACATGGGAGGGGCCAGACACAATTTTCTTAGCTTGCCCAATGGTGGACTGTTAAAAAATGACTTGGGGGTTGATGGGAGGTGTGGACATGTACCATACTCTTCTCTGCCATTTTGACCAATCTAAGGATCCCAGATTTATTCTTTACCGTCAGGTTTCCAAACCAACTGGTGATACTATGATGGACTAGATACTAGCTCTATAAAAGATCAACATATTTCTACATACACCAAAGAGTCTAAGCCTACGGAGAAAATGAAGGTGCTGGTGTATTTTTGCACACACACTTTTCACATGAGTGTGCCAGCTCACTTCACAATCAATTTGCACTCCTTGACATGTATAGGAGGTGACCTGTTTGACGTCATGGCCATGTTTGGTGATCATGGTGTGGTCACCTATAGGCTTGGGATCCACCACAATCTCCTCGGTTTTCCTTACATTAAATCTGTTCATCACACCATCCTACAAACCTGTCCACTCTAGTTGTATGGCTATACATTCACTTGTGACTGTGAGTAGACTGAGGATAACAGTGTCATCAGAAAACTTTACAAACGGATTGGGTTGTGAGCTGACACAATCATTTGTGTATAAAGTGAACAAAAGGGATGAGCTAACCGTCCCCTGGGGGGCCCCTGTACTGTTCACCGCCTTATATTTGTCAAAAAATGAGAGCATAATTCTGTGAATTATTTTTGTTGTTTTAAAATAATATTGTTCCATGTGCGACCTTTTAAACTTTGAACACTTGCCCCTCTAATGGTCTCTGTCAGAGCCTTCTCTTCTCTTCTCTTCTCTTCCCTCGAAACTTGATAGATTCATCAAATTATGAAATTAATCTGGTAGAGGGGAATTGTTTTGGAGTAGCACATTCTTGGTTTCCGCCATGGTTTCTGCCCCCAAGTTATATCTGCTCTAGACCGCATCAGAAAACTGCAAAAGGAGTTGATCGCAGTCTATGCTCCCCTCTTTCTTTTCATGTTCTATCCTATCTCCTCCTCCCTCTCCTCCCATCTCCTTTCATCCTCCCTCCCTCCTCTCCCCTTCATCTTGACCTACCACCCCTTCATTACCTCCTTCATCCTCTATTTTCTTCATCCCATCCACCCCCCCCCCTCTCTCTCTGTGCCCTGTTCTGTTTGAAAGCATTAATTTGTCACTTCCACTTCCGTCTCCACGGCTCCATTAATAAATGATTATCTTATGGCAGAGAGGTTACGCACGCACGCACGCACACACACACACACACACACACACACACACACACGCTCAAAAATAGTGCCATGTCATGACTTATGTCATGATGCACCCATAAAACACTCATATCACACAAAAACACATTGAAGGACCACTTCACCTATTTCCAATCTATTTTTATATAATTGCTTCTCACGAATGCTCATTATGAGATGGCACCATTTCTGTTTTCTCACTCTGTGTCTCAGAGGAGGGCTTTGGACAGTTAATTATGTCCAAACCATGTGGGGTGGCAGGCTTGTAGCTGAGGAGGTAGCAGCCGCTTGGGAATCGGAAGGTTCCCGGTTCGATCCCGAGCTGTGGGTTAGTGTTAAAGTGTCTGATAGAGTTAATCTTGATTGATCACAATTTGTCTAGTGTCCTAAACCTGCTTTAAATGTCAAATTAATATAATGGTCATATTGGCCTAATTCAGTCATGTTAAATGTGCTTCTGTACTCTCCTATTCTCTTTCTGTCTATGCAAGGTCAAACTAGCTACAGGCTTTCTGTGGCTATCTGTTGTTTTGAAAACACTATCTCGGTGTTCTTCTCCAATGCATAACCCTTCTCTCAGTGTCACGAAATCACCACTGACCAGTGACCGATCAGAGCCGAGGTCAACGTGTTGACCCAGACATGTGGACGCTGTTTGTCCAAAGATAAACTGTCACACCATCATCATCATCATCATCATCATCTACCATCCTCATCTTCATCATCTTCATCTGACGAGAACTAGCATCATCGCTCACGACTGGACGCTTGATCTGTCTTCCATGATGTCATATGTTTATGTTAACGGGTGCTGTTAAAACCCAGTGCTTTCTCTGTTCTCATTATGAGAGACGACGACCGATGATGCGTTAACACCTGTGTTACTGTAACCTTCCATATCTCTCTGTCTGTTAATACAAGATATTTCACTACATCCAATGGCTGCCTGTGTTCGAGTCTGAATTTTCTTTGTCGCCCTTATGAAATATGTCTGGTACTTTGTGTGGATGATAGGGAGAAAACAGCTCCATCAGTGTCCTTGAGCAAGACACTGAACCCCTAACTGCTCCTGATGAGCAGGTTGGTGCCTTGCACGGTTTCCTCCGCCGTCGGTGTGTGAATGGGTGAATGTAATGCACATTGTAAAGCCTTTTGGATAAATTAATTAAAGTACGATTGAAGTACAGTCCTCAAGTAAATATACCAATTACTGTCCACCACTGGCCAACACTATACGAAGCAAAAAAAGCCATAGTAACCATAGCTTGGGAGGACGAGACCGCCGGTTCAGAGTATGGGAAAGTATCCCCATTGGCTTAAAGGTTTAATGACATTCACTTTTACACCACATTCAAAGTCTTTGTCCTGGTCCTTCAAAAGTGTACAAAAAGTTTTAAGTGAAAATTCCATTCCAGTGATCCATGGCAGGTGTTTTTCTCTCACATTTCTAAAGCCTTTTCAACTGCAATGAAAAAAGAAATCTTTGCCTGCGGGTGTCGCTAGTGAGGGATTTTGCCTGTCAATCATCGCCTCTGCTCCGCCCCCCCAAAGGAAAGGATAGGGGAGGGGAGGGGAGGGGCGAGGAGGAGAGTGGGCGGGATTAATCGACTGTGACCTCACTGTCGAAGGGCCAAGCTCAGATTACTTTTCAGCCTAATTATTCAGAAAACCCCAGACCACAGAAAATCCACTGAATGTTCTAAGTTCAGTTTTTTTGGGTGTAATTGAGGTCATAAAACCCCAAATAAAACATTGAAAATAAAAAAAGTGAAAATGAATGTCATGATACCTTTAAAGGACAGCCAATGATTGAAAACATGTCGAGAATATGTCGAACACTTGACACTGGTTAGACCAGCGTGCTTTGCAAGCTGGTAAAAATACAGATAGGGCAACATTATGCCATAAACTGTTAGTCCATCATAGTCAAGTCATCATAGTCTGTTGTCAAATAATTTAATGTCTGTAAAAAATAATCATATTTAATATCTGCATTTAAAAACCTGTAAAATATCTCCTGTGTGGATTGCATTGGACAGTAAATGTAATTAAAGTTGCACCGTTGTATCCACATACACTGGCTGCCACACAATAAGTGAAAAATATTATGAATTATTTATGAGTTAGATTTTAGGAGCAGTATAGAAACAATTGCGGTTCAAATTCAAGTTTTTGAATTAGATACTCATTCAATGGCATATATAACAAAGTTATTGTTTCCAGCTCTGTGGGGTTTGCTCCAGCCTTCACTCATATTGCATTTTATATTAAAATTCATGTTGCACACACTTGGGAGTGAAATAAGAGCAGATAATAAACCACAGAACTCATCATCATCATCAGGCATAATGTACACCATGCTGAAAAGAGCAGCTTCTTAATGAGAGCATTGCTGAGGAGAAGCAATCTTTATGGTAATTTAAAACTACTGAGCATGAGTATCAATAGCATTGGCTCAAGATTAAAACAATGTTCATCAGTACCTTTATGTAAGACTTCTAAGAGGCTTTTATTGAAGCCTACATGTTATTGTGCATGTATTCAACACGGTTCAAAATTCATAATTTGGGGGTACTTAACCCCCCCTGAAAAAGTTTGGAAACCGCTGGTCCAGAGAAGTAATGTTAAATCTTTAGACAAATGAAAAACGGAAAAAGTACCAAAATCATGGCACTGTGCCTGTCTTTAAGGATTTAAAAGAGGGTCACAGTGTCAATGAAGGACATATTTAATAGGGCTTGTAGACCTCTGTACCGTATGGATTCTAGACTGTGGGGACAATGAAATAAAAAGACGTTGACACAGCATTTCTCAGACAGTTGAGCTGCCTGAAAAGCAGTGAGAGGTTTATTCTGCAGACCGTGACTCTCTGCACTGAGAGACATTCTCTTTATCCACCGAGTCTTTGATACCAGACAAACCTATTGATCTGCTGTCTGAACCTTTTCTCTGAAAAGACTGACAAAAGCAATAAGTCCACAGAATGATCTAGTGGCACAGGGCGCCTGTAAGTATGCGGTGGGAGCTGCTAGGGTTGCCAACCGTCCCATGAAATAAGGAATTGTCTCTTATTTGGAAACTAAAAGACGTGTCCCCTATTTTTCAGATATAACATGGGGGCAGCAATCAACAATGTTGTCCCCAATCTATAACCCTCCCTTCCCACCCCCCACCAAGGCACAGTACAGGAACAAGCACATACTTAAACAGAACGGAACAACAAAAAAGAAAACATGAAAGACAAAGGGGCGAAGAAAAACATAAAAGAGGCACAATAAAAGTTATATACTACATACAGTAACAGTAATAGTCACCACAACATTGACCATAATCATGCTAGGAGGACAGTCCCAACCAGGACGTGTCCCTTATTGATCTGATAAGGGACACACTTTGTTCCTTATTTTTGGGAATCAATCAATGCCACACATCTTACAATACAATCTTTACATATAACGTACATATGCTATGCAGGTTGTTAATATAATACACACAAACTGTACATAATAATAAAACTTTTTGGGGGCATATCCCCTTATTTAAGGGACGCCTGGGTGCCCTTATTTAGGTAGTTAGTTGGCAACCTTAGCTGAGACGGGCCATCACAGACCAGGTTCTGACCGGTACCAATATGTTTCAATGAGCCTGGATACAAGCGAGAGAATGTTTACGAGGCTGATGATACACTGATTAAAAGCAGAAATAGTCACTGAAAGAAAGCCTCAGGCTGTCTGGCCTGATGCTGCCCTGTCCTTTGTCGGCATGCGGTTTACTGCAGGCAATAATCAGTACCAGATTAGGAAATTGTGTTATTGCCGCCGAGATGTCCATGGACCTGTCCGATCCAGTCATGTCCTTCTGTAGTCAACGTCTCGTTCTCCAATCTGCCTGTTCGGCCTCTGCATCATGCTACTGATGTCACCCTGTCCTCGCTTGGCCGTATATGGAGCTTACATATACTCTGAACTTCGGTGGTCAACGGTATTAAGGATATATTAAGGATATCGCTGCTCTTCCGTTCGGTGCCATCCAACTCTGCCTTCATCCAGTATAGTCGCGTCCCTTTATATCATATCTCCTTGCGTTCTGTCCGTGACATCAGCTGTGGTGATATCGGTCTTTTCTACGTCAGTCATGGGTGACCTAAGGCAAGCCAGGTCTGCTCCTTGTATGGGGATCTCCGACGGCCCCTTGTTCCATGGTCAGGTCAGATCCTCTCCAACAGTCACCAATCTAGTGTAACTATGGAAACACATATCTGCATTCTATTCTGCTCTATACCAATTACTAGGTATATATATACTCGGTATACAGGTAGCTGACGTTATCTTAGACTTTATATTTCTATGTTATTGTTGAGCATTTCACACAATTCTTGTTTACCATCTCATTTGCACTGTAACACTGACACAACGTCCCTGGCTGTGCTGCTTGAGAACTCATTTCCATGTAGTGCTCATCAACAGCCTCTGTTGTATTTACGTCCGTGACTCCTGTGGATGAGTGCGTTTCACATTCATTGGCTTGAGAGGATCTGTGTGTCCTTCTCTGCCATTCCACAGTAGACTAAACTGCAGGTTAAGACAAAGCAACTGAACCATTTTGACAACTGAACTGCTTTATTTGACAGAGGGCATTACCCATAATGATATCTAGTTTGCTTCTATACTACAGTTGTTGTTGTTGTTGTTGTTGTTTTCAGTTTATACCACCAAGAAAGGTCCCCCAGGCCCAGAAATCAAACCCCGGACTCGCTGTCAGACATCAGAGCCTCTATGGTACGCACCTTAACCACTCAGCTATCGGCATCCCCAAACTGAAAATATGTCTAAAATCATGACATGATTCTTTATATTTTAGGGATCGTTAAAGTACTACCGTTGGTACATCACAGTTAATCAAATAATCATAAAACAACAATCCTTTATCACTGACTGTTATTATTCTGACAATGCAGGCTAGATGCTCAGAGGAGGCTGTGCACGTTATTGTGATGTTAGCTTGCAAGAGACAATGTTATCGTTCCATCTCCCTTTGATAGTGTAAGTATTCCAACACATACTGTAACTCTCTTCCAGGGGGATTGGATTATTCTAATTCTTGCGGAGATCTTGAAAGCTCCTTCTGGGTATAGATCCACACTCAGAGGAACATTTCATTTCTTGATGTCACTTCTCTTGCTGTATGTTTTAATATCTTGTCTCTTTGTCTCTACTTTTAACAACTAACCTTGAAATAAAAACCATGTCCACGTGTGCTACATATGCATATACGCGTGTGCACACATATAAATGGGGGTCGTTCTGGACAAAAGCCAAGCCAAATCACATGAGGAAAGAGAATGCAGCATCCATAAGGGTAGATTGAAATGAGATGAGAGTAGCCTAAATGAGAGCCTCTGCTGTTTCCTATGCATGCCCTGTAAAACAAGTTTTCAGTATTATGTCAGGTGTTTTTTACATGGCATAGACCACAATTTGTATAATATTTTATAAAACTATGTTTGTATTTTAAATGATGGTGAATCTTGTTTTATTGTCAAACACAAATTAAATGGAACTTAGTGTGCACCACAACACTTTATGGACAATCTGCCACCTCAACCTGTGGGTCTGGACCTCCAGGTCCCCATATAATTTCCCCAGATGACAGTGAAGTGACAATATAAGGGCTTTAAAGACCTTTTTATTCCCCAAAGAAAAAAGACCATTACTACAACTAACAAACTATACTATAAAAACTGGTCAAACATTGGCCAAATCGTTAAATAATATCAGAAAGAGGCAAACATTTGGAAAACTTGTGGCGAGGCGTTGTGAGCTTGTAGATCTGCTAATTTCACAATGTTTATTTCTGGAACCGAGTCAAACTAAATTTAATGGCTCAACTCCTACATTCCAAGTGCTTGTCAGGGTGGGGGGGTCCCCAGTTCAAATATGATTATTTTGGGGGGTTGTGGCCTGAAAAGGTTGAGAACCTGTCCCACAGGACCCAAAGCAATTCACCCAGGAACAGGGGATATTTTTTGATTTGCTGTGGGGCAGGAGCGGGTGGTCATGAATAAATTGCGGTTCCCGGGATTTAGCGCAAACCACAAGAATGGAGTCAATAAATCTTTGTTAAAACTTTGTTGCAAAGCAGTCAATTGTCATATTTGTTTTCAGTTGATACGGTTAATCCAGCAGGAACAGGATTAAGAAAACAGTCCCGTGCTGGGCTCTAGTCTGAGCTGTATTGAGGACATATTGGATCTAAAAATGGCAATGTCGGTCGGAACGTTCAAACCATTTGTGTAATATGGGGTGTAATGAGTAGCATGATCTCTAGGTGTTGTTAGTAGGGCTTTTAGAGTATTAGTCTTGTTGACAACATGTGTTTTTTTTAAGACATGCCATATTTTGGATGACATGGTATGGTGTGTTGGAGGGTAGGTCAGTGGAAAGATCGTTACAGGTACAGCTTAACTCTTTGTTTTTCTTATTCTCTCCCTACCTCCTTGGGCTCTTCAACTTCATCTGCAAATAAAAGTTTTTCAAACTGAAAAAACATCTTACTTCCCGCCTAGTGTGTAACTCACAAAGCAGTTTAATCTCTTATGTAGCCTCTCCTGTGCTTGTTAAGCGCCTTCTTCTTAGAAAACCCAATTCCTCTTCAATTTAAGGCCTTCAACAGGTTACCGCTAAATCTTGTCTAATAAAGATCTAAGAGAAGAGGAACTGAGAGGACAGAGAGAGAGAGAGAGAGGAAAAGAGGGCTGATAACTTAGAACTCAACGGAGCAATTAGAGACACCCACATTGGCACTTGTTTTGTTCCTTACTTTATTTCTTGTAATCTCCCCAACAAGCACCAAGGTAAGCCTTCAGTATAACTGCTTTGTTCTTCAATGTTACATCCAACTTTTCCAGAAACGTTCCAATGACAGGACAAAAAGATAAGCCAATCTCCATGGTGACTATATTAACTGTTATCTACCAACAAAAAACGAGCAAACATACTTAGTGCCAGGTTCCCTATCTGCACATGTATTTACACAGAGTTCATACTGATTGTCAGTGGTGGACAGTAACTAAGTACATTTATTTGAGTACTGTACACAAGTAGTTTTTTTGAGTATCTGTACTTACTTGAGCATTTGTGTTTTTTGATACTTATGACTTTCACTCCACTATTTCAAAGAAACATATTGCACTTTTTGACTCCAATACATTTATAGGAAGGGAAAAAGTACATCATGAATTAACCACTTAAGTCATATTTCAAATCTCACACTTGTAAATCGTATATTTTCACTATTATTTGTTGGAAATTATTTGGGAAAATGACAAAATCTCAATCCTTTTTTTTAATTATTTTTACTATATGATCAATTTTGAATACTTAAGTATTTCTTAAAGACAAGTACTTCAGTAACTCAAGTACCAATATGACTGAGCAACTTTCGATTGAGTAATAGGTGTATCTATACTTTGACAGCATTGATTCTGATTCTGATATGGTCATTCAGAGAAACAAGCTTCTCATACTAAATCAGAAGTCTGGGAAGTGAACAAATAATTGCTCCCTCGTAGACTACACTGTTGAGGTGACCTTGAAGAAGGCACTGAGCTTCCTGATGTTTACCCACAGTTCAACACCATAACAGCTGAAATAGTGCTTATGGGTGCACACAGGTAACAATAGAAATACAAATCAGGAGGAGAACATAGTATTGGCTTGGTCACACACTTCGAAGACAGAATAGTTGGAAGTGGATCGTCTCCGAGTAGATGAAATGGACCGAGGGGTGTCCGACTGACTATGAATTAATAAATAACTAGAAAAAGTGCTCCTCGGAGCACAGGTCTCCGCCAGGTCAGGTAGGTGAGTGTGGACCAGCAATGTTCTGAATTCGCCAATCAGGATGGAATGTGAAAAATCGGACGGATCCGTCTTGATCACTTGACTATAGAGATAATGTGTCCGGTTTGCGTGTTGAATCAAGTTTTGTAAAAATCGGCCTCCTGGTGGCGCTATAATAGGGCAATGTTGAAAGGGTGGCATTTGTTCCTCAACGTAGTGTGAATGTGCGTGCAAAGTTTCACGGCAATCGGACACTGCGTTCATGATTTGCGGCATTTAGTTCAATACGGGCCACTCCTGCAAACTTTAGATGTCAATCGTAGCCAATCAGGATGGAATATGAAAAATCAAACAGATTAGTCTTGATCTCATGACTATAGAGATGTGTACCAATTTATGTTAAATTTGGATACAATCTGAAGGAGTAATATCCAAAAATGTGTTTTACATAAGTCGGCCTCCTGGTGGCGCTATAAAAGGCAGATGTGAAAAAAGCAGGGCAAAGGTTTTTCCTTGACCTGTTGGGAGTGCGCATACAAAGTTGTAAACAGATCGGTGCAGTTACGGGTAAAAACACGAATTGGCCTGTTATAGCGCCACCATGAGGCTGATTTAAAAAATTTGGAGTGGCATTTCTTCCTCTGCTTAACACATTGAATGCCAATCGCGTAGATCTACGCGAACCTATTTAAAGCCGCAGCGTGCCAGTCGCGTAGATCTACGCGAACCGCCGATTCCCATTGATTTTGCCCCAGGTGCACTTTCCGAATTTTTTTGATCCATTTCTGTTTCCGGTTTCCGGTCGGAAACAGAATTATTCGGGTTCCGTTTTTTTCGATCGTATCCGCTTCCTGTCTGGGATCCTGTTTAAAACTCGATTTTCTCGGTTGTTGTTTTTCTCCTCGCTGATCACTGTTTATGGTTGATCGGCTGTATCTTCAAGATGGCGGCACGGATTTGGAAACTATTTTCGCTGGCCGTTTCTCACGGATCCGCCGTGTGTTTAGAACCAAATGAACGCGCACTTTTAACTTATTTAGCGAGGTCTGTGGCGACATGAAAAAAACAAAAAAACAACAATAAAACGCTGGCACTGGTGAGTACAGTATGAGATTAAACTCTGGCATGGAATGCAGGAAGAGCGAGATCCCAAACCGACCCGACGCTGCCATGACGCCGTCGCGGCTCAACCGACGCCGTGGCGACCCAACCGACGCCGTGGCGACTGAACCGACGCCGTCGCAACCCAACCGACCCAACCGACGCCGTCGCGGCCTGCGCCGACGCAACCGACACCGTCGCCGACCCTGCCGACGCTGCCATGATGCAGTCGCTACCCGCCGACCCCCATACCGACCCACCAACGGAGTCGAACCTTCATGGCACCGCAACGTCAATTTCTGATCCATCGACCATATCTGCACTCTTCTGGCGCAGCTCCCCCCCCCCACCTGCGTGCCCCCCACCCCCCCACCGGGACCCCCCCCCCCCCCCCCCCACCCAAGGGGTGACTCATAGTAATTGTATATTTTGCGCATGAGACAGAGAGCAGTTGAGATTTCTTTCGGCCAGATCTCTGGCAATTGTACTTGAATTCTTATAATTTTAATGTTTATATTATCTGTAAAGTTTATACTTTCATTTGGTGTCAGGCATGAATTTATTATCATTTATTATCATTTATTTTCTTATTTTCTTTCATTTATTTACACGCGCGTAATAAACAGAGCAGTTGAGATTTCATTCGGCCTGATCTTTCTGAATTTTACTTGAATTCTTATAATTTCAATGTTTATATGATCTGTAAAGTTTATATTTTCATTTGGTATCAGTAATTTATTTTCTTATTTTCTGTAATTTATTTCCACCACGTAACATAATCTATCTATCTGTCTATCTATCTATGCATCTATCTATTTATCTATCTATCTATCTATCTATGTATCTATCTGTCAATTAATCTATCATCTGTCACAAGGGTTTTCAGCCCAAGGACCCCCTAGCTGAGAGAGAGATGAAGCAGGGACCCCTTATATTGTATATATTTTTCCATCCACCGATAGCTCTCTGCCAAAAAAATAGCCGATCTACATGCTCACAACGCCTTGCGCTTCGAGGCGATGGAGCTTGTAGATTGGCTTGTAGATCGATCTGTCTGTCTGTCTGTCTGTCTGTCTGTCTGTCTGTCTGTCTGTCTGTCTGTCTGTCTGTCTGTCTGTCTTTAAATCGATCTAAATATCTATCTATCGATCTATCTCCAGCAATGTATACAGCTGCCCCCCCCCATAAATAATATCAGTCCAGCAATAATGACAGCCCCCAATGTAAGCTCCCGACGCGGTGATTAACATCACGTTGTTCAACAAATAGCAGATCTACAAGCTCGGTTATTGTGAGCTTGTAGATCTGCTATTTTCAAATAGCGTTTGTATAAAATCGGGCTGAAGTGGTTATTGTATGGTTCATAATATAATAATTAATATCTGCGAAGTGTAGGATTATTATAATTAATATTATTATATTATAATTAAAGTAAGCCATCGGTTAGTGTGATTGAGTGCGCTCCCACGGCCTGGCTGGGTCTGTCTGTCTGTCTGTCTGTCTGTCTGTCTGTTGGACGGACGGACGGACGGACGGACGGACGGACGGACGGACGGACGGGCAGATACGTAATTCTCATCTCTGCGGATGTTTAAATTGGATACACTCTTCCAAGTGCCCACATGTCTCTAATGCCCACTCTATTTTTGGTGTGAGTGAGTGTGCTTCGAAGGCCTCTGTCTGTCTGTCTGTCTGTCTGTCTGTCTGTCTGTCTGTCTGTCTGTCTGTCTGTCTGTCTGTCTGTCTGTCTACCTGGCAGAAGTCCGCGGCAGTAACACACACACACAAACGCACACATAATAAATTAGATTAAAATCCCTAAATCAATCAATCTATCTATCTATCTATCTATCTATCTATCTATCTATATATCTATCTATCTATCTATCTATCTATCTATCTATCTATCTATCTATCTATCTATCTATCTATCTATCTATCTATCTATCTATCTATCTATCTATCTACAGTTTAGCTGTTAATTCTTGCGCGATCTTCAAACGACTGCCCATTGAATACCGTAGGTGTCCTGAGGTATATGAAATAAATAAGAAAGCAGGCGTGGACTTTGGGAGCTGTCTATGTGATCAACAAATAAAACAGATCTTCAAGCTGCAATGCTCATGGGAGAGACGCGTTGTTAGCTTGTAAATCTGTGATGTTACGTCCATAAATTAAGCTTGGGACGTATGATTGGTCAATAAACCTGGTAGGTCGGGCTGAAAATATCTGATCTATAAACTCACAACTCATTGCATCCACACGTGTTGTGAGCTTGTAGTTCTGTTTTCACGTGCATAAATTAGGAATTCATTCATTTCATTGGTCAAATGCAACAGACAGACAGACAGACAGACAGACATACCCAGGCCGTGGGAGGCACTCAATCACACTAACCGATGCGCTTTTCTTAATTATAATATAAGAATAATAATTATAATAATCCTACACTTCGCAGATATAAATTATTATATTATGAACCATACAATAACCACTTCACACCTATTTTATACATACGCTATTTGAAAATAGCAGATCTACAAGCTCACAATAACTGAGCTTGTAGATCTGCTATTTGTTGAACAACGTGTTGCTAATCATGGTGTTGGGAGCTTACATCCGGGGCTGTCATTACTGGACTGATATTATTTATGGGGGGGGGGGATAGATAGATAGATAGATATTTAGATAGATTTAAAGATAGACAGACAGACACACAGACACGCCTTTTTTTTAAGGGTAGGTTTATATGGGTTACAATGGGCTATATATGTACAGTAGACGTTGTGTATTAGTGTTACGTGCGTAATTACGCACGTGGCAAAAATCTGATTGATATCGTTAGATAAAGACAGAAAATAAATAATAATAAACTAGAATGATAGCAAATATAAACTTGTCAGATCATAGAAACATTATTTTTTTTAGAATTCAAGTACAAATGCCAGAGATGTGGCGAATGAAATCTCAACTGCTCTCTGTCTCATGCGCAAAATATGCTGATCTACAATTGTTATAAGTCACCCCCTCGGCTTGGTGGGGGGGTCCGGGGGGTGGTCCCGGTGGGGGTGGGCACGCAGGTGGGGGGGGGAGGGGAAGAGCTGCACCAGAAGAGTGCATATGGTCGATGGATCAGAAATACACGTTGCGGTGCCATGAAGGCGGGTAGCGACTGCATCATGGCAGCGCCGGTTGCGTCGGTGCAGGCCGCGACGGTTTCGGTTCAGGCCGCGAAGGTGCCGGTTGCGTCGGTGTAGGCCGCGACAGCCCGGCGGCCGGGTCGGTACCGGTCGCGACCGGATCGACGGACTACCGACAGAACCGACCTTTAACCGACGCACCGACGCTTTCACCGACGTTGCCACGGAAGCGTCGCGACCGGGTCGACGGTACCGACGCAGTACCGACGGTACCGACCTTTAAGCAACCTCCTACCGACCCGCCGACCGTGGACTGTGGCGGAGTTTTTTTTTTTTTTTGCACATTGAAGTTGAGATTTCATTAAGCCAGATCTTTGTCAATTTTACTTCAATTCTTATCATTTTAATGTTTATATGATCTTTAAAGGTTATATTTTAATTTGGTATCAGTCATGATTTTTTTGTAATTTATTAAGATTTATTTCCTTATTTTCTCATGGCACCAAGTCAATTTCCGATCAATCGACCATATCTGCACAGCTGTTCAACATGGCTCTGAAGTCAACAAAATAAAATAATAAAAATTCGAAGAAAAAAAAAGGTTCTGCTAATAACTTTCATTGGCATCA
>NC_137603.1:21722182-21729682 GCF_963280865.1 Gymnoscopelus braueri
GTCTTCTTATTTAACAGAAGTCCCCCAATGGTCTATACTAGGCAACCTCCTTTTTTCCATACAGTAAATATTTTTGCCGAATGTTCGCCCCACAAAGAGACACTAGGGTTCATGGGGTTAATAGAAGCGCTATTATTATCTCCGCCAGGTCAAATGGCAGGTACGGAGATAACGTTTTTGTGTGCGTGCGTGTGTGTGTGCGTGCGTGTGTGTGTGCGTGCGTGCGTGCGTGCGTGCGTGCGTGCGTGCGTGCGTGCGTGCGTGCGTGCGTGCGTGCGTGCGTGCGTGCGTGCGTGCGTGCGTGCGTGCGGCACGCGCGTGCGTGCGTGCGTGCGTGCGTGCGTGCGTGCGTGCGTGCGTGCGTGCGTGCGTGCGTGCGTGCGTGCGTGCGTGCGTGCGTGCGTGCGTGCGTGCGTGCGTGCGTGCGTGCGTGCGTGCGTGCGTGCGTGTGTTGTAGGTGCAGCGGATGCATTTGCAACTTCTGGACTATGTAGCTTGGATACAAGAAGGCACTACTCACTGGTGGAATCTACCAAAAGCCGACGCTACAGTACCTGAAGGCCCCTCCCGTGAGCAGCTACTGGGAAGAGAGGCAATAGACCCGGCGGCCTTCCAGTGTATGTCCGTCCGCTGTCGTAATAGCAATGGGTGGACTTCCAGGCCCATAAGAACAACTACAGGGAGCGCTTTAACACCAAGCAGCAGTGCAAGACTAAGAACTTTGTTTCCTCTGGTGATCCAGCCTAGGACATACCCACGGACTGGTTGTTGGAGGGTTTCGACAACTTGGAAAATACCTGTGCTCAAATCAGCACCCTTCTCTTACTTTTAACATTATTTGTTTTTTTTCTCGCTATTTTGCTTTACAACAATATTTTATTGTATTGTAATGTTTGTTCACAATGTTAATGACTACAGAGGCTCTAACTACAAAATGTCACTGACTGCAAATTTGCCAGCACTATGTTGTAAGTGCAGGTAACAATAATTACTTTGAAATGTGAAACCTTAAAGTCAACAGCCGTTATATATTTCAGTAGAATTCATTTATTTTATTTAGCTCAATTTTCATGGTAATAGATTGTTTCATTTATTCACGTATGGAATATTCTGTGAGCCGGATATGAATATAAACCAATCACTGCACTTATTTGAAAAATAATGCCTCACATTAGATGTGACCTTATCCGGAATGTCACATCCCTGTAAACACAGTCATTACACCTCTTAAAATTAAGTGGTGTATGTTATGTGTTTGAGATTGAGATCTGTTGAGGTCCATTCTACCTGATCCGTCTCATGAGAAGATCAAACATTTATCACAGCCTTCAATATTTATCACAGCCTTCAATATTTTACCCTCGGTTTTCTGGTGCTGCGGCGATTTAGTGAAACCACAGAAGACGTGCGTTGGATAAATTATGCAAAGAGGACAATCACAGGCATGTAGAAATCCCTCTACCTCTGTACTCAGAGAGTAGAATAAAGCCCACCAGGTACCTGGTTGTTCCTCTGTACTCAGAGAGTAGAATAAAGTACACCAGGTCCCTATCAACATTACTTCTGCTTCTTTCATACATCATCAGATGGCGAGCTCAACATCATGTAGCCATGCCCTCATCTCTGGCCTTACGTTGAAGAGGCCGAAGTTGGTGTTTATAGGGGGGCGGGTGGTAATTATGCTCGCCAGTTCTTACTCACCGGACGCACATGCTCCGCTGTCTGCCAAGCCCCACTTAGATGGTTTCATTTGAAGCAGCCGACCCCAGTATGTAGTAGGCAGGGTCCATTGCCGCCGTGGTATAGGTCTTCACCTTTAATGCCATCTTCTGGGTCCCAGGTGTAGCGATGGATTTGTGGGGGCCGGACAGGGGCGAAAGGGGACTGCGGCCTCCCAGCCTTTGAACAATGAACAATAAAAGGCAGCCTCCGCACACTCAATACTGTGCAAAATCAGATTGCTTTTATTTGTTTGTTTTTCATAGCAAGCTTTCGGTCATAGATCTTCTTCAGGCCGGAGATAAAAATGTTTACGATGTAACACTTTTCTCAACAATATGAGCCGTATTACATTATGAGCGGCTAAGTAAGGTTCATAATGTAACACATTTTTGCATTATTACATAATGCAAAAATCCATTATTACGTTATGCACTCATGACGTTATTACAGAGCTGATTATTACATTATGGGCTTTAATTACAATGATTACATTATGAACCGTTATTAAATTCTGAGCCGATGAGTTGCTACACTTGCTCCTCAGAGCACAGGTTTTCACCAGGGATACATATATTGAGGAGATTCTCTGAGTAAAAATGACTGAGAATGATGAACCATAACAAATTCATGTTTTTTGATCTTTCACAATTATTTATTTATACATTTCAGAATCATATTTCAAATGTTTCCCTTTAAAATAGCTCAGTACATGACAGAGAATATACAACGGCCAGCACTGCTCGCTACCCTTCTTCTCTCTACTTCCATTTAAAGGTGCATTCCACATCTAGTCTTTTGATAGGAATCAGTTCAAACCCTGCACATGGCTGTGCTGCTAGTCAGGCACGAATTACACTGTGACCAACGCATGGTTTCACCTAAATGTCTTATGATCATGCTTCGCCCACTGAAGTGCAAAGATGTTAAATGTGGAAAGATGTGTAGCTTTATTATGATAAATTAAAAGGTCTCAACAAATGAAAGTCCTGACCAATGATATTGGTTTGCTATGGTACATTCAAATAAAAGCATCTGAAATCTCACAATTCTCTTTCCTAGAGACATGGACCTAGATGGAACTAAATGTGGACATGGAACTCTGCTGTGGCTACTGCTAGTCATTTAACCACTTAAAGCCTTTATTGTTAGTAAAACCGACCTGAGTTACAACTGTATACTTGGTATGCTTTTTTCCGTCTACAACAAATCTCTTCGCCAAAAATAGCCGATCTACAAGTTTACAACATGTCACATCGGGACGTGTTGTGAGCTTACAGATCTGCTATTTTTGACGAATGTTCTCCCAGGATAGGCATGCTGTGGTTAACAACATAATGATGAGGTTGCTAGCAGCAATGGTGGAAGTCCACCATGTCGAACATCACTTCTGAAAAAAAAATGATAATAATAATAATGATAATATAATAATAATAATAAATTACAAAGAGCACTTTTTAGTTGTTGTGTTTTTCTGAAACCAGGCGTAAAATCACAGTGTTGTATGGGAGAGGTCTGTCCAGTCTGTGGATGAAGACCAGAATACGTTCAGCAACATTACGGGCAACCATTGCAGCAGAAGTGACATCAACAGTCATACATTAACATTATAGCATCTGAGGAATAATGCTTCTGATCTGTAGACTCTGAAGCCGATCTTTAACTCACATCTAAAATGATAACTAGCAGAGTTCCCTGCTTTTGTTTGACCCGGTTAAACATCTCAATAACAGTATGGAGAATGTCACCAACTAATTGGTATTATGTAACCCGACTCCATTGTCCAAATGGATAAAATTACTGTCAATGGAGCAGAATCAGATTGGAGCATAAGTGTTCATGAAGAGCGACATGAAATGAGTGCACACAGAGTTTCATGTCTTGCTCAAAAACACTTTGATAGCATGACATTGTTAAACCTTTCATCTTCCAGCTACAACAATAGATATGACCAATTTTTACTTTGATTTCCATAAAATTGCTGAGTGTATGAGTCTTTTATAATTACTAGCAGTGTGTGTGTGTGTGTGTGTGTGTGTGTGTGTGTGTGTGTGTGTGTGTGTGTGTGTGTGTGTGTGTGTGTGTGTGTGTGTGTGTGTGTGTGTGTGTGTGTGTGTGTCTGTGTGTGTGTGTGTGTGTGAGTGTGTGTGCGCGCGTGCGTGCGTGAGTGCATGCGTGCGTGCGTGTGTGCTGGTGAGGACAGAGGAGAACAGAAATAATGTCACTTAAGGGAACATTTAGTGACCATGACAGAGATTTAAGGATTCCGAAAAGCAATTAAAGCTGACCAAGTTCTAAACAGTAAAGTTGAATCACTAACAGTTACAGAACCATGATTTCGATGTGGAAGAGTTGTTCAAAGCTGTATGGTTTGAACCTTTCTGGCTGTCAACCTATGTTGTTGTTTCAGACAATGCAAGAAATGAAGAGTAATGAAGTCCAGCTCTGTCGTGCGGTGTTAACTGTATTGACTGTACTAACGGTAAAGTTAAATGATGTTGACATGGATTACTGTATTGACAACTTTATTGGCTGTACTGAAAGGAAAGGGTAAAATGCTTAAAAACAAAAACCTGATTGGATGTGGACCTTTCCCTCCAACTGAAACATGTCATTCAGATTCATTATTAGATCATGTTTTCTATATAGTCATATTGCTCACGTTCTGTCACCATATTGTCAAAACATGACAGTTGTGCTGTGCATTCTCACTGTGCTTTGCTGCAGTACTGTATGATTAATGATTAAACATTATTAAAATATTAATGCCATGTATCATTCATTTCCTAGTTCCCAGTGCATGTGACCTGGGACAGATATTCACAGGCAAAAACTGATCAATTGATTTGGTTTTAATACTGCCAATCCACACATGTATGTTGAAAATAATCAATAATTAATCATTTTAATTAAGCATTGAGTATTCACATTAATAACATTTCTTTGGTGTATCATTCACTTTGACATAAAAGTGTGTGTTTCTTTTTTAAAGAAGAAACTATACGCAAATATGTGCACTGCTCTATATCTGTCCTAGATCACACATGACCCACATGAGTAATTGTTAATTACTAATATGATTTAAATGGTACTATGGTCTGTTTCTGTTATTGCGGAAACACCTTTCACATTATAGCACAAGCTGCACAGGACAAAGCAACAGGCGAGTAAAAATGTGGTCAAACATCTCGAGAAACATGAGGAAACAGGGGTTTATATTGATTATATGGTCCATCATGAGTAGTGTTGGGCAGCAACTAATTACTACGTAATATACTGTATTACTGTAATATTACTTTCCCCACTAACTAGTAGTGTAATTATTACAATGGCCAAAACAGTAATAATATTAGTTGTTAATCAAGTAGCTGTAGGTTGCGAAGTTACAATGAACGTGATTTGTTTTTGACCGAGATAGACTGTTCAGCCTATACTTTATGCTCCATAGTAGGAGGTTGTCACATGCAAAAAATGAACAGATCTGCAAGCAGCATCAACACACTGCTAGCTGGTAGATTTGTTCTTTTAAGCATGTGTAAGTGCAGGTCAGGACAGGTTTGTGGGTCAAAAAGTATTATAGTAATATAACTTGTAAAGTAACTAGTTACTGTTGATGCCAACTAACAAGTAATGTAATATTATTACTTTTTAAAGGAGTAATAAATAACGTATTACTCTTCTTGGGTGACTTGCCCAACACTGATCATGAGAAGTTTTAAGAAAGCACTTCAATAATTAAGTCTAGTATTGTTTGTTTACTCGGAAATGCATTTATTTCCCAGTACGGAAGAGGTTGGGTTACAAGCAAAACAACAAGCTTTTCTCAGTTATACAGATGCAGGGGTAGATAGATAAAATGGATTATTCTCAGATCATGCCTATTGACTGTGGTAGTGAAAAATCGTAAATCAATCTGGGACTCTATTTATTTATTCATTTTATTGCCAGGATCAGTGAATATAGAGGATCACATTATGAAGTACTAATTCACACATCTTAAGTATTCCAGAGTTAAGAAGGTGGTATTTATTCTTCTTAACTGATCCTTAAATATCCAAGTAGTTCTACAGTACCTGAAGGTCCATTTAAAATGTCCCTGATGCAGTGACCCCCACATAGCAAGCACTAAGTTAGCATTACAATAATTTACTGTTTGCTAATCTGATGTGGTTTGATTCTTATGTCAAAACATAACTACAGAATAACATTGTCAATGGTGCACAGCTCAATATTGTCTACCCCTGCATATGGCAATAACTGACATAATCATAGAAAGCCAATCCGAAATTGTTTAGATGGAAACATTGGAGATGTTACAACTGTACTGTATCTCAAAGTACTGCTGGTAACTTTGACACATTGTGGCTGCAGTCACATAGCAACTCAAGTGATTTATCTGTTTGTCACATAGCAACTCAAGTGATTTATCTGTGATCACTGCCTTTGAAATGTAAAGAAAAATGATACATAAGGATTTGATTAATGGTTACCATAATGAATGAAGCATGATCTGTAAGGGTTTGATGGGTTAATGGTCACCATAATAAAAGTCTCACTGCTCATAAAATGTGTTTAGTAGTATAATGGGTAGCGAATTGGCTACTGTAGCATTATGCTGTAGTGATGGATTATACTACAATTTGAGCTGATATACACGCCATTAGCCAAGTGGTTAAGCTATATTTTTTAAATATATTTCATTAATTAGAATAAAACAATCTGGCTTGTCTGTACAAATTACAAGGATGATTTGTCTTTCTGTCCATCTTGTGCATACTCAGACATGAACAAGATTCTCTCCTTTTTGAACAAACAAAATATCAAGCTAACCACTTGACTATTCAATTGCAGAATGACTGAGCGACAGTTACAAGCAAATGTGTTGATTATTATGCTTAATATGGATTCTAAATACAATGATCTGTCCATCCAGACACAAATAACCTGCCATCAAACACGATGTCAAAGTCAAATACATGGAGGATGACAGAGAGATTATACAAACTATGTCTCCTTAAATGTTAAAGGGCTTGTCTTGTTAAGATATTGCAGTAAAATGTTCAGTGTTAATTTGACTCTGAGTGTAAAAATGCATTTGTTTTTATTTAACACTGAGAATTGTATGTATAGTATGACATTGACATTTAGTGAATTGTATACATGTGTTATTTGATGAATTCATTCTCCAAAGTGCATTGCCGTACCTCGAACATACTATTAATGTAGGCTACTGATTAAAAAAAATGAAGTCTTGATAAAGAAACAATGTGAAAGACCCTCCCAAAAAATTTTGAAGTGTAATGACTGAGTCAACAGCACATGAAGATTAACAGGTACGGTAGGGTAGTGGTTCTCAATGTGGGGTCCTTGGGGGGGGGGGGGGGGGGTGTTCCAGTGGGTCCTCAGCTAAATGACTGATAGTCAAGAACCAAGTGGACCCTTATACTGTAGCTCTGTAACTCATGGGCTAGTGCTAAATGGAACCATTCCATTTGTGCTCTCTCAGAGTTAGGGGGGGGGGGGGGTATACCAACATGGGGGTCCTTGAAATAAAATTAAATAAAGTAACATTTGAGAACCACTGCTGGAAAAGAATGGAGACATAAATGCAGAGGAATAACAGCACAGTGGGTTGAACTGGGTGGACCGTTGGCGGCCGACTGTTTCCGTGAGCCAAGTTGAGGAATGACGAACGGTGAGAGAGCTTGAGTTATGAGGCGTACTGGTCTAGATGGTTTCTCTGAACAGTCTGAGCTAGCTGCTGTCTCTGATGACTTCATG
>NC_137603.1:21739682-21742182 GCF_963280865.1 Gymnoscopelus braueri
AAGGCAGACTTGAGCCCCCGTGAAATACTGAGCTGCTAATGACTTGGGAGTGAGAATGCATTGTGAGTCCACTCTTTGGTTTGTACAAACTATCTGCCGTATAGAGTGAACGAGTCACTTTGTCCTTAAATAACTGAAGGACCAACATGGTCAACAGCAACAAAAACAATGCAACCAACTGAAAACTCTCCCAACAGACTCCTCAGTTTAAGCCACCAGCCATCTGCTTCTGACTCACTGTCTAATTACAGTACAGTGGTGAACCGACAACATGCCCAAAAGCCCATTGCACACAGCTAATAAAAAACCAACCATATCCCACCTGTGTGTGTGTGTGTGTGTGTGTGTGTGTGTGTGTGTGTGTGTGTGTGTGTGTGTGTGTGTGTGTGTGTGTGTGTGTGTGTGTGTGTGTGTGTGTGTGTGTGTGTGTGTGTCGGGTAGGCTAGGTTGGCGGCCGCCTACGGGCCCGGGACTGGGCCGTCAGATCACATTACCTTTATATAGAATTTAGACGCACTTTGCGTGCTCCGCCTCTCCGCCTCTAAGCAACTTTCCCAGAGATTCACCAGCTTACATGGAACTGCAAATATATTTGAGGCAATTCACCCCAATATACTGTTGGAAGCTCACCCTAACCCTAAAACCGAAATAAAGTAACAAAAAAACGAACACAATCCGCTCAAAACCCACACATTTTCGCACGGCCTGGGCACGCACGCACGCGCACGCGTGCGTGCGCAGGGGGAGGCCTGATCAGTGTGCCTACCGGCCCGGCTTTCAGTTGTTCTGCTACTGCGTGTGCGTGGGCGTGGGCGTGGGCGTGGGCGTGAGCGTGAGCGTGCCACACCCACTGAAAAACGTCATAATATTTACAAACAGAAAAAGGGCCTATAGGAGAGTGGGTATGTTCTTGTCAGTAGATGACCTCTCCATCATCAAGACCTCTGCTGTTCCTCCTTGTGGTGGCCAATGGTAACTGCATGTTGTACAGCATCAGGTTAAACACTACAAGCTCAAGCTTGTAGACTGGCTATTTTTTATAAAAATTAATTGGTTGATTTATTGTTGTTTTGTAATAATGATCTTAATCTACACAAGTAACTTGTAACTAGCTATTTTCATAACTGTTGATATATAATAGCATCCTTAAGACGTTGGTACTTTAGCAGGTTGGTAGGGAATGCCTCTTCCAGACTGTGGTCGAATGTACATCCCATTTAAAATGGTCACTTCTCTGCTGTCCTCATAATCAACAACATCTGGTGTATTAGCTGTAACATCTGAAAAGGCATCATATTAATATGATTTTGTAGTTTGAACATGGCAGTTGAAACACAAGAGTGCTTGTAAACTTTGACAGACCGTGAAAAATATGGACACATGTCCTTAACTAATACATAAACAATTATGTCATGCCTAGCAATGTACATTTCCATATATAGCCATTCAGAATATGTGACTGAGTCTCAGTAACTGGATTATGGTCACGGTGTAGGGTAGACAATGGGGAGAAAAATAAACACACAAACACACACACACACACACACACACACACACACACACACACACACACACACACACACACACACACACACACACACACACACACACACACACACACACACACACACACACACACACACACACACACACACACACACACACACACACACTGTGATATACGGGAATGAATGAACAGACATGAGCAGTCGATCATAGAACATGTTAGTGCAGTACTCTTAGTCGAACACAGAGTACCATATATCACACACACACACACACACACACACACACACACACACACATACACATACACATACACACACACACACACACACACACACACACACACACACACACACACACACACACACTCACACACACTCACTCACTCACTCACACACACACTCACACACACACACACACACACACACACACACACACACACACACACACACACACACACACACCTGCATACCAGGGTACACCTGTGAGTCTTCATTAAACTGAATTAGAGGGAAACAAAAGCAGCAGATCGTTGTATAATTAGGGTCTACCAGAAAAATAATTGGGAAATGGGAGCCAAGAAACCGAACAGTGGGACTGACACACACACACACGCACACGCACACGCACACACACACACACACACACACACACACACACACACACACACACACACACACACACACACTCACACACCCAGGAGAATAACCTCCTCTACACAGCTAAACAACACAGGAAACACTGAAAGCAAGCGTTTCCCAAAATAAATACACAAAACTGTAATGCAGTGGTTCCCAAACTTTTTAGCTCGAGACCCAAAACAGAAATTTGATGTCTCCCCGGGACCCAAACTATAGTGAAAATAGTCGATCTACAAGCTCACAACACGTTGCGATGTGTTGTGACCTTGTACTCTTTTCACTATTTCTGACACGTTTATTTATTCATTTTTATTTGTATGGAATTCTTTTGAAAAAAAAACTAGTTTTTAACT
>NC_137603.1:21747182-21754682 GCF_963280865.1 Gymnoscopelus braueri
ATAAGTCTGTCCCCCATGCATGGGCATGTTTTGTACCTGTTTTCTCCATACATGGGCAAAAAACTGTTTTTGGTCACATTGTCCTTAGGCCCCAGCCATAAAAGTCTGTGCCCATTTCGTCCATACATGGGCATAGACACAGGCTGACACGTCATGTGAAGTCTGGGTCTGGCAGAACCAGGTCTCCTGGTCTTGTTTTTACTTGGTCTGCCCTTTTTTTCCCTCTACACCTCTTTGCCAAAAAATTGCCGATCTACAAGCTCACAACGCCTCGCAGTGCGAGGCGTTGTGAGCTTGTAGATCGGCTATTTTTCGCTTTAGTTCTCCTCAGAAAAGGGATGCTAGGGTTCAAGTGATTAATGTAAAAAAAAATGTAATCCGATCACACAAAGATTTGGCGGCCCTCCTGTAGTAATTCTGAGGACCCCCTCGAGGTTCCGGACCCCCTGTTGAAGACCCCTCTGCTACAGGACTAGCTCCCATCAGGACCTGTGAGCCGTGTGGAAGGTGCTGCAGTCCGCTAGGTGCACCACAGGGAACTCCCCCCCTCGCCAGTGCTGGAAAGCAACTAAGTGCATTTACTCATTTACCGTATTAAGTACACTTTTGAGGTACTTTTACAGATGCATTTCATTCCTAACTATCAATGATTCATCTAGGGGGCTGCCTGGAACCCTCTCAAGGACCCCTAGGGCTTCCCGGAACCCACTGTGTATGTGGGTTTGTGTGTCTGTATGGCCATGTCTGACATCAAAAATACAAATACCTGGGAACTTCAAAAGAGAGAAAAATACTGGAGCACTCGACTGTGATGTTTGGACTTGCGACTTCCTCAGAGTAGAATAGAATAGAATAGAATAGAATAGAACACTTTTATTGGCATTTTAAAAAATCACAACAATGTCACCATAAAAATAAAAGCCAACATGGATTATACACAAAAAAAGCCAAAGCTTGTTTCCAATTGTGGTCCACTTTGAGACATAGAACAACACGCAACAAACTGTACAAACAACCATAAAACTAAGAAAATGTAATCAAGTTAGAAACAATACATATAGGACAAGAGGTACACTAAGAGAAGACTCCAATGTAGTCAGAGGAGCGGACTAGGTAGGGATCTAACTATGACCTGAAGGGAGGGCATTCCACTGAGTAGTGGCTGCGTAATAAAACAACATTTTCCCCTTAAGCGTCCTGAGCCTGGGGAGAACAAAGATCATATGAACTTCCTCTGGTTGAGTACCCATGTGAGCATCCCTCACTCAGGGCAGGTAATTATACAAGTATTTGGGAACTGAACCATCTAGGATTCTGAAGACCCAACACAATGAAAGCTGAGATGCTTTCTCCTCCACTCTTAGCCATCCCAGGCTACTGAAGTGGGCGGAGGTTAGATAAGACCTGGGGTTCAATTTTAGAAGTAACCTCAATAGCTTATTTTGGGAGGCAGCCTTGTCTTCAGTGACTTGGAGTTACTATTGTACCATGAAGTAAAGACAATGAGGAGAGGGATTTGCGCTCCCCCGAAGTGAGGCTCGGGAGGGCTCCCCAAACCGAACTGACATCTGTACAGCAAATGGTAATTCATACAGCCAGACCCTGGCCACCACAGATCACACTGCTGGTGGCTTTTAGTTCGGGCCAAGCAGTGTTCACTACAGCCAGCACTGCTGGAACCAATGGTTTTAATACCTGGATAGAGAACACCCGAAACCAGTTCTGTGACCGACCGCCCATCCAAAGCTCTGAATGACATCATATTCCAGTTTGTGGCCAGCCGAACCGAACACATTCCGCCTGTGCAGGTGTAGTATGCATTAGGCTTTAGGCAACGGTGTGTGTTCTGTGTGCAGTTACCCCATCGATCAGCTAGCATTGTCTTTAGTTACAGGCTAAAATGTTCTCTTTAAAACAGCCAGGCCAGTAACATGTTGTGGAGGCATCGTTAATTAAGTGCACAGGCAGGCCTCCAGCCTTCATCCATCATGGACCCCATTTCCCAGAAACACACACACGCACGCTCGCACCCACACACACACACACACACACACACACACACACGCACACACACGCACACACGCACGCACGCTCGCTCGCACGCACGCACGTTCGCACACACGTTCGCACACACGTTCGCACACACACACACACACACACACACACACACACACACACACACACACACACACACACACACACACACACACACACACACACACACACACACACAGAATCTGGAATAATTACAACACAACTAGCAGGCCTCCCCTGCTCATAAATAAGCCTGCTAATTGAGCTGTCATGGCTAATTGCTGAAGGGGGTAGGAGCCTGGTGTGTGTTTTGGAAGAGAGAAAGAGAAAGAAAGATAGGTTGTGTCCGAATTCAGTCAATCGTTCACTACTCCCTACTCCCTATATAGGGAGTCAGATGTACCTGCTGACATTATAACCCATGAGGACTATTAGTGAACTAATCTGCAAAAATGTATGATTAATAATTTCGAACACTACTTAGGTCGCCGTCAATTAGGTCATTGCTGTCACACAATTAAAACGTCCCAGATCAGTGTTGGCCATTGATGCTAGATAGTAGGGTGTGGAGGGCAGCGATTCAGGAATCCCTAGCTTTTGTTGGCAAGACCTCTCGCATCGCATTGTTTTATTTCACACTTGTTTTGGCAATTTAAACGTGTGTTTCCCATGCCTTTAGGCTCTGTGCATAACTGTAGTTCCCTTTCCCCAGAAGGGGTCATAAGCATTTCCTCGATACGGGTCAGTTTCCCGTAGCTTAATTTGATTGGCTCAGCAACAGATTTGAACCGTAACACACACCTTCATATATGTTTCGAGTTCAAATCTGCTGCTGAGCCAATCAAATGAAGCAATGAGAAACGTATCCCAAATCAGGGAATGTTGCTCACCTTCTGGAAACGGGAACTACAGTTATTCGCAGAGGCTATAATGCCCCTGTGAATTGAATTGAATTGAATTGAATTGAATTGAATTGAATTGAATTGAATTGAATTGAATTGAATTGAATTGAATTGAATTGAATTGAATTGAATTGAATTGAATTGAATTGAATTGAATTGAATTGAGAAAGCAGGGAGAGAGGTACTGTAGTAGAAGACTGTGCATTGAGCAGCTCTTGGCTGGACTGGGGGGGGTTAGAGGCCTCTGTGATATTGACTCAGAGCTGACAGGGGCCACTTAGCAAGGAGACTGGGGCTCTGGCTGAGTGCTGTCAGGGTTCTGTTTACTGTTCATACTCTCTCTCTCTCTCTCTCTCTCTCTCTCTCTCTCTCTCTCTCTCTCTCTCTCTCTCTCTCTCTCTCTCTCTCTCTCTTTCTTTCTTTCTCTCTCTTTCCTTTTATCTGTGACACTGCAAACAATCGGGATATCGCGGCCTGCAGACATGCTTTTGTACACATAGAGAGAGGCACACACACACACACAGAGAATAAGAGAAAGACACACAAAGAGGCATGAAGAGAAGCAGATAGTGACAAATTCCCCGTGGAGGAAGTGAGGGAGGGCATAGAGGCCAACCCCCCCACAATGCAGAGCTTAGTGTGACTGCGGAACAGACAAGACTATCACCACGTGTCAATAAGCAGAGCTCACATCTCCTTCAGTCCTTCTGTTATCTACCCCTGCTCTGTCTGTCTGTCTGTCTGTCTGTCTGTCTGTCTGTCTGTCTGTCTGTCTGTCTGTCTGCCTCGACGCATCCACTGGCTGTGATGCAACAGCCCTATATCTGTCTGTCTGTCTATCTGTCCGTCCGTCCGTCCGTCCGTCCGTCCGTCCGTCCGTCCGTCCGTCCGTCCGTCCGTCCGTCCGTCCGTCCGTCCGTCTGTCTGTCTGTCTGTCTGCCTCGACGCATCCACTGGCTGTGATGCAACAGCCCTGTCTGTCTGTCTGTCTGTCTGTCTATTTGTCTGTCTGCCTCGATGCATCCACTGGCTGTGATGCAACAGCCCTGTCTGTCTGTCTGTCTGTCTGTCTGTCTGTCTGTCTGTCTGTCTGTCTGTCTGTCTGTCTGTCTGTCTGTTGCAACATTGCAATAATATTGCAATATCTTTTTAACCGCTACGATGAATTGTTTTGTTTATTGTTTGTTTGTTTGTTTGTTTGTTTATTTCATATTGAGGAAGATTATGTCTAAGGAACCATATGGTAAAATACACTGTTTAAGGAGAGGCTAATTCATTTTTGAAGGAGAGCTAGCTAGAATCCAAACCACAAGGCACACTGACCAAAGAATACGGACAACCTCATGTCCCCATAGCACACATTCTTCTACAGCATTTACACTGCACCTAACAATGTCTATGCTAACAATGTCTATGCTTCATACATTACAAACTATACTCCACTCCATACCTTAGTTAAAACATCTGAAATGCTTTGCCCGCACTTATCTAATAAATCAAACATTTTAAACACTTCTCAGTCTCAGTGTTTTGCCTAATGTGCAGCTATCATGTTTTTCAATTTCATAATTAATAATGCTCTTTGTCATTTTCTTTTTATTAGTGTGGTTATTATTGCTTTCTTCGGAGGGGGCTTCAACCGTCGAAGAAGAGAAAGGAAATGCATATATTTTCTCTACTGTGACTGCTCTGTTTTGTTATTTTCAGCTTATGTGAATAGATTTTAGATGTCTGCAATGACATCTGCAATGTCGGCCCATGTATGATTCATGGGGCTCGTCGAAAGGGCCTTGAAAAATGTCAAAGTCTTAAAGCCCTCTGGTTCATTGAGAACTTTTACCTGGCTCTGTGGGTCTCAGGTGCCTTAGTGCCACAATATGAAACAGATTTCCAAGAAAGCCCAATTTCTTTGACAATTACCATGATTCCTCAGTGAATTCAAAGCAGTCAGACTTCCCTGTTCTATCAGATCTCCATCGAGGGCAGTGACTTAAGAGAGGTAGTGACTGACAGAAAAGTTTATGAGAGGTAAATTGAGGTAAATTGAAGACTAGATAAGAGAGAGAAAAAAAGTACACTGTTTTGGAGTTTGGGATAAGTCTTGACTTAAGTCCGGAGAAGGAGGCTTGACGATTACCACATATTTTTGTTGTCGTTTTCTTTTGTCACAGTTTATGCGTTATTGTTATTCAGACATGAATAAATCAACATGAAGAAGTCAACAATACAATAACATTTTTCAAGTGTTGTTACCAAGAGCAACAGCCATTTTAAAAGCTTCAACACAGCTGAACGTAATAACTGTGGGAGTGTTTCATTCACTGTAGGTGTTAATGTCTGTCAGCCTGGAAAGACATAATGAAACAATTCTACCTAACTCATCAACACCTGACACAGAAATACCTCCATTCTATTGTATAACTAATCAATGTCTCTGAATTATGCACTGCTCCATGTAAGGCTGCTAATTGTGGTGCTGATGGGATGTGGGAAATGATATTAGTTGGAGCAACGAGAGGTTCTTTAAATAGCTTTTCAACACACGCAGTGCAGTGCTTCCCATCACAATACTAAGATCATCTGATTGATCTACACACAGTAGGGTCGTATTTACTCTCTGAAAACACGACACATAATCTAGTTTCAGATACAATACCAATATGCATTAGACATTATGAAACATCACCAAGACAACTTGATATGAATTGATACCAATTTACCTATGAAAAGTTTCATACATACTTGGTTATATGTATTACAGATTGCGATGTCCACACTTAACTCTAGTTACATTGATAATAATAAAAAAAAGGTTTCTTTCAAAACAAGCCATTTTATATTTCTTAATAGGCTATCGGATACATTTTGAGAATGCACACCATGGTAACACTTCCTATGAAGTCAACATCAATAGGGAATTATATATATGGGCATCATAATGCAACGTATGCCTAATGCAATTTATGAGTCGTACCTTTAGGGCGAGGTTTCATTTATTATCCAACTGTTACATGTACAGAGTAAAGACACACTTGAGCTGCAACAGCATTTTATCACAAACATAATATATATATATTTTTTATCCCACGATTTTGAAACCCAATTTTTTTTACACCCAGCAGTGCCAATTGTCTATGTAATCCTGGGCTCTACCTTCCCTCTGCCAACCTAGGGAGGCCAGGGCCGAGCTCATGCCTCCTTCAATGCATGAGAGCCTATTTTTAATTTTTTAACAATTTCAATCCTGTCAGGCCGCTTAAATCAATGCAACTACCTCAGAGACCGTCAAATTGGTTTTCCGATGTAAATCTTATCATGTATTTATTCCTACTATTCACGCTTTCCGCACAGCTGAACAGAAACACACAGTAAAATAGACAGCAAATAAATAAAAGCAGACTTGGCTGTACTGATTCATTTCCTGCAGTACTGTGAGGTATACTGTAATGCTGTGTTCACACTGGCAGCTACAAAAAAAGATAAAACACACTCGTCCACCCAACGAATAAAGCCTGGGGTTTAAAAAAACACTGAACTGGATGACGTTTTCCCCCATTACAAGCAGGAATTGTGTGAAGAGAGAAGGTGATGGAAATGGTTAAACAACACTTGTTTTGTAGCTTTGTAACAGTAGTTGAAACCAGATCAACTTGGATTGTATCTTTGTAGATGTTGTAGCAGCTACAGTACAAACATCAGGTGTCACTTTGCATCTTCATGTTGCTGGCCTCCATTGAAAATGAATTGTAGCCTGTAGCTTTGTAGCTGTAAAATAACAATGCAATGAGCATGCTGTTCTTCTTTAATGAAAAGTGAAAAGGTGAGAGTCTTACCTGGAATGGACCGCTGGGGTTGATGTCTAACAAGGCTTTGTTCCAGGTGGGGCCTTGGTGACCAGACTTTCTCCAGACCAGCGAGTCTACAGACGCAATGCTTTTCACTCTGAGCAGCACGTTCAGCATGCCTGGAAAGAACACACACGCACACACACGCACACACACACACACACACACACACACACACACACACACACACACACACACACACACACACACACACACACACACACACACACACACACACACACACACACACACACACACACACACGCACACACACACTTAGGACTATGACAAGTAGATGGATCCGCTGTGATCAACCATTTTTTAAATGTTCATTAATGTATTATGACGAGCGAGCGAGAGAGAGAGAAAGAAAGAAGGAGAGAGAGAGAAGGAGGGAGAGTTTGTGTTTAAATGTAGATGTTCTAGTCTTTGATGTGATATCTGGTTAGATTAGGAAAATATGTATTTAAATATTATGAGTAATGACAGCGACATGCAGCGTAGAGATGTAAAAAAGTCTCTCTCCGATTCAAATATTTCCTTTTCATCTTTCTTTCTTTCTTTCTTTCTATCTTTCTATCTTTCTTTCTTTCTTTGTTCTCTCTCTCTCTCTCTCTCTCTCTCTCTCTCTCTCTCGTGCGTGCGTGCGTGCGTGCGTGCGTGCGTGCGTGCGTGCGTGCGTGCGTGCGTGCGTGCGTGCGTGCGTGCGTGAGTAGAAA
>NC_137603.1:21759682-21767182 GCF_963280865.1 Gymnoscopelus braueri
TTGCCCATTTGGCATGACCCTCTCTAAACCATCTAAAGTTTTGTGAAAAGTTGCTGGGCGGTTAAAAATAAACAGTAATACCCCCACCAATCAGCTTCATATTCCTCCAATGGTCACTAGCAGAGCCGGATTAGCAGCCCTGCGGGGCCCTGGCTCCGGGACCAAAGGCTGCAGTCAAGCCGAGCAGGTATGCCTGTACATCACAGTCTATACAGTCCTATACAGTTACATAGACCAATAAACTGCCAATTCTACTAAATAGTATTTAGTGCCCCATTTTGTTTTCCTGAGACAATAATGAAGGGTCAGCCTCTGCTTATGTCTGCTGATAAGCATGCAATGTTTTGTGGTGTTATGTCAAAACATTATGAATTAATTGCCTTTTTGGGGAAATGTTACACTGTCTACAATATCCACTAGCTCCTGGAGGAATCATTATTTTACGTAAAAACTTCTCTTCTACTAGATATAGATTTTGTGCAGATTGCTGAAAAATAATAGGAGGAGTAGGAATTTAAGTGCTTTTCATAAAATTCTAAATGGCGGCAAAACTAAGAGGCAGAGATTATGGGACTCTCTACCATTCTTCTTCATAGTTCCTTAAAAAACGACTGAGCGGTTATGCCTGAAGTGTGAAAAGTGGTGGAAGAATACTAACAAATACAATAGGGTGCCTGCACACTGTGTGCTCGGCCCCTAAAAAACCCTTGGAACCTTACAGGTCCATTTGGTTCCGTTTGGCTGCAAGTCAAATTAACAATGAGAATTTTACTGTGCAGTCGGGTCCATTTGGATTCATTTTTAAACTCTCAGAGATAAATGAGGATTTTCCTTTCTGTGTGTGTGTGTGTGTGTGTGTGTGTGTGTGCACATGTGAGTGTGCATGCATGCGTGCGTGTGTGCGTGTATCTACTCACCGATGTGTTTGCCCTTCATGTGGTAGAAGAAGGAGACACAGTACGGGACCCTGGATGATCCTTTGGGACCTCTCTCTGACGATACGTTGAACAGAGGGGACACCAGGCGCGCCTTGTCACCTGCTGCTCTCGGCCGCGACGCTTCAATGTACATGTAGTAACCTGCAATAAATATCATATGTATCATACTTGTATTAACATGGAGTCAGGAATAAATATTAAATGTACATGTTCTACGTTAAAATAAAGTTTTATTCATTAAAATAACTCATGGATTGTGGCTTCTAATGGACAATGAGGGAATGTTACATTGTATAACACACTAATTCAGACATAATGTAAAGACAGCATGTGCCTCCAGTCTGCTCACCCTCCTTGGTTCCACTGCGGTCCGTCTCTGGACCGGTATTGGGTGATCGCTTGGGATTCTGGGTCAGGTGGTTCTGCCTCGTCCAATCAAACGTGTCACTTGTGTCCTGGTAGAAACCACAGATCCGCTCGTCCTCGAAGCCGCACATGCGGTCTGGTGTGTGTGTGTGTGTGTGTGTGTGTGTGTGTGTGTGTGTGTGTGTGTGTGTGTGTGTGTGTGTGTGTGTGTGTGTGTGTGTGTGTGTGTGTGTGTGTGTGTGTTTAGACGTATTGAGGTGAAGAAAGAAAGAAACAAATATGAAATAAGTGAGACATGAAGTTTCATTGTTAGACTTGTCCCCTTGTGTTTTTGACAGGAACATTATCAACAGCAGCATTGTCAGCAGCCTCCAATTCACAGCCAGTCAAGGTCAGGCAAAGGAAAACCATCTGGAGGAATTATGTTTTAAGCAGAATTCACAACAGGAACATCGAGCAAATGTTCACAGTGCGAACAGTTGAAAAATGAAAATAATTGGGCGTGTCTACGGTCATGAGTGACAGCTTGTCCCCATGTGTCAACGTGTGTGTGTTTGCTCCCGAGGTGAAGAAACGGACTATATAAAGAATATTGATTGCAAAGTTTTAAACTAGCGGCTGCAGCAGAAGTGAAACTAATCAAGCTTGAGCAACTGCATGGCCCATTTATTGCCTAAAATGAATAGATTGTTTACAAAGAATTGGTGCCAGAGCCGAGCAACGATTGTCTCTACTTCTGCTGTGTGATTAACAGCTCTCCTGGCTGGGCAGAGCAGCTGGCCTGAGCGGCTCGAAGCACCAGGGCTGTCCCTGCACTATACCCACAATACTGGGAGAGATTGTTCATGTGCTTTGTTTAGTTGTCTATACTGTACTGTACATCAATCCGTTTCTGTCCATCTCAAGTGGTGTCGAGTGTGTGCCTAGATCAGTGGCTCTCAAACGTTTTCATGTCAAATAAAAATCAATGTATTCATGTATTTGCTCATGGACCCCCATTTTAAATAGCAGATATACAAGCTCACGCGTTGTGAGCTTGTAGCATTATTTTGATATTTTCAGATGTATATAGGGTTAAAATGATGAAACTGATTTTGATGTCATATTAACACATTTAGCTGGGGACTACCTGGAAACCCCCTCAAGGACCCACTTTGAGAACCACTGGCCTAGATCAACGCTCAGCGGGTGCTTCGGTGGTCCGAGCAGAACAAAGCCAGCAGGTGCGCTCGGATAGGGAGATCAGAGACAGGGATGAGAAGCACAGATGCTTGATGCTCGTCTCTCGCAGCTTGTTTACAAACGATTTATACGTTTTAGGCAAGAAATAGGCCATGCAGTTGCTCGGTCTTGATTAATTTCACACTCTACAACTGCAAGTTTAAAGCTGTGTTATTGATATTCGCTACTTCAGTCTTATTCTGTAGTGTCAAGTGTGTCTACCCACTCCACGCCTATTTTAGAGCAGAGTGCACTATGATTGGCTTGTCTCTCGTTGCAAAAGCATCGCTTCGCCTTTTTCTCTGCGTCCCAACGCAGCGGGGGAAAGCGGCGGTCGATCCTTTGCATGTGCATTGAACCTCGCAACTCGTTCTCACTCCCAAGGCGTCACATTTTGCAGCTCTGTCAGTAGCCCTGAAACGTCAAGTTTTGACATGACGGGACGCCCTGAAAGTCATTTTTTTACACAACGGGACGCCATGGCGACGTCGCATGTTGACAAAACTATGCCTAAACCTAACCCTAATCCTAACCCTATAAGCTCACAAACATATACCTAACACTAACCCTAATCCTAACCCTAACTCTAACCTCACAAAAAATATGCCTAAACCTGACCTTAACCCTGACCCTAACCTCACAAAAACTATGCAGAGAGGGAAGGAAAAATAGTTGTGCCCGCGTGGGATTCAATCACGGGAGGTTGCAGTTACTAGCCAAGCTCTTCTACCAGGTTAACCACCGAGGTAGCTAGCCAAAACCTTGATTTGAGTAGTATTTGAAGCTCCAATGCGTGCCTTTTTGTTGTTGTAGTCCTATAGTGACGCATTAGGGAGTGAAAATGGCAGAGCGGCAATAACTGACGCCTATCTGTGAGAATGTGTTGAACCGCAACACATCCTCTGAACGTAACAGTGAAACGACACTACTGTGTGAGTTCAGCATTACAATGTAGATTCATGTGGCCTAATCCTTATTCAGATTTTCCTATCCGACTATACATCGAAGGACGAAGGAGGAAAAGGTTGGGAACCTCTGATTTACACCAAGCCCTATAGGGTCCAAGTTCTACACTGGGTCCAAGCCCACACATTCTGGGGGAGACTCCCCTGGACTCTCCTCACTGACAACAAGGACAGATCCCACATGTTTGCTTGGAGATGATCTATGACTATGCTCCATCCACTACACAGGCTCAATTCAATTTACACTGTTGTTCTTCCGGTCTGGTCCAATCTGCCGTTGTTTTAATTGCTTTACCTTGGCAGAGCAGGACACCACTGATGCCAAGGACACACCGTGTGTCTCTTAATGAACAAAACAAAGACAAGATGACATTGGGACGGGGACACAGGCAGAGAGAGCGAGACACACAGAAGGGAAAGAAAGATGATGTTGGGTGGAAAACCTCCAAAACTGTTACTTTTCAGGGAATGGGGAAAAAAATACAACATTAACCCATTAAGGCCTGAGGCAATTTCTACAAATGTCTTCTAAATCCTAACTTTACATTTTTAAATAAAAAAACAAAATATATATATATATGTTCAAAGATTTGCACACATGTTCATGATTTTTTTTAAAAATAGCAGATCTACAAGCTCATAGTGCGGCATTCGGTGCCGCGCTATGAGCTTGTATATCTGCTATTTTTGAATAGCCAAAGAAATCTAAAAATGACAGAGATGCGTTCCCGGATTGAATGGGTTAAAAGTAGCAAAAAATCACAGATCTATGAGCTCACAACGTGTCGCAATGCGGAACATTGTGAGCTTATAGATCAGCTATTTTTGCTACTTTTGCGTGACACTGACATGACGTAGGACATTAATTTACCGGAGGGGGGGCGGGGGGACGGGGGGACGGACGTAGAAAGTATAATTACGGAGATACGAGGTCTCTGTCAGACAGGGAGGATAACGAGAGAAAGAGTGAGCATGATAGATGGAGAGCCGTGTGAGGGGGAGGAATAGAAGCAGAGAGGTGAAAGCAGTGTGGGATGAAATGTCATGATGTTGGTTGAGGAGGAGGAGGAGCTATTTGAGTATTCAAATGACTACCACTGTGATGAGTTGCCCGTTGGCCCATTAATGTTAAAAGCCCTGGGCCATTAACCTTGCATGCCTCAAACAATCCTTCATCCTCCAATCACAACAAACCTCCTGCACCATTTAAACTCGTGTTTCCCATTACCACCTTGCCCCCCCCCCCTCCGCCCCCCCTCCGCGCCCACCCCTCTTCCGATTTATTAAAGAGCACAGAGGGTTGCCATGGCGACCTTTGTGTTATTGACCTTCGACTGACACTGTCCTCGCTGCGCTGTCACAGACAAGCCGGACTAGTTATCGACTCAATTAAAATGGTGAATGGTCTGCATTTTTATAGTGCCTTCATCCAAAACACAATGACTGTTTCGTTCACATGGCGGATGGTTGAGGCAAGGCACCGACTGCAGTTAGGGAGGTTCAGTGTCTTGCTCAAGGACACTTCGACACAAATCCAGGCGGAGCCGGGGATCGAACCGGGGATTGAACATGGAAACCTATTGGTTCCAAGACGGACGCTCTACTTCCAAATCCCACCATCCTCTAATCCTTCACCATGGCATGAGAAAACCCAATCTTGTGAAACAGACAGAGAAAAAACAAACGTGGGAGGGGAGAGAGTAAAGTGACAGCAAGGAAAGACATAGAGGGTTCTCACCTGAGGGTCTTGGGTATGTGTAGGCTGTAAGAAAACAATGAGACACAGCCATGGTTATCACTCACATAGCAGCATGATTACCCCGTTTACACCTGGCTTTAAAATACATGTGGGGTTATTGGATATCAATCTGAGTGTGCTTATTTGCATAAAAACTCAGGTGTAAATATACCAGAGATGTACCGGGGATAGATTGAAATCCAACTGTTTAAACGCCCTCTGGAGGAAGTTTAAACGTTGCGGCGATGCCATCTGGCAACTGGAGACACATATTTGATGACAGGCATAAAGATAAGTTATGTGGATAAATTACACCACGAAGCTATCTGAATACAAGTCACATAAAATGCCAGGTGTAAATGGAGCCAATGATGAGCAGTAACACAAACTCATAAAATAATAATAGTCATAGTCATGTTGAATCATGGCAGAAATCCACCCTAAACATGAATTCTAAAAGCTAACACAGGTTTTGGTCAATATTGTCAAACCATGAACTGCATATAGTGCCATGCATGTTTTAATTTTATTGATAGTGAGTGTGCCATATGAACATTAAGTTTAATTATGACACCACATAAAAATGTAATATTTCCAACTGATTTGGATTGTCCATAGGCTATACATAACAAACTTTATTTTTTGTTTTTCTTCTTTAGAAATATTATCTTTCACATCAGGATGTAATGATTATTAGACTCAGAGCAATAACCCAACTATCTCCCAGACTCCCTCCCCAGTCAGCGTTAGGAGTTTCAATGAATGTAGAATTATGTGCAGAATGTAATTTGTATATAGATGTGAGGGGACTTAATTTAAATGACAGTTTTTTGGGGGAATATACAATTTTAAAAGAAAAAACACACTCTCACACTTATGCCAGTGTGCCAGTGATCACCCTCCCTTGTGCCAATGTTGGCACATGTGCCTAAGGTTGCCTACCCCTGGTATACTTTCTCTCTAAAGTATATGATAGAATATGGTATGAGACATGATAGATATACAGTAGCTCTGTATACTGTTTATATCAACTAAGGCACGGTTCATTCATTATCTAGATCTAGATATGCATGTAAGTCTATCAGATTTCATAACAAAAGATGCAATGAAAGAACATGGCTGGAATTAAGCGTGACGCACGTTCAGAGTACTGGATGATGCGAGTGATGTAGTCTCCAGTGCTGTAGGTGGTGATGGGGGCCAGACGGACCTCGTAGGCCACCGGGATGCGGAGGTCCGTTATGACGTAAGACAACAGCACTCCCTTCACTGGTTCCACCCCCTTCAGGTCAATCTGCTTTGACAGCATGGTCTGCTTGCTCAGCTTGTGAAGAGATAGGAACAAGCACACACACACACACACGCACACAGATTCAAGCATGCACATGCACACAGAAACGTGTATAAAATAAACACATACAGGGAGATAAAAGGAGAGGATAATCATTAGAAAGTGAGACATATTTCCGAGAGAAACATATTATTAAGGGTTGTCAGTCTGAGAGGGGTATGTTTTTTCTCTCCTCTCTTCTCATATTTTCCCATTGGTTGATTTGATCAAGTCATCTTCATCTCACCTCTCCTCCTCTACCTCAATATAATTCATGGGGTTTTTATAGACTGGAAAGTGAACTGAGTTATATGAGCTTTGTGACAGCAGAGTTACAGCTAGTGGCATCATAAAATGCAACCACATATCCCATCTGGAGGAGTTTACAACATTAAATGCCAGTACAAGGCTGGTGATACACAGGGGTTTTGTTTTTGTTTTTCTGGTGGGCAAGGTAAGTAGGAAATGTTCAAAGAACCTGTGAAAATATCCCCAATGCGTCAACAGCATGTGCAGAACTGATTAAAGCCACAATGCTGAGGCAACGTTTGCACACTGTTGCCCGACAACAGAATGTGCCCAAAACATTGCTTTCAATATCACTGCCTTCACTTATAATGATTGAAAGCGTTGAGGAATTCTGGAGCAATCAGCATGTCGAGGCAGATGCAACCAGAGACACTTAAGAGAAGAAGTGCAGCACAAGACACACAGGACAATGTCCTGTGTGTCTTAACCTGTGCGCAAACCTGTGTCCCAACCTGTGCGATGAGGCCCACTGTTGGGCCGTGAGGATATTGCAAGCGGGCCCCCAAATAATTGGCAAAACATTTATTGATGATATAACATGAATATAAAAAAGCTATATGTGTAAAAAACAAACAAAAGAAAAACGGACGGCTGCCGTGCTAAGTGGTCAGACGGTGAACAGATGAATGTTAA
>NC_137603.1:21772182-21822182 GCF_963280865.1 Gymnoscopelus braueri
GCAGGAGGTCTCTCCACAATTAAAATAACCAAAACCCTCGGTATGTTCAACTTTTTTCAAGCGCTTTGGTTAGTTACAAACGCCAAAAATGTAGTTATGTTATGATACAGGATATGTTATACTGTATTAGAAATGTGTTTTTTTATACTGAGGAGAAGATGAAAACATCCTCACACTGTTTTCAAGCTCCAGAAATGCACCTTTATCTGCATGTTTCATCAGGCAAATATATCACATATCAAATATATCAAATATCACATTTGTCTGATGAAGACCTAAAAGGGTGGAAACGTTGCACCAGTAAATAAAAGTATGTTTTTGGAGCTTAAAAACAGTGTGCGAATGTTTGTATCTTCTCCTTGATTCTCTCCTTGATGCCTTGATGTCCAGCACTTGGCCTAAAAATACTGGCATAAGATGTGCACACAATCTTCTCTGTGAGATTTTCATACTGAAACACATCTTATATTAATGGTTATAAAACAGAAAATAAACTGTACTCTCGGGTACTTATATACGACTCAGGCATATTGCTTGCAGTGGAGTTATGGCAAGCTGACCCAGCTAATATGGCAGCGGTGTTGACATATGGCCCCAGTGGCCAGTGTGGTGTCTATGTACAGTATTTATGTCTATGGTAGACTAGCATACAGCACGACACAACTGACAAAGACACCATGGGATGTTGGCCATCCTGTGACAAATGAAATCATTGGATCTATAGTATTTTGCATATGATTTGATGTATATTTTCATGATCTGCACACTACATTGTCACTGACAATAAGAGATCCATGTGCAGAGCACACCCCAGCGCATGCCCAGAGCTGTAAATGTGTCAGTGGTATATGTTATTTAATTGGCTGTTTTACTTATAAGCCCAATCGTGTGTCTGTCCCCTGTGTGTGTGTGTGTGTGTGTGTGTGTGTGTGTGTGTGTGTGTGTGTGTGTGTGTGTGTGTGTGTGTGTGTGTGTGTGTGTGTGTGTGTGTGTGTGTGTGTGTGTGTGTGTGTGTGTGTGTGTGTGTGTGTGTGTGTGTGTGTGTGTGTGTGTGCGTGCGTGCGTGCATGACTGCAGATTATCTCACACACTAAAAGGTCGATCAGCATCACATTTCTCGTGTGTACACTTGTACAACCGGAATTTCCAAATACTCTTCCGTTTCTCTGTCTAACTATATCATCTCTTTATGCAAAATCGCAGATCAATCATCCCTCCAGGCTCTAGCTCTCTAACTATCCAATCACAGACATGCACGATGGCCGGTGTTGCTGCATGAAAACAAACAAATCCCAACCCCTCCCATCTTAAATCATTACAGCAAGTAACATTTTGGCATTTATGTTTTACAGTTGTTCCTATTTGAAACAGCTATAATTTGTTGCAGTACATGCCTGCCTATACAGAGAGAGAGAGAGAGAGAGAGAGAGAGAGAGAGAGAGAGAGAGAGAGAGAGAGAGAGAGAGAGATTTCTATGATGGCAGAAATAAAAATTCACAGGATTCCCCAGCCAACAAGGGCTTATTAGAACATGTATTATCAGAACAGAGCTCAGAGCTCTGTTCATGATTGCTGCAGCATTCTGCTGTTGTTTCTTTTTTCTATTTTCGTAAACGTGGGCTGAGGGGTTAGCAGAGTGAAGGTATATTGTTCTGCAATCACTTGAGAATAAACTCAAACATGAGATTGTCATTATGATAATGTCCTCCATCCACAGTCTCGGGTGGTATTTTGTCAAAAAGGCAAATGCTGCCTTTTTGACAGGTCTGCTGTTTTAGAAACTGAGTTACCAGAATGGGAGACAATCTCTGGTTGCCTGTCTGTCACATTGAAGCTTCAGCCATTACGTCACAGAACGGAGAGGTTTTGGAGGACAGGGGGATGGATGTGTATGGGATGGGGTCCAGGGGGTAGCACGGCGGTCTGGAAAGCGGAAGGTGCCTGGTTCGATCTCCAGCTCCTCCTGTCTTCATGTCCAAGTGTCCTTGAGCATGACACTGAAACCCCAGAGTAGGTTGGTGCCTTGCATGGTTGCCTCTGCCGTGGATGAATGGGTGAATGTAACGCCTTGGATAAAGGTGCTACAGACCATTTACCAGTTGTTGATAATAAAAGATGGATCCGGGGGTCGGATACGTGGACATGTTGGCACTCTGCTCCAAAAAAATGCTGGCCGCCAAGAGTATTGAAGCATAATTCTCGGGCTCTGGGAAGAGGAGCGCACCAGTGTGTCTTTACCATAGAAATGCATGGAAGACCGGCGCTGCCAGCTCAATAAAGGCTTTCTGTGGACCTGGCCCCTTAAAATGGACAGACCAGAGGGACTGTGTGAGGCATTGTTAATTCACTGCAGGTTTCTATTGATTAACTGTCTACTTCTAGACCACAGAGCTGATATCCCCCCAACTTATGAACACCCACGTTTACTTAGCCTGTTTACACCACCTAATACACACTGCAGCTGTGTGGACAGTATCTTCTCCTGTCATGTGTCTTTAGACCTGCTGTGTGTTTGGGGCAGCTGGTGACTATGTGCTCTAGTTTTGGGTCCCTGCACTCGAAGGAGGCAATATCCACCTCTTCATCGTCTAACAGTGGTCCTTTAGGGCAGCGGTTCTCAAAGTGGCCTCCAGTGGTCCTTGGAGGGGTTCCAGGTGGTCCCCAGCAAAATGGGTTAATATAGCATAAAAATCTGTTTAACCACTTTAACCCTAAATAGATAGGCTCGCAGTGCGTCACAGTACGACATGTTGTGACCTTGTAGATAGGCTATTTTTGTTAATAACATAATGTTTAAAAAATATACGAAATTATGAAAATGTTTTCAACTGAATGTTGCAAAAATATTCAAAAATGTAAAAAAAAGAATCAAGATAGTTTTGAAAATAGATTTTGTGTGCGCACATCTATGTGTGTACGCTTGTGTGTTCGTGTGTGTGTGTGTGCGTGTCTGTGTGTGTGTGTGTGTGTGTGTGTGTGTGTGTGTGTGTGTGTGTGTGTGTGTGTGTGTGTGTGTGTGTGTGTGTGTGTGTGTGTGTGTGTGTGTGTGTGTGTGTGTGTGTGTGTGTGTGTGTGTGTCCTACCTCGCGTACGTTGACCCAGTAGCCAATAACGGGGTCGGTGGCTGCAGGCTCTTTCTGCGTCCACTGCAGGTTATAGGAGTAGTTTCCCTTCATGGTGCGGATGGGGTTGGGTGTGTCGTAGTAGAACTCCGCACTGTACGGCCGTGCTACAACAAGCAGGAAGGAGGCAATGGAGAGGAGGAGAGACAGAGGAACGATGTGTAAAGATGAAATGTATAAAGATTCTGTAGCATTGGAAAAAAGATGTTTGCCTTTAATAGATAAAGTGTAAACTCCACTAGCTTGTATGTCCCCACCACCCACCTGAGGGTCCTTAAATGAGGGAACCCGTGCATACAGTAGACATCACCCTTGAGTGAATCTTACATCAAAACTGTTTTCATTAACTCACAAGAGACATTAAACGTGCACGTGGACGTGGCTTCATTAAGTGCCCCTGTCCACAGACAATGTTTTTTGAGCTGGCAGTGCCCGTCTGCCATGTGACGGTAGAGACGCGCTGGTGCGCTTCTCTTCCCAACGCTCGAGCATCATCGTGCTTCCACCCTCTCGGCTATTGTACATTTTTTGGAGAGGAGTGCACATGGACGTATACAGTATAAACTGCTCAAAAAAATAAAGGGAACACTTTGATCCCTTAATTCTTTTGAGTTTTTTCATGAACTGTGTACATAATGCTAACGAAAACTGCTCAAAAGAATTAAGGGATCAAAGTGTTCCCTTTATTTTTTTGAGCAGTTGTAGTACCTTTATTAGAAGGATAACCCCTTGAGATGTATCATCTCGTTTTCGCGAGGGTCCTTATAGAGGGTCCTTACGTGGCTTCATTAACTCACCAGACACATCAAACGTGCACGTGGACGTGCCGGCCCCATTGCTGACTCGGCCCTCGTAGGATCCGTTGCTGGTGGGGTCCAGCTTGAACCTGAGCTCCGGTGGGTCCTTCAGGTCCGGTGCGGCCATGCGGACCGCCTCACCGTTGCGGAACCAGCGCACGTTGGTGAGACGAGGAGGGTTTGAGCGCAGAACGGCACAGCGGAGCGTCACAATCTGGTAGTTCCTGGAACGCAGGTCCTGGAAGACCGGGTCCAGGATGGGAGGATCTAGACACAAGAAGGGCGTTTTAACTACAGTGTATGTTTAAGAGATTTTGAAGGATAATTATGATGTGGATTCATTTATTTTTGTAAAGTAATGTTTTTGCTCGATATGAAGTTATTCATTTCTGATTAATTTCTTTAAGGCACATGGCAACAAAAAAACGGTTATGTGGTTAAATATACAGTACAGTAATTCTAGTAAGTCTAGTACTGTATGTGTTTGTGAATTCATGAAAAAGGGTTGCAGCACAGATTGATACCAAGGGAAATAATATATTACACTTAACACATTGTTTATATTCATCTATGAATAAAAAATCTATGTAATGTACAAGTCAGAGTTAGTAAGCTTCTCTTTTTGTGTTGAGAAAGCAGGGCTCACGGGAGCTAATTAAACAAGGAAATGAGGTTAGCTAAGACATTAAAAAACGAATAGGAATACTCTAATTGAAAAACATTAGACAGCAGCAGAGAATAAACACTCATAAACATTGTATTTACCCATTCAATGTATAGTATGTTTTGTGCATTACCTAACTATGGGTTCCATTAGTACACATATTCTCATGGGGCTGTTTGTTATTTATTTCAACTTCTATCTACACCAACTGTGACTGTGAGGATATTGCAAGTGGGAATAATTGGCAAAACAATAAGATTTGAATGATAATATAATATTAATATTAAAACATAATACAGTACATAATATATTGTTAAGAAAAAAGTAATTAAAGGGACTACACCATGAATTAAAATAAATATATATATATTTAATATCATATTGTTTATGTCCCTCAAACGCCTAAATCAAGCCTCAGATATACTCATTCCAATTAACTTCTCTCTGGCTTATAAAGCACTTTCACCTGCAATACCACATTGTCCTGTTTGGCACGGGGCACTATTGAGCCAGTATATTGTATGCATGTTAACTCCTGGTTCTGTGTGGAAAAAGTAAAAAATAAAAATAAGAAAAAATAAATAAAATAAAATAAATAAAATATATATATATATATTTTTTTGGTTGGAACTGAAAAACGGGAGGTATTGTACCCTGACGTGACGTCACGTCAGGGACCAAATCAGTTTGGCCTGTTTTGAGACCAATTTACAGAAAACCCCAGATTTGCTGTGAAAGCCTGCGTGTTCAAACTGGGGTATTTTTGGGGATAGAAGAGAGGTAGGGGAGACCAAAAACACACAAAAAATAAGAAAAAGTTCAAATTCATGGTGTAGTCCCTTTAAATGAAGTCATTAAGTAAGACATTTTTATTTTTATTGTGAAACCAATAAATATAAACTTAAAGCATTTGTTCCGAGCCAGAACACAATCGATTGATTCATTATTAAAATAGACATGCAATGAAAATGGACGGGACCCACCCATCTGACCACTTAAGTGGCTGGGTGGGCCGCAAACACTTTCTATATATTCAAGTGAGCCCTGATCCAGAAAAGGTTGAGAACCACTGATCTACACCTATGTCAATTATGTGTCCACGTGTGTCCACACAGGCTAAAGGTCCTTACACACCGGGGCGCTTTTTTTCATGAGAATAATACGTTTTTTTTTAAAACCTTATAAAGTCAATGCAAGCTTCCACACCAGTTTCGCGGAGCGAAAAAAGCGTCTTTTAATTATTCGGAACGAGTCCGAATTTTGCGTATATTCGCCGGTGTGTAACCGCCTTAAGAATGTTGTTTAGACAGTTGCTACTGTAGGTTTGATGTTTACTTGGTATCCTACTGCAGTTACTTTGCAAGGAATAAATTGTTTACTTTGCACTCTATGTATGTGACCATTTAGTCAGTCATTTGTAGGGTTCATGCAGATCTTGCACTTTGTAAGTTGCTGCTAAATGGCTAAATTGTGAATTGTAAATTACGTATATTAAAAAAGACACACTTGAGGCCTAACAAGCCTTGCTGTCATCCTGAACAACTGTTAGCGCCATGAGGGCTCACTCTCATCCTCCCTCCACAGTCAGTCCTAGACAGTCTGCGCTAACCTTCGCTCACCAGCTGTAATTAACATGTCAGCAGCTATCTGTGGATAATAACCATCTAGCTGTCATTACCCTCAGGTCAGCAACCCAGCCAATCAGCAGCCAGCTAGCACACCCCCTCCAGCAAATCATAGATATTAGATGAGATGCTAATGTGGCTAATACAGTGCAATAGCTGATGATAAGGTCCTCCTGGAGGTGAATCAGGGAAGGAAAAGTGTATTATAATTCTATATTATGCCTGCAATTTACATAAGGTCACTGTCGAGTGGAAACCTCGCAGCCTATGTCCAAAACGGTTACTTTTCAGGAAATGGAAAACAAGAACCTGTGTTCCAATGGATCCAAAGTAGGTATTGTTTTGTCACAAGCTCTTGCGTTAATACTTTTCATGGGTTCAATATTTTGTAAAACCCACAAACACAATTAACCACTTCTAAAATAGCAGTTCTACGCAAGCTCACAATGCATCACATCGCAATGCATTGTGAGCTTGTAGATCGGCAATTGTTGCACCTTACGTGTGACTCTGACTGTATGTGATAAAGTAGGGCATTAATTCACAAAAAAATACATAAACAGCAACGATAATGATACTGCGGTGCAAAGGAGAGAGGGAGGGAGACGCAGTAAAGACAGTGCGACAAAGAAAGAGTGAAGCACTCAGTTCGATATTGAGCACATTTAATACATAAGTAGAGACAAAACTGAGAGCCAAAGAAATAGAGGAAGAGAGAGGAAGCAGGCCACAGCCACAGGGGATGATAAATTTGTATTGTATTAACATACTCTACCATACAAATATGTATGTACTACTTATATTGTATTAACATACTGTACACTACCATTATGTACTAGGTATATTGTATTAACATACTCGACCATACATATGTACTAGGTATATCCTCATATAATTTGACAAACCTCTGTAGTGGTGTGTGTAGTGGTGCATGGTGTCATGGTGAGGCTGCCCGGTTCTCCTCAGTGGCTGGAGCAATTGCTCTGAATTTGCACACAGCCATTGGGCTACTTTCGCCTGCGCACTTCACCGGGTATGGTCTAGTTGTATTAACATAGTCTACTATGTACTAGGTATATTGTATTAACATACACTACAATACAGATGTTGTATATTGTATGAACATACTCTACCATGTACTACTAGTTATATTGTATTAACATACTCTACCATGAACTACTAGTTATAAACATACTCTACCATGTAATGCTAGTTATATTGTACTAGACCATACCCGGTGAAGTGCGCAGGCGGAAGTAGTTGCAAACGTGGGGTTATTGCGTGTCCTGTCGCGCCGCCCTAACACTTGATTCATTCATATAAGTTCGGGATTGTAGTTTGAATTACAATTGGTTGTTGTGGCATCGTTTTAGACATCTAACAACAGTCAACAACAACTGACATCTAACATAGATACTCCTGTCCTCGCTCGGAGCTGATGGACTGATGAGCGGTCATAGGCCGTACCATAATCACCACCTAGTGTGTGGTCACATGGCGTGGTTGTACTGTATACTGATGGACGGTATGACTTTGGACATGGCGAGGGCAAAATGGGGAGAGGGAGGACGATGAAGAGCATTGAAGATGAGCATGAAGATGGGAAAATGTGTGAGAATTTACTTTAGGAAAGAATGGCAAGACAGAGAGAGAGGGGGAGAGGAGAGAGAGAGAGAGAGAGAGAGAGAGAGAGAGAGAGAGAGAGAGAGAGAGAGAAGGGGGGCATGGGGAGGGGGAGCGGAGGAGCGACTAATTTGGTTTTCAATATAATTTTCTCTCAGAGGGGGTTTAAACCGGATCGACTGTAAAAGAGGAGGAGGAAAAAAAGAAGAGGAATGACAGAGTGACAAATGGATGGGTTAAGGGGCTGAAAGAGGGAAAGGTAGAGTAATGAGTTGGTTGGAGGGCAGAGCGAGTGCAGAGCGCCGAAGAGAGAGTGAGAAGGAAGATGAAGATTGAGAAGAGGATGTGAGTCGCTCTGGTAAAAAGAGAAATCCCTGGAGAGATACAGAGGCCAGGTGAGTAGAAAGAGAGATAGATAAAGAAAGAGAAGAGGGGGAGGTGTAAGTGACAGAGCTGTGAACAGAGAGGAGCAGAGGAGAACTGGCTTGACACATACGCACACACTATTCCTGTGCGTGCGTGCGTGCGTGCGTGCGTGCGTGCGTGCGTGCGTGCGTGCGTGCGTGCGTGCGTGCGTGCGTGCGTGCGTGCGTGCGTGCGTGCGTGCGTGCGTGCGTGCGCAGTGGTGTAAAGTAACTACATTTACTCAAGTACTGTACTTAGGTACAATTTGTAGGTATTTTTACTTTACTGGAGTATTTCTAATTTTCAGTACTTTTACTTCTACTACACTACATCTCAGAGGCAGATATTATACTTTTACTTCACTACTATTATTTGACAACTTTAGTTACTAGTTACTTTGTAGATTTTGATTATTACTACAAAACATACATTAACTATTTCAGCCCTATATACATTTTGGCCAATTGAAAATAGCCAATCTACAAGCTCACAATGCATCGCGATGCGACGCATTGTGAGCTTGTAGATCTGCTATTTTCAAATGATTTTTTATACATTTTATACATGTGAAATAGGACATTCTGCATAATGAGTACTTTGTACTTTTGCTACTTTAAGTACGTTTTGATACCAATGCTTTATTTGTACTTTTACTCAAGTAAATTGTCTGTGTGTGTGTGTGTGTGTGTGTGTGTGTGTGTGTGTGTGTGTGTGTGTGTGTGTGTGTGTGTGTGTGTGTGTGTGTGTGTGTGTGGGTGTGGGTGTGTGTGTGCGTGCGTGCGTTCGTGCGTTCGTGCGTGCGTGCGTGCGTGCGTGCGCGAGCGTCCGTGAGTGCGTGTACATGAGAGTTTTTTCCTTCTTTTTCTGGTGCTAGCCAAACGAGTGCCCGTGCTGCATGGTCCGATGGCCGCGTTGGCGGCTCGGCGCAGTGCTAATAGGAAGAATACGGAAGAGGGGTGGACGATCATGACCAGCACCTCACTGATTGATGATGATGAGAATGGCAATGAGGAAGAACGGCCAATACGCGCAAAAACAAGGGATGCACTGAAAGAAAGGAAGAAAGAAAGAAAGAAGAGGGAAGGAGAGAAGCAAGGAGGGAGAAAGAAGATGGTGTTGTCCATTTAATTCTAGAACCACCATAACAAATGATAGCATCTTTCTCTTCTATTGATCAATGGAGCTGAATGGGAGAGAGGGAGGACAAACTGAACAAATAAACAAATAAACCCAATATATTGTAGGAGAGAGGGAGGGGATGGGAGGGGCTCTGGTCCTTTTCAACACATGTGATGTGAGGTGATGGATGGAGCAGGGTCTTTCTCTCTTTCTTACGCTGTTCTGTCTCTTTCCTTCCTCCTGTCATTCCACCCTTCGTTTTCCCTTCCAGATTCTCTCTCTCTCTCTCTCTCTCTCTCTCTCTCTCTCTCTCTCTCTCTCTCTCTCTCTCTCTCTCTCTCTCTCTAGTGGGGAGAGCCACCTGCTCCATAAATCAGGTCTGTCAGCGAGGACAGCACAGCTCTGACTGTGGCCCTTCCTTCCCGCCTACATTAGCAAGCCCTGCAAATCCCCCTTCATCCAAGAGAAGAGAAGAGAAGAGAAGAGAAGAGAAGAGAAGAGAAGAGAAGAGAAGAGAAGAGAAGAGAAGAGAAGAGAAGAGAAGAGAAGAGAAGAGAAGGGAAGAGAAGAGAAGAGAAGAGAAGAGAAGAGAAGAGAAGAGAAGAGAAGAGAAGAGAAGAGTCCCTGTGCTGAACCGAGTCATTGTTCATTATTAGACTGGTACAATGATCAGTCTCATGCAGAATTATTCAACTGTACAGTTCTGTCCTTGGTAGGATCTCAGCCCTTCATGAAGTTAAGTGCTCTGGGCACATTTCCCATGCATGAGGATTTGGCAGGTGTTCTTTTGGCTTTCTTGTTCTGTTCTGTCCAATACAATTACTTATGTTTGTATGTGCTTCGGTTTCATATAAATACTGCATTTCACGGCTTCAGTTTGAAGGGCTTCACTTGCCCTTCAATATTTTTTAGGAAGCCAAGCCTTCCTAAAGTCTGTGTGAAAGCATTAAAATCAAAGGAAATTAAATGAATTGCATGAATTAAAAGATACCAATCGTCTACTTCAGACTAATCCTCAGACTTCCGTTCACCGAGCACTTACAAAACAATGACACTATCTACTCATTCTGGTGTCTCATTTTTGGACCGTGCAGTCCTGGCTTCTCGACTCATTGTGCAGCAACCAACGCGTTTGGCTAATCTAATTTGTTAATGGTCTGAGGTTGGAGGTTCAATTACAATGAATTATGGGGGCTGTGAGAACTGTGGTTACAAATAGACAAGAAGATGTGTTTTTTTCTGCCTTGCACACATCAAGGTAAGACCAGATTGAAATAACCTTGACCAAAACGTTCTCCTTTAATATCTTTCTCCAACCATTTGTATAATTTTTCTTCCCCACTGTAGGGTGCCATATTTGTAAGGATCTTATTAATGGTCACACATTGTAGCAACATAGCCAGTATTATTTATGATAACCAGGTGTTAGCTGTGGTGCAGAGGTGCAGACACAGGTACCATAAGAATGAATGCTGGTCAGCAATTGAACATACTGTGAAAAACACTTGAACTTGAAGGGCCCTATCTTCCACCCAGTGCAAGGTGGCGCAAATGGGCAGCGCAATTGTCATCGCTATCTTCCAACTTATGCAGTTGTCAATTTTCGCCAGGCTTAATAGTCTAGATAACAAATGATCTTGCACCTATTTAGTACCCATGGGTGTGTTGGTCTTAAAATGAGGTGTGGTCTGGTGCAATCAGGGCACACTGCTATCTTATGCACAGAGTGAAGACCAGATTCAAAGTGGTCTTATCAGCCAGCACAGTGATGGTACAGATATTTCCTTACTATTTAGACAGTGAATTATTGTGATTAAGATGTGTCTGGGCAGATTCACAATACGCCCACACTAATTGCAATCAAAATTCATTTGATTCAACACAACACTCACTTTCAACAATTTAAGTGATAAGTCATATGGTAGCCTATACCGCAAAACATTAAAAAAAAATGCTCAAACAGCTGAACAGCAGATGAATACATTTTCAAGCACTTGATTCTTCATCAATCTTATTAATAAGAATTGAAACAAAAACGTGCTGCTGTAATGCGTCTTCAAAGAAAGCAGAGTGGTGAGGAGAGAGTGGGAAAAAGAGATGCATTTATTTCAGTTTTATTATTGAATAAAACTGAATTGAAATCATTGAATACATTAAAATACCTCTCATTGTGTGAATGTTGTGAATTCATAGCATCCTGGCATTATTTATCTGTCTCTGTAACTACAGTAAGGTCATCATCAGGGCTCATGGAGCGCGTTTTCGCTGTGTCTCTGTGACACTTTAGTATGCAGTTTAACTACAGTAACTGAGCATGTGAACATTAAGTTGAAATGTCAATATATCACAGATGTCTCTTGGACATGAGGAGACATGATTCTGACCGCAGTGAGCCTGACCACAGACACATGGCCACTGTGTTTGGTTCACCTCTCCTTTCCAGGTAATCTTTGGGTGAGCAGTGAGCTTTTGTTTTCCCCCGCGTCTCCTAACATTATATCACATTATTAATGCTGCTGTCCATAGATGGTGGAATGCAGTTTTCCTCTTCCGTGTAGAAAGCACAGCTACTTCTTAAAGGTAATGGGTGCCGACACTCTCATCTTACTATCTTACTATCTTACTATCTTATCTTATCTTATCTTACTACTATATAATTGACAAAAGCTCCGAAAGCTCGTCTGGGATTCGCAAGCACAGGATCACTCCACATGCCTCCAAGACCCGCCACAGACTGTTGATCAGAGCTATGGCAATTTTTTAGGCATCTTACCCCACCTCGATCAGTGATCAGACTCTCGGCTTGATTGATTCTCTGATTTGCCTATCAGACCCTCAGCCTGATCTGGCAGGTTGCCATAGCAACCAGATACAGGAAGTCTGACCTCTTTATCACATGCCCGAGATTGGGAGGTTGGGACTAGAGGTTAGGGCCGCAAAGCAAAGCGGGGGAGGGAGGAGAGGAGAGGAGAGTAGCCGAGAGGAGAGGAGAAACCAGAGGGGCCGGACTTTGCATGACGTGTGTGCAGAGTGACTAGGCCAGTGCTGTCTGGACCAACCTCGGATCGGGCCTAGATGTAAAATTAAAAACAACTGACATCTAGTTGTTTTCATTAATATAACCACCAAAACACACCCATGACTAAATCAGAGACTGTGCTGGGCTTTACGACCGCTAAGAAAAAAAAAAGAGGGGAAAAATGTTGCACTATGCATTTTAGGCTGTGCGCCATAGATCATCTAAATAGGGCACAAAAGCTTGAACTTAAAGTGAGATTATGTCGCTTTCAAAAAGGCTTTACCCTTTTTAGTTTAGCACTTCTGAACTCAGTCAAAAGTAAACCAGGATGTCCCACAGTGCTTTCCTAGATGGTCCACCTTGTGCTAAGAAACACCTGTAAGATGAAAATGTCCCCAGCTACTCCTGAGGAGCAACATTTACACTTGTACCAGCATAAGTACCAGTAGGAGTCACACCCATACTTACACAGAACGTTGAGTTGGACCTGAGCTTCACGTCGTTTAATGTTGAGGCCATTGTATGCAGCGGTCTGGCAGCGGTACAGCCCCATCATGTCCCTGGTGACGTTGGTCAGCCTCAGTGGGCCGTCCCGAGTCTCCTCGACCGGCTTCCCAGACGGCATCAGCAGGTCCTTGTCCGCCCGCGACCACAGTAAGGGAGGCCGCGGCTTCCCGTCTACCAGGCACACCAGCTCTCCATTTCCCCCCTCCCGTACGTTGACCACCTGGCCCCCTGCTGGCAACGTCAATATCGGAGGAGTGACTAGAGATGGAGAGATTTAAAGAACAGAAGGAGACAGAGAGTGAAGAATATATATATAACAATATTTCAATCCCTTCTTAGATAACAGCTTAAAGCAGACAACAATTACAAAGTTCCAACACATACCAACTAATCATGTGGCTTACATAACGTTAGCCCATGCTAGGAGTTTAATCTCACCGCTGTTCTGTGAGATGTTTACATCCACGCGGAGCTCCACAACACGGCTGCCGGGGAAGTTGGCCATGCAGCTGTAGGTGGCCAGGTCACGGAACTTCATGTCCACGATCTCCAGGCTGCTGGTGCCGGGCGCCATGTCGGGGTCGCTGCGGAGCAGGATGAGACTGTCCGAGTTGTAGACGGGCGCCCCGTTCTTGAACCAGGTGTAGTTGACCTTGTCCTGAGGGGAGGCGTCGACGTGGCAGGACAGCTTGAGGTCACGACCCATCTGGATGCTCTCGCTGTCCTTGTTGGAGTCTGGCGTGATCTGGAACGTCAGGTTGCTCATCGCTGAGAGAGAGAGAGGTTAAATGAGATGGCGCTTGGTGAGGGGCAGGGCATCAGAGCATAGAAAGGGTATGGGGCGATCGAAGGGGAATGACAGGGTGATGGATGGAAAAAGGAACAGAGAGAAGAGTTTGCTCGGCAAAACGAGAGACAGACAAATAGAGCGAGGGAAAAAAAAGAAACACAAAATAGAGCGATAAGAAGAGTAAAAGAGAGACAAGGGTAGATTTTGAGGGGTGGATGTGTAGACGAATGGCTGTATATGAGATAGAGAGTAGATTTAAAGAGAGAGAGAATGAAGGTAAAAAAGGAGGTGGGACAGAAGGACAGAGCAGGAAAGATAAGGACTAACCAAAGTCAAAATGTGGTACACTGAAGAAGAAGAAGAAGAAGAAGAAGAAGAAGAAGAAGAAGAAGAAGAAGAAGAAGAAGATGAAGATGAAGAAGAAGAAGAAGAAGAAGAAGAAGAAGAAGAAGAAGAAGAAGAAGAAGAAGAAGAGGAATGGAGGTAATGGAAGAGGGGATCAATCACAGGTAGAATAATAACCAGAGGAATAGGGGAGGAGGGATAACAGGGTCACATCATGTAACTCCTACATTGTCAAATTCAATTTACAGTTTCCTCCACAGACCTCCATGCTGAATACCAAACACGCCTCTCCATCTCCACAGAGGACAGAAAAGGATCGCTCCATCTAAACACCTTCAGAGCTTGTTAACTCCATCTGGGTGGAGCTGGAGATGTTTAGTCTATGTAAGTGCTATTTGTGTACAGTATGTGTGTCTTTGCTTAGTCTGGCATAGCCAGATGATCAGAGATCTCTGCCTACTGATAATGTCTGGTGACAGCTAAATTCAATGAATGGGCTAAAACTGTGTGGAAGCAATTGGAAAATAAATGATAACAGACAGCAGAATCTGTCAGCACCACTGCCTTATACATGTAATGTTGTTGTTAGTAGGAATAAACACAGAAGAACCCGGGAGGATGTGGACTAAGAAAGGGGAGGAGCCTTTACCGAATGGGTTCCCAGATTGGTACCGATGTGACGTGGCGTTCAGGTCCATTAAGCCAACAGCAGACATCCACCCAGCAGACATTCTGCATGGCAACAACTAACACAAGAGCCAAACACTAATTGCTTCCACTCAGCTCTAACTAATTGGAGAGTGTAAAGATGATTAACAGGCAACAAGAGTAGCCATCAGGGAGAGAGAAACATCAGGGGAATTGGCAAAGATCGCCGCTTAACCCCACTTATCCAGACCACGCAATCTAACCATCCAAAACACATGCAGACACACAAACTAGAACCCCCCCACACTCACACACACACACACACACACAACCTCACACACGCAGCTACTCACTCCTGACTATGAGGCTGACGTATCTTCGCGCGGGGTTCCCCACGTTGTTGACGGCCGTGCAGTTGTAGAAGCCAGCGTCTGTGGCCGTGACGGAGCGCAGCAGCAGTGAGCCGCCCCGCACCTGGGCGCTGAGTGGCATGGGACCCGGGTACCGAGACCACGTCACGGTGGGCGCGGGGAAGCCACCGGTCACCTCACAGATCATCAACACGTCCTCTCCGGGGTCCACCACCAGAGTCTCGTTGACGGACAGACGCAGAGCGGGGGGAGCTTGAGGGGGGGGCACAGAGAGTGGAATAAAGTGTGGTTCACTGTCTCCTGTAGGCATTCTAGATTAATGATGTGGGTGATTCAAAATTGATCTGTAATTGTGTAGCAGAGGGTGGTAGTCAATACATTTATATTTGCATATTATAATAGTACATATTATACAAGTATTTAAGAGTTAACAATAGTATTGCACGATGGGATTACAGAATCCATGCACATGATTTATACTATACTGTTGTTATACTGTTTGTGAATGTGTGAGGGGTTGAGGAATACTGTGTGTGTGTGTGTGTGTGTGTGTGTGTGTGTGTGTGTGTGTGTGTGTGTGTGTGTGTGTGTGTGTGTGTGTGTGTGTGTGTGTGTGTGTGTGTGTGTGTGTGTGTGTGTGTGTGTGTGTGCATGTGTGTACCAGCACAGGGGCATATCTGCGAATATAACTTGTGATTTCCTGCTACAGTATATTGATTCACACAGACCGCATTCTCACTCCCAAGACGGCAAACGGGTGACTTCTTGGGATGGACGTTTGACTGGAAGGGGGGACTGAAACGGCACATGTTGACTAGGGGGGATATGAGTTATGATTCTGTCCCTATCGGGAAATTAACTGAAGCGGACTTTGCAACACTACGACTCGCTTGGCGGTGCCTCTCGTGGCTCGAGTCCACTTTATACGGCGTGCCTCCATCGTATTAACAGTTTTTTTTTGTGGACCATTTACCCTTTTACGTCTTGGGTTTGAGAACGGCACTTCCGCATTCCCGGAGTGCGGAAGTGCCCAGGGCGGCACCAGATGACTGGAAGGGTATTTGTCCCAAGAATTCACTATAGGCCGTTTGGGGAGTGAGAATGTGTTGTCACACACACACTTCAAGTGGTTGTCAGGTGTGAATGTGTGAGGGGTGCAGGAGTACAATGTGCGTGCGTGCAGCATGCGTGCACATGTGCGTGCCCAGTGTCCTCAGCTAAAACTTGTGATTTTCTGCCATCTCAATTTGCACACTCCCAGTGCTTGTCTAATGTCGGAGCCACTACTTGACGAGCACAGCAGATGAACATGACTTGATGTGAAATGAACTCCTAAATGCTCCTCAGTAGCACTTAACGTCACAGCGCATTGAGATGAGCCTCTCGTAAAGTCAATATCATTTCAGAGAGCTGGGATACATCTGTGCACCACTTGACTGCTAAACACCAAGGCAATATAGACAAGTAGCTGACTTGATCACCACAATGTATTTATATTTATTTATTTATTTATCTATCTATCTGTCTATCCATCCCATTGTGCTAGCTATACAAATTGCACGTGCGTGCGTGTGTGTGTGTGTTTCTTTGTGTTTCTTTGAATTATTGTACCTTAAGTGAGACAGGCCAAGTTTGAACGGTTCTTCAACAGTTAAAGATAGTCTGGTTCTAATTAGTGTGACCTTTACTTCTGGCATAGCTAACCTATTGTTCATTTTGTGATAGAAGCGCCACATTTGGCAGATGTGTTAGATACTGTATATTGAGAACAAAACTGGATATTGGGGCATTGTGTGATGGTCCTATATCTTGTTTTGTTCACAATAAGTCTATCAACACATCTGCCAAGTTTGGTGACTTTATCACAAGATGAACGGTTGTTTTCATTATGTTGAGGAGCTATGCTGTCTTATAGGCCACAGCCGCCACACACTGCCACACCCCTTTTTTTCCAAATGGCATGAACCGTTACTGCGCAGTTTTTTGGGTCACAACCAACCATTCCACAAAATCTGTGAATATGTTTGTATTGGAAGTTATGCACGTTTTTGCAATAGGCCACTCCCATTGCCCCCTCTTAGGCAATTAGTATGAACACAAGCGCACACCTTCACACTCAAACACTTGACTTTCCTGCAACATTTCAGCCTCCTATGACAAAAAATGTTGCCACTAGAGGGTGGGTTAGGAAGATAAGACCAACCGCTGGTGGCCATTTTGAATTTTTTTAAATTTGCAATGCCCCAATATCCAGTTTTGTTCCCAATATATCTATCAACACATCTGCCAAATTTGGCGCTTCAATCACAAAATTAACGATTGGTCTGCTATCTTCAGCTACTGTATATAAGCTAGAATTTCAGAATTTTCATTTTGAGGACCTGGGCCTCACAAGACACATGGTTGGTTGTTTTATGGTTATTTTATTTAGGCTTTATTTATACTTTGTTGTGCGATGCTGTCACACACCCAATATAACTGATTTACAAGCTCACAACACGTTGAACCGCGACGTTGTGAGCTTGTAGATCAATTATTTTCGGTGCATGACACCAGCGCACAGTTAATCAAAAAATAAAATTACCATCCTCGAATGTTGATGTCCTCACAATTATAGTAATTACAAAGTGTGTGTGTGTGTGTGTGTGTGTGTGTGTGTGTGTGTGTGTGTGTGTGTGTGTGTGTGTGTGTGTGTGTGTGTGTGTGTGTGTGTGTGTGTGTGTGTGTTGAGTGTGCATGCGTGCGTGCGTGTGAGCATCAGCGTGTGTGTGTGCACGCACATTTGCTTGGGTGTTTAGAGGGTGTGCTTTGGTGCCTGTCCACATGGGCGTGGGTATGTGCATGAATGTCTCCCTCTGTGCATGCTAATCGCTAAACCAAAGCCCCAGGCTTGTCTCCTCAGCATGATCTCATGTGAACGTGATTCCTATAACTGATCAACCAGGAAAAGTACTGGATGACACCAAATCCATGAGCACTGTGAACAGAGGAGGGGGTGAAAAAGACACTGTTCCAGACAGAGATCAATCACAGCTCAGCAGTATGGAAAAATACAAAGAGGTCAGAGCCATGGGAAAGAGAGCCACGGAATATGCGGTACAGCAAATGAGAGTGCACGAGAATGGGGAGAAGACAGAATGAAGACTATAAAAATGTGCTCCCCGGAGTACAGATCTCTGCCAGGGCAGTTAGCTTATTGCCGGCCAGCAATGTTTCACTGCAATCGAAAGCCGCAATCGGAAGCTGTGTTCAAGATTTGAGGCATTTTGTTCAAAACGGGCCACTCCTACAAATTTTGGAAGCCAATCTTAGCCAATCAGAATGGAATATGAAAGATCGGACAGAGCCGTCTTCATCACAAGACTATAGAGATAATGTGTACCAGTTGGCGTGATGTTTGCACCTCCAGGGAGTGTGCATGCAAAGTTTCACGCCGATCAGTCCAACGGTGCCGTAGATTAGCTGCTCACCAATCTGGCAACCCATTTGGTAAAAAAAAAAAAAATTGTTCTTGAAACATAACATCTGCCGTTCACAGAAATCTGCCTGTTATAGAGCCACCATGTGGGTGATTTGAAAAATTTAGGGTGGCATTTCTTCTTTATGCCTAGTCGGAATGTGTGTGCAACGTTACATAGACGTTTCATGAAATAGAACCCATTGTTCGCGCATAATTAAACTAGAAAAGGTGCTCCTCGGAGCACTGCCAGACCCCTAGTGGTTGAAATCTGAATGGCCGGAATTCGCATGACATGTGTGCAGAGGAAAAGAGGGACAGACCGACCGACCGACCGACCGACCGACAAAGCCTCATGTAGGCCGACCCCCTGGGTCTGGCAAAAAAAGGTAAAGCCTGCACTCCGGCTTCAAGGTTAAGGTCACTTTATTGAGAATTGACATACTGTATATATGACAAATAAAATAACTAGAAAAAGAAGAAGAAGAAGAAGAAGAAGAAGAAGAAGAAGAAGAAGAAAAAGAAGAAGAAAAGAAGAAGAAGAAGAAGTTTGAAATCTTGTTTGAAATGACCAAACCTGCCTACCGATGATGTCACTGAGACACAGACCGAGTAGACGGTGCCATAGGACCAATTATTTGAAGAAAATGGGTGAAGTGGTCCTTCAAGTACTGGGATTGAGTGCTTTGTCCACCACTGGTTATAAGATGAATTTTTCCAATCAGTTCCTCTTGGGCATGGAGCTAAAGTGCGACAGTGGTTTTTACCGCGGAAACTTCTGGGTTTGTCGCCTTCTACATTCAAGTGGAAGTGATCTGCTGTCATGACACTCTGCAGAGAAGGGGAACTATTTTCACACAGTTCATGTCAGGCAGCCAGAAGTAAAGGTCACACTAATTAGAACCAGACTATCTTTAACTGTTGAAGAACCGTTCAAACTTGGCCGGTCTCACTTAAGGTACAATAATTCAAAGACACACACACACACACACACACACACACACACACACACACACACACACACACACACACACACACACACACACACACACACACACACACACACACACACACACACCATATAATGAGATAGAAAACAAATATTCTGTTTTTCCAAAGTGAATACAGGATGCTGAGTGATGAAAGGTATCTGAGTTTTTGTGGCTCCTCTCAGGGAATAAACAAACCTCACCTCAGAGCCAAGACATCTGAACTGAAGCAGACATGCTCCCATACATAGAAAAGCACAGACAGGTATCTAGCCAATTACCAGCAGCCATGTGTGTGACCGCTGTGAACCTGTTTTCATTCAGGGCAGAAGAATGTTGCCAGCTTTAATTTGGACCCCAGTCACCCTGTTGTCATCCTTACTGATGCATTCTGACTACATTGCCTAGAAAAACAAACTGAATATTAATCATTATGTAAAGTTATTGCAACAATCGCCTGTGTTATTTTGCGATTGTCACAGTCAAAATGGCAGTGCTGAGGCAAATTAGAGGCGTTTTTTGTTTGCTGTTGACTTTTCAGCCCATAAATACAAAGGAGGCTCTTACTAGAATTGTAGGCTTCCATATAGAAAATGTGGGTTTCTTATAATTTCTTATAGTTTCTACCAACCAACCCATCTAAATTCCTAGTACCTATCTATTGAAATATAGTCACACTCTCTGTAGGTCTCCATATTGAATGTATCTATCTATTGAACTATAGTCACATTCTCTGCAGGTCTCCATATTGAATGTGTTTAGGTATGTATCTATTGAACTATAGTCACATTCTCTGTAGGTCTCCCTATTGAATATGTTTAGGTATTTATCTATTGAACTATAGTCAGACTCTCTGTAGGTCTCCATATTGAATGTGTTTAGGTATTTATCTATTGAACTATAGTCACATTCTCAGCAGGTCTCCATATTGAATGTGGGTAGGTACCTGCGTGGTCAGAAGACAGGTCAAGTGTCATGGCTAAGAGCTGCTGAGTCCACTGAAATTCACTAACAGGTGAGAGGTTGAAATGGCTTGGAGGCATTTTATCCATGGATACCCTAATCCCCTCTAAATCCCCCCACACACATCAGTCTGATAGGACTAAAGCCCACATCCGCAGTTTTTCTTTTCTTGTTTTTTTCTTCCAGCACGTTTACTGTATATGTCTGTACGTTAATATGTGCTGTACTTGTAGCGAAAGCTGGTATATTGAAAATAATAACAATAGCCTACAAGCTATGACCTTTCAATCTGAGGTTCATATGGATTATGTTGACTATTGTTTTACACAGTAGGCTATATACATATAAAAAACACATTGTGGGCCAAAAACGGTCGGGACCGTTTTTGAAAAGCCATGCGTGGAGTGCCATAAACGGTCCAGACCGTTATAGCCAATTTATTTTGGTTATATATTTTTCCACATGGGGTGCTCTAACACAACTTTGGGATCATCCACAGAGTCTCTAAGAAGGAGAGGACGGATGTGGATCCGTGCCAAAAAAACGTCCTCTCGTCCACTCCCATTATAACTCCTTGAGAAAAAGCTTCATATCTCCATTTCTTTTTACCGTGGTGGAAACGAGCCGTTTTTCGATGGGCGATCACTCTGCAATGGGGTATCGCGGTAGAATATTATTGTTCCAGGCGATAGTCGGAACAATACCCTCCACCATCGTGCAAGCAGCCTTTGTTTACATCCGTGTCATCGTAAAGGCGACTACAGCGCTAAACAACTTACATGTACACGGTAAGAAGCGCTGGCACGAGATGTACCTTGTTTTAAAAAAACGCTGGCACATAATGTGTTAATACGTTTTCAAAGTGGGTTTGTTAGTTTCGATACGTTTTTATTTGGGGGAAAGGCTTAGTTTAGTTTAGTTTTAGTTTGTTATGGGGTAATGAGGGGCGAGATTAAATACATTCAGTGAAGCATTGTGAACTTGTAGATCCGCTATTTTTGCTATCTTTGAAGATTTGTTACGAAGACAAAAACTAAGAACAGTTTCAGTTATTGGTTCACTTTTTTTGGTAAAGCCTTTTATTTGTATTTCAATTAACTAAAATGTTCTAGTGTCAAGTCAATATCAAGTTTTAACCTGTTTAAACCATCACTGCTGGACTCTAAAAGACCACGGATTAGGCCTTTAGAATGGACAGCAGAAATCTAGGCTTTCACCACTCTGAGTGAGTTAATCCCCAGATAGAGAGAGAGAGAGAGAGAGAGAGAGAGAGAGAGAGAGAGAGAGAGAGAGAGAGAGAGAGAGAGAGAGAGAGAGAGAGAGAGACCCCGATGAACATAGGAAGCAATCCATTCCTCTAATAGACCTTGGGAGGTTCATCCTCTCCTCTAATCTCAGATTGCAATCTCCATAATGAAAGAGGAGCACAGAGGCTCAAAGAACTATAGTGGCTATACATGTGCACTCACATTCCTGCAAGTGTGTGCACAGACACTGTGCTCACATGCGCACGCACAGACCTATCCTAACAACGGTTGTGTGCGGTTACCTCACGCTGATGACTCTTAGCTGACATTACATTTGGATGGAGTTTAATCAACAAATAGATGGCACTGTCATCCCCTATTATATCAAATTATTACAGTGGGTATAAAGCAACGCCCCTCAGGTACAAATTACTTTTCAAAGGCTTGACGGCTGTAATCTTTTTTCATGAACACAGCACTAGTCAAAATTGAGCAGTGCATAGGTAAGGATTGAGCAAAAACCTCTGAGTGTTAGTCATGTTAGTTTTAAGGCCTGATCATTGAGAGAGGGAGGGGGGAGGGAGGGAGGGAGAGAGAGAGAGAGAGAGAGAGAGAGAGAGAGAGAGAGAGAGAGAGAGAGAGAGAGAGAGAGAGAGAGAGAGAGAGAGAGAGAGAGAGAGAGAGAGAGAGAGAGTCCCTGATGAATGCTCTGTATACAGTATGTGTGTTGACTGAGCTGGGCACTACCCGTATCTCTCCCACTTACAGCCTAGTCTAACTATGGTGCAGGAAGGCATCAACATACATGAATATGTATGAAATTTTGCACAAAATGATTGGACAGCCTATATTCACATTATCCTTCGGTAGCAAGGATAAAACCCCTTGGAGAACCCTCAGCCATCAAGGCTGCTCCTGATCAAACCATTGATTCTGAACTTCTATTTAAAAGATTCCTGTAGTTTAAAAAAACTGCTGATCTACATTGCAGGGGGTCATGATGGGCTCAGTCCCTTTCCCCCTGCCCCCATTGAAGCCAGAAACATTTTCTGAAAGGCTGACAAGCATCAACTAGTTCATTCATGCCATCTGTGAACATGCAAGGGATGCCATCCTATATTCTGTACTAAAAATAGAGTATCACGCCTTTGGTGGAGGTTCATTACTTCAATACCTTGGAAACATGGACAAAACTGATCCGTCAAAACAAATGTAGCATTATGTTTCAGCTTTAAACTTTGTTAAGCATCCATTAAGGACTTCACACATCAGAGAAGAGGACACAATATCCATCCTGCTGTCAGCTTCACTGATGGGACAGAATTCCCAGAGAGAGAGAGAGAGAGAGATGTCAAGAAATAGATGCTGATCTGAAGGGATTGCACTGTAGTCAATACAACTGTTGATGCTTGTATAGACATAGTGAAGGCTGAAGTGGAGGCATATCTTCAACTCACAGATGAATGAGACAAGCAGAATTAGAGGAAGATTAAGTGATGAGTGATAAGTCAGTGCAGCAGGCATCTGCAGTCTTCCACCACAAGTCAGGAGAGAAGCCAACCAGGCAGAGAGACAGAATGGCTATTAATGCAGAGAATCAGGACATGAGGTGTGTCACTGCCCAGCCATGAGGTCCCTGAGTACACAGCCATCGCTCTTTTTGCACTCTCGGGGAACGCCGCTTCGGCCAAATAGACCAAGCCGAAGGGTTATCTGTAAGCTGAACAAAACCAAGTGTCAGGCCCTCATCGACACGGGAGCTTCCCTCTCCCTGGTCCGCTGTGGTCCTGCCTAATGAATTATTAATGAAGTACACTCCCCCCCTTATTCTGCACATCCCCCATCGCTGCTAAAACATTTTACCATACAGTACCTGCCTTAAAGAGGTTTTTATCATACCTGCCATTCTTAGCTGTAGTTTTAAAATATGTATTTTTTATACTTATATATTATTATTTTTATAATTATTATTTTATCATGATGATGATGATGATGATGATGATGATGATGATGATGATGATGCCCGTTGGGCACCGACCTACTCGGGAACGATGCAAGTTGGAAATGCATGCCCCACTCACCCGGTTATGCAATACCCGTTGTACACGTTGTCAGAGTCTGTCTGTGTCCCCATTATGCCCATATGGACAAATATGGAGTCCAGGCCACTATGACGCCAGTACTATGACATCCTATTGTTGACATCAGGGTACTCCATATATGGGGATTTGTAGTTTTATCGATATTTTTTTGTACCAGTCTGTCTGCAGGTGTCCCTTTTTATGCTCATATTATATGGACTTCCATGATGTCATCAGCATATGCCTATACATGGGCATAACGGTCAAATCGGCGGTTCTGGACAACCGCCTATCCGACTGACTTGAAGTGGGTCGGTCGGAGGGTTCTCAAGTGAACGTGAACTACAGACGCACGCTCACATGCACAAACACACACGCAAAGGTGGACGAATAGATGTTGTCCTATTGTATTGTGGTTGTTAGTCTGTGCGGAACATGTCCCACCAACATTGCAAAGCTTGTACCTGTATGAGTGATTGACAAATGTATTTATTATCTTTATTATGTGTATTCTTGATTCTTGGTGGCCCAATCCACTGTGTTCACCCACGATGATGAAGATTCAGACTGTAATAGGAGAGCGAGCACAGATAAAAGGCCAAGGACTGCTCCAAATAACGGTGAACAATAAAAGACCATTTCTGGTTGGATGACTTCCAGGACAATTGCATTAACATATTGGATCTCCTCAAAGGATAGGGATACTGGATACTGGATGGTGGATACTCCCAGGGCTTGCCTCCATATACAGTAGTCTCAGTGACAATATCCCTTAAGTGTCGTGAGAGCTAACCAGCTAACCAGGATAACGTTCCACATTGGACACCCTGCATGCTCATTCACATCTACAGCCCAGAGTCCTGCAACGGGCCGGGTATCCGTGGATACCCGACGGGTAGGGGAGACTGGGGACTAAAGTAACAGGGGGCAAAAGTAACACACTCAATAATTCTAATTAGAAATAAGCTAGAGGGGTGAGACTTATTGTGCAAATGTTCAGTAGGGTCCTCTCTCTGCCTATGGAAGGATAGAATAATCATTTCATCTCAGCAGAAGTTTTCAACAAAAGACAGATTTTGAGGTGTAAACGTAATTTTTTTAGTGTACAGTATTTTCCTTTTCCTAAGATGTCAGCTAATTTAAACTTAGATGAATTGTGTCTCTATGTTATTGGTCACAAATCAACGTCAGCAGCCTATGCTAGTATAGGTGTTTCTAGCTAGAATATGGGATTTTATCATGGTTGCCCCATCAGGGTCAATTGTAACAATGTGTTTTCAATGCAAGCAGATTTTTTGTCTGGGATTACATACTAGTTAGTAAATGAACATGTTTCACTAAATGTCACTACATTTCAAAGTAAAAACACATTTAAATAAAAAATTTACTAAATTGAAAAATAAAATAATTCGAATAAAAATACAAAATAATTGAACATTTGTAAGTAAAAATGTTAAATTATAAAAAATACGTATTACTTAGTGATGCGCTTTTATTTGTGATAAAGTGTGTTAATATGACTTATTTTCACAGTGTTACAATTGACCCCAACCACTGTTACAACTGCCCCCATCATGGGGGCAGTTTGTCCCCACGGGTTGTCAAAATTGGACCCGTGCAGGACTCTGCTACAGCCTGACCAGGCACAGATACACCAGCCCATCCAGAGTCCAGCCAGCTGGGATCGACTTCACACATGACCACCCACCCGTCAGTACTGGCACCGATGACAATAGTTCACCAGTGTAAGGACATGGTGACTCATAGCTCCTGAACTCCTCGATTCACACATCCTGCGCTGAGAAAAGGAAAGTGGTTTTGTCCTCAACAAGATTTGGGGCTGGTTTGAAACCACACAACGCTGCAAATGGTCTGCAGTGGCAACGTCGGACAAAGGCCGTTGTTATCAGTGGCCTGTTGTATCATAGTTGGCGAGCACCTCGAAAGGTAGGCGAGACCTTGTGCCTCATTGTCTCTGGCCAAGGTGTTCCAGCTGGCCAATGGCTCGGTGGGATGGTCCAGTTTCGGATCACCAAGACCCTGATACCAGGGCTGTGACAGTATGGAATTTGTATTACTGCGGTGAAGAATCACAACCCAGAGAAGAAACGTTGCCATGTTGTACGTCTGTGCAAACTACTGATATGTTGTATGTCAATATTTCAAGGCAGCTGCACCATCAGCAGCGAGTTTGAGCCGTGAGAGGTGCCCCGAGCAAGGTACTAGCCAAGCGAGTGGCCACACACAGTTCCAGTTGCCTACTAATCGGCAGAGAATAGTAACGTTCTCAGTTATAATTTCTTCGAAATTGAAAAAGAAGTATATTGAGTCGACATGGTCCGTCCGTATCTAGAAATGTTGTTATGCAATGTTTTGGGGAAACAAAATGTCAGAGAATTCATAATTATGATCATGCTCCACATCTCCCATGATGCATTGCTTCAGATGAGGATATTACGGCCAGGACAGACACACAGATACAGCATGCGTGTGTGTGTGTGTGTGTGTGTGTGTGTGTGTGTGTGTGTGTGTGTGTGTGTGTGTGTGTGTGTGTGTGTGTGTGTGTGTGTGTGTGTGTGTGTGTGTGTGTGGGTGTGTGTGTGTGTGTGTGTGTGTGTGTGCGCGCGTGTTTGTGTGTGGCTTGTGGTGGTACCATGCAGGTGTCTATTACACATTAGGCCTACAGCATCATCTGGTCACTATTCAAGGTCTTTATATTTATTTGAATGAGGGAATAAAAGACAGATTACAATCCCAAGACCTGAAAGGCGAAAAAGAGACACAATCAGAGCCATAGCAGAGGTCTGGCAGGAGAGGACAATAAAAGGAAAAGGCACAGAGCAGTAGCACTGAAAAGAGGGGGAGGAAAGATTGTGAGGGGTTGAGAATTATAGCTTCAATTTTCCGGGGAGGCGTGGGTGCGGGGAATGGTTGGATCAGCCAGCGCTTCTCCCAACGTAACGGAATTTATGTGCAACACAGCGGTTTACAGCCAGCTAACAAACATCTCTGTCTCACACAATGTTCTCTCTCTTACTCACTGTCTCTTTTATCTCACTCTTGCTCACTCACTCACTTTCTCTCTTACTTCTCTGTCCGTCTGTCCGTCTGTGTGTGTGTGTGTGTGTGTGTGTGTGTGTGTGTGTGTGTGTGTGTGTGTGTGTGTGTGTGTGTGTGTGTGTGTGTGTGTGTGTGTGTGTGTCTCTCTCTCTCTCTCTCTCTCTCTCTCTCTCTCTCTCTCTCTCTCTCTCTCTCTCTCTCTCTCTCTCTCTCTCTCTCTCCAGGAACCAGCTGTTTTTTTTTCAGCTCCTCTTTGATAGTAAGGTTACAATATTTATTAGGGATGATCAAATGCAATTTTCTTGCCTTCGGGAATAACATGCAATTTTCTTGCCTTTGAGGTGTACAGTATATGAGAAAAAGTGTTACAGAGACTGAAAATATACATATGTGACAGTATTTAGTGAGAAAATAGCCCATATATTTAGCATATATATTTGTAACTTTCAGACAAATTATTACAATAGTACACTGTGGAAATGACAGGAAGGTAATTCGTAACAGTCCCAAAGCTATACATACAGCCGAGGTCTTGACAGACAGAAGATATTTCACGTTGGCTGGAAAAGTGTCCTTTTGTTGCAGAGTTGTGAGAGACAAAGTTGTCAGTTCAAATCCCAGACTGTCTCTGAGCAAGATAAGTGAATCACACATATAGTATACTCTATCTGTGTGATTATGTCAGTATGTAGTTCTATTCAGCAATAGTTCTATCAGTCTATGTGTCTCTATCCAGACTGTGGTTCTATCAGTCTGTATGTGATTCTCCAAATAAAGGGGAAGAGGGATGTAATATGTTTTGTTTTGACAGTTAGATATGTCTGTCATGGGTGGGTGCTACAATAATGCATTTAATCAGACTTGCAGATTGACAGCAGGATATTGCTGTCACACCCACATCAGGAACAGCTCATCCACAGTGATGGTTTAGGTTCACAATACTGACAGGATATTTCATTAGTGCCTGCATGGAACTCACAGAAAACACGGCACCAGCTAGTTATCGGACAAGTGTGCAAGCAAGTAAGTAAGTAAGTTAGTAAGTAAGTAAGTAAGTAAGTAAGTAAGTAAGTAAGTAAGTAAGTAAGTAAGTAAGTAAGTAAGTAAGTAATAAGTCAGTCAGTCAGTCAGTCAGTCAGTCAGTCAGTCAGTCAGTCAGTCAGTCAGTTGATCACAATTGATCCAGATGGACAGAGCCACAGTACAAAATGTACCAGGACACCTGAGAGAAAAAAATAACATCACAACAGATCAGGTGAGAGCTCTAAGATCATTAGCTAACAACCAGGACATTGTGATTAAGCCTGCAGACAAAGGGAGCCGTATAGTCATTTTGGACAGACAACAATATGTTTTTGAGGGTTTAAGACAGTTGAATAACTCAAATCACTATGTGGAGTTGGAGGCACCCATTTTTAAACAAACAGCAATAGAAGTTGGGGGTATCATCACCGAATTAAGAAAGAAAAAATGTATAGATCAAAAACAAGAGAAGTACCTACGGGGCGAAAATTCCCCAAGAGCTAGAATTCTCTACCTTTTACCCAAAATCCACAAGGACCCTAGTACCTGGACTATTCCTTATGAAATTCCACCTGGTCGCCCAATTGTTTCGGATTGTAACTCAGAAACATATGCCACAGCAGAATTTATTGAATTCTACTTAAACCCACTATCTGTAAAACATCCAAGCTATATTAAGGATACATATGACTTTATTGATAAAATAAAAAACATCACAGTGCCTCAGGGGGCCATTTTGTTTTCAATAGATGTTGACAGTTTGTACACCAATATAAACACAGTGGCGGGGCTGAAGGCAATCAGAGATATCTTTATAAAGTACCCTGACAGGCAAAGACCAGACGCAGAACTATTGAAATTGCTAGAATTAAATTTGACCAAAAACGATTTCACATTTGATGGGAAAACCTTCCTTCAGATCAGTGGAACAGCCATGGGAAAGAAATTTGCACCATCTTATGCCAACATTTATTTGGCTTTGTGGGAAGAAACCGCACTCAAAAAGTGCAGATTCAAACCCACACATTATTTCAGGTTTCTAGATGATATTTTTGGAGTTTTTGAGCACTCCACAGAGGAATTTGAGCAGTTCATCCAAATCCTAAACACACATCATGCCTCAATAACAGTGAAATATGTCACTAACAAAGAACATATTGACTTCCTGGATGTTACAGTCTTCAAAGGAAAAGACTTCAATACCACCGGCAAACTGGATTTAAGGGTATTTTTTAAGGAGACGGATACACATGCATTGCTCCACAAAACTTCCTTCCACCCAACCCATTGTTTCGCAGGAATAGTCAAGTCACAGCTCCTACGTTTCAAGAGAATCTGCACACAAGCAGCAGATTTAAAAAAAGCCTACAAGACTCTGTTCACAGCATTAAGGAAACGTGGATATACAAGAACATTTCTCAGGAAAGCATACAACACGTTCCAGGAAGTGAAAATAAGGAATGAGAAACCCACACTAGCTTTAGTAACCACATTTTCTAGCCAAAGTTTACTGGCAAACAGAGCCATCAAAAGAAATTTTGAAAACAGGGGAGGGGACCTCTTACAGAACTTCAACATAATCTCGGCCTACAGGAGAAACAAAAACTTAAAAGACCACTTGGTCCACAGCAAATTGAAACCATGGAACCAGATAATTAGGACAAGGCCTAACTACTTTAGCCCAAAACAAACTGTTAAAAACAGGACAAACAAAAATATAATTATCCTAAGACAGAACATCACATACAACACCAGAAATTGTGTTTATCTGATTACTTGCCAAGTATGTGGATTACAATATGTAGGAGAGACGAGCAACTCCATAGCAATTAGAATAAGCCAACATAAATATACCATTAATAATGAAAAGGATACCCATTTGTTAATTGTTCAACACTTTATGACACATGGAATTGAGGCTATAAAGGTATGTGGCTTGGAATACAATGACCGCTGGACAATTGGACAGAGAAGATTCCATGAAAAAGAATGGATCACAAGACTTAGCACAAAATATCCAGGTGGTTTAAACTTTTAAACTGCCCAACAGAACTGAAACCCTTCACAAATTCTCACTAAACTAAACAATGGAGTTGATCACCTACATCAAACCACAGAGTTGAGTGGGAGATCTCATTGTTGAGTTAGTAAGAATATTAATGAAGACACATTGATACCAAGAGCCATCAGCAATTGGGCCATCAACAGGGAGCTCATTGTCTTCCAAAATGGAGGTGTGAACAGCAGAACTGTAGATATGCTAACTGGGTTCCAAGCCTGTAACCTTATAGCACCTATCCCTTAGTTATAAAATATAATGTAAACACATCTTTAAATGGAATTAAGAAATAGTGGAAATAATTTTAAATCCGAGGGTCTGCGGTTACCATGACTCAGAGAATTGACGCCTCTGCCCTGCACAGTCAAATAGAAATCACAAACCTTTAAAACAGAAATAGTCTATGTAAGTTTAATTACACAGTTAGTGGGGCAAACGGAGTCCCCACCAATATTATTTACGATTCTGTGCCTATCGGTACATAACTCGGACGGCGCTGAGTCGACTAGCAGACCATCGGCCGGTCGCCGCGGGCACTCACGCCTGGAGGCGCTCGGGCGCGACTCCTTGGCCTCAAGGTCTACTGAGTCGGCGCGCCTCTGTCATGGTCCAAAACTATACTTTATTTTAAATAGAATTCACAAAGCCTTAACAACATAAATAGTTTATGTAAGTTTAATTAATTGCAAAACATGACACCCCTTATTCAAAACAGATGGCGAATGCACCTTCTCTTTATAGGGCCTACACAGATAGTACCACAAACTACCTGTGAGGCCTCTTTGAATTGAATCTCATAGTCAGCAGTCAGTCAAGCTAGTACCTCTGATTTTGTGAGGGGAGTCATCTAAAGCAAACTTTAGTTATACACATTTGCAAGCATGGAGGTATATTTATGCTTGCAAAATGTTTATAACATTTCCTAAAAACCTAACCATGTTTATACATATATATAAACAAAGATTCAACACAAAGAATAGACCATACATATGGAACAGAGAAACATGCCTGAACATGCCCCAAAACAGGCCTAAAACAGGCATATGGGTCATCAAAGGGCCCCAGCAGGATGGGCCATCAACAGCACCAACCAATGAGAACAGTGGCCACAGAGAAGCCACACCCACAGCAGAAACACATAAATACAGGAAAGAAGATACAGGAATTCATTCTCATCCGGAGAATCGCATCTGATGAAGTACAATAAACAGTACGAAAACGTTTATGCATTTGAGAATGAACCGACGGACCCATGAACAAGGACAGGCCTGGCGGGAAAGAGCCAGACCAGATGGAGAAACCAGGAACAACCACAGACCCAGGAGGGATATGGAACCAAACCAGGTAAGCCAGGTAGGTAGGCACAGACAAACCTACATACACACACCACATGGGGAGAGAAACAATGATTTTCACAAATCAATTAGAGGGATAAACAATTTGATTGTCGCACTACACCATTCACAGAATGTAAACATAGACAAATACCCAGAGAGTATTGCTAGAAAAGAACAAGACCTGATGGATTTTATAAAACCAGCAAAACCAACAGAGAGAACTTTACTGCTACTACAAGGAAGTGCAAAGAATTGGTCTTACACCACTTTGTTAATATTAATAGAACACTTTAACACATTGATTGAAAACACAAAAAAGGACCTATCCCAGTGCTTAACACGGGAATACGACAGGGCCTTCTCCATTGCCACTAAATGGGCAAGAAAAAATCTAGGAAGGCGCCTAACAGAGAAGACACTGGGCTTAGCCCGTGCAGCAGTAACAGAATTATACAGCACAAAAACACCCTACACCACAGATCCCCCGTCCTCCCCCACCCCCATCCTCCCCTCCCTCTTCTCCCTCTACAGGCAACCCAGGCACGGGAGAACCCAGAGAAGACCCAACTGGAGGAATGGGGACCAGAGGAGCAACAACACAGGGCCCAGGAGAACTAACACAGGAAGAGTTCCCAGACCTACCTACAACAAGCAACAGAACACCCGAGGAGCCATGGGCACATGTTGGACGGAATGGAAACCAAAGGAAACAGAAGCACCCTAACAGAACCACATCCTCCAGAGAGAAACACAGAAGAACAACAGAACCCAAGAAACACACCCAAACCACAGAGGGAAAATCCCACCAGGAGGCAAACTACACCACCCAGAGACACACCCCAGAGGACAACCCAGGAGAGGAGGAACAGTGAAGGGAACCAGACAATACCAGAGGGACCTACCGAAGACACTACTACACAGAGGGAAGCCCCAGCACGAGAAGAAACCAACGTGACAGCACCAAGAATACCACGCCACTGGAGAGGCGGAAAAAAGGAAAACAAACAGACATGGAGATTAGTACCGAACCGAGACATCATCATAATTGGAGACTCCAACCTGTCTCGAATCCCAACAATCACAGATGACAGAGTCCAGATAGAATCCTACTCTGGAATGAACCTGGAATGGGCCGAAACAGTCCTGAGCAAGGCTGAGAAAAATGAGACGGCCACACACCTCATCATCTCGGTGGGAATTAACAACAAGAACCAAAGAACTAGAAAAACAAGCCACACAGCCTTGAAGAAACTCCGCACAACAGCCAAAAAACAATTCCCCTGCGCAGACAGACGCATAGCACTAATCAACTACTCAGAAAGCCTAGGAACTGACCCGAAGAATATTCTGATAAGCCTAAATGAAGAAATAAAGAAAGAGCCCCACCTCCCAAAATTGCCCGCAACCCACTTCAAAACAGGATCAGACAACGTCCACTGGGAAGAAGACACAGCCAAACTGATGCTACAGCACTGGCTCAACTCTTTAAACTAATACGGCCCGACAGCTCAAACCGGCAGGGCCTTATGGAGTCGGATATAATTAATCTGTCTCATTATTTCCGACCAAACGAACACCAGAAAACACTTTTGGAAAAAGGTTTGTCATTCGTCCCCACCCTGGACATCTACAAACAACAATCACAAAGCTTGAGAATAGATGTGTCAAAATACCATAGCAGACTCAAATTAGCTACACATTTTGGAGTTGGAAACAACACGGAAATTCCGCGCTTCCACCTTCCATCATACTGGGAACCAGACGAGGACAAAATACCGGACAACCTAAAACAATTGATCCAGATGGACAGAGCCACAGTACAAAATGTACCAGGACACCTGAGAGAAAAAAATAACATCACAACAGATCAGGTGAGAGCTCTAAGATCATTAGCTAACAACCAGGACATTGTGATTAAGCCTGCAGACAAAGGGAGCCGTATAGTCATTTTGGACAGATAACAATATGTTTTTGAGGGTTTAAGACAGTTGAATAACTCAAATCACTATGTGGAGTTGGAGGCACCCATTTTTAAACAAACAGCAATAGAAGTTGGGGGTATCATCACCGAATTAAGAAAGAAGAAATTTATAGATCAAAAACAAGAGAAGTACCTACGGGGCGAAAATTCCCCAAGAGCTAGAATTCTCTACCTTTTACCCAAAATCCACAAGGACCCTAGATACCTGGACTATTCCTTATGAAATTCCACCTGGTCGCCCAATTGTTTCGGATTGTAACTCAGAAACATATGCCACAGCAGAATTTATTGAATTCTACTTAAACCCACTATCTGTAAAACATCCAAGCTATATTAAGGATACATATGACTTTATTGATAAAATAAAAAACATCACAGTGCCTCAGGGGGCCATTTTGTTTTCAATAGATGTTGACAGTTTGTACACCAATATAAACACAGTGGCGGGGCTGAAGGCAATCAGAGATATCTTTATAAAGTACCCTGACAGGCAAAGACCAGACGCAGAACTATTGAAATTGCTAGAATTAAATTTGACCAAAAACGATTTCACATTTGATGGGAAAACCTTCCTTCAGATCAGTGGAACAGCCATGGGAAAGAAATTTGCACCATCTTATGCCAACATTTATTTGGCTTTGTGGGAAGAAACCGCACTCAAAAAGTGCAGATTCAAACCCACACATTATTTCAGGTTTCTAGATGATATTTTTGGAGTTTTTGAGCACTCCACAGAGGAATTTGAGCAGTTCATCCAAATCCTAAACACACATCATGCCTCAATAACAGTGAAATATGTCACTAACAAAGAACATATTGACTTCCTGGATGTTACAGTCTTCAAAGGAAAAGACTTCAATACCACCGGCAAACTGGATTTAAGGGTATTTTTTAAGGAGACGGATACACATGCATTGCTCCACAAAACTTCCTTCCACCCAACCCATTGTTTCGCAGGAATAGTCAAGTCACAGCTCCTACGTTTCAAGAGAATCTGCACACAAGCAGCAGATTTTGAAAAAGCCTACAAGACTCTGTTCACAGCATTAAGGAAACGTGGATATACAAGAACATTTCTCAGGAAAGCATACAACACGTTCCAGGAAGTGAAAATAAGGAATGAGAAACCCACACTAGCTTTAGTAACCACATTTTCTAGCCAAAGTTTACTGGCAAACAGAGCCATCAAAAGAAATTTTGAAAACAGGGGAGGGGACCTCTTACAGAACTTCAACATAATCTCGGCCTACAGGAGAAACAAAAACTTAAAAGACCACTTGGTCCACAGCAAATTGAAACCATGGAACCAGATAATTAGGACAAGGCCTAACTACTTTAGCCCAAAACAAACTGTTAAAAACAGGACAAACAAAAATATAATTATCCTAAGACAGAACATCACATACAACACCAGAAATTGTGTTTATCTGATTACTTGCCAAGTATGTGGATTACAATATTTAGGAGAGACGAGCAACTCCATAGCAATTAGAATAAGCCAACATAAATATACCATTAATAATTAAAAGGATACCCATTTGTTAATTGTTCAACACTTTATGACACATGGAATTGAGGCTATAAAGGTATGTGGCTTGGAATACAATGACCGCTGGACAATTGGACAGAGAAGATTCCATGAAAAAGAATGGATCACAAGACTTAGCACAAAATATCCAGGTGGTTTAAACTTTTAAACTGCCCAACAGAACTGAAACCCTTCACAAATTCTCACTAAACTAAACAATGGAGTTGATCACCTACATCAAACCACAGAGTTGAGTGGGAGATCTCATTGTTGAGTTAGTAAGAATATTAATGAAGACACATTGATACCAAGAGCCATCAGCAATTGGGCCATCAACAGGGAGCTCATTGTCTTCCAAAATGGAGGTGTGAACAGCAGAACTGTAGATATGCTAACTGGGTTCCAAGCCTGTAACCTTATAGCACCTATCCCTTAGTTATAAAATATAATGTAAACACATCTTTAAATGGAATTAAGAAATAGTGGAAATAATTTTAAATCCGAGGGTCTGCGGTTACCATGACTCAGAGAATTGACGCCTCTGCCCTGCACAGTCAAATAGAAATCACAAACCTTTAAAACAGAAATAGTCTATGTAAGTTTAATTACACAGTTAGTGGGGCAAACGGAGTCCCCACCAATATTATTTACGATTCTGTGCCTATCGGTACATAACTCGGACGGCGCTGAGTCGACTAGCAGACCATCGGCCGGTCGCCGCGGGCACTCGCGCCTGGAGGCGCTCGGGCGCGACTCCTTGGCCTCAAGGTCTACTGAGTCGGCGCGCCTCTGTCATGGTCCAAAACTATACTTTATTTTAAATAGAATTCACAAAGCCTTAACAACATAAATAGTTTATGTAAGTTTAATTAATTGCAAAACATGACACCCCTTATTCAAAACAGATGGCGAATGCACCTTCTCTTTATAGGGCCTACACAGATAGTACCACAAACTACCTGTGAGGCCTCTTTGAATTGAATCTCATAGTCAGCAGTCAGTCAGTCAGTCAGTCAGTGAGTGAGTCAGTAAGTAAGTAAGTAGGCCTATAGGTAAGTAACTAAGTACTAATTAAGTACGTAAGTAGCCGTGGGAACAAATGGTTCCCGAGCCATGTGGCCCATAGGTCAGGAGCCTGTCTCAGAATGCCATAATGTATACAGTATGCCCGGTCGGTCAGTCAGACTGTTCTCGAGATACATGAACTACATACACAGACAGAGAAGCGCATTTAAATGTTTTCCTTCTTGCCCTTACTATGCTACGCTGACGTGGATATGCTGATGGATTCAGCTGGACATTACATTAGTATGTCACATGATGTACAACTACAAGTACACCCCCTGGACGTGACGCTATAGTATATCAAAGAAGTTGTGTTTTGATGAGACTCATTGATTGCCACAGCATCATGTGACCCAGTCGTTTTGTCCCCAACCACCTGGTGTGCCCCCCCCCCCCACACACACACACACACACCAAGCCTCTACACCTCTTTGACCTGACAATAATAACACCACGTGTTGTTCTATTTTATTTGGACGACAGGGCTGGAAAGAGGATTTGTCTTCAGTTGCTGGAGGGCAGCGCGCGCCTGTTCAAATCCCAAGCTAGGATTATGATCTAAAAATCAATCAATCCTCTTGTACCGGCACAGTGAATCAGTGGCAATGACATGACATGACCCACTTGGATAAATCAAATCAAATCAAAGCCACTAGGTCTAGTGCGTGCGTGCGTGTGTGCGTGCGTGCGTGCGTGCGTGCGTGCGTGCGTGCGTGCGTGCGTGCGTGCGTGCGTGCGTGCGTGTCTGTCTCTCTGTCGAAGCAGGTACTGTTGGGATCACGAGGAAATACATTGAAGTACACAAACAATACTGAAATGATTACAGTAGTGGCTTTATACTGTACAATGACAAACAGCAAATCAACCACCATCAGAATAGGGAATATTGCTCTGCATCTATTGTTCTGTCATTTGTTGTGTGTATATTGTTGTGTTATTTGTTGTGTCTGTCAGTATTGTTGTGTCTATTTGCTTCTGTTCCAGTGTTTGATTATGTCCCTGTCTCCATGGCAAGTCTCTCCTCCACTCTCTGCTTAGGTCTGTTTATCCCACTCACTTGCTCCTTTTCTCTCTTTCTTACACCTCACTGTGTGTGTGTGTGTGTGTGTGTGTGTGTGTGTGTGTGTGTGTGTGTGTGTGTGTGTGTGTGTGTGTGTGTGTGTGTGTGTGTGTGTGTGTGTGTGTGTGCGTGTGTGCGTGCGTGTGTGTGTGTGTGTCTTACTGGTGGCGTTGGTGAGACGGAAGGTGACAGACTTGTCCTGGATCTCACAGACGTTTCTAACAGACACCTGGCAGGCGTAGTCGGCAAAGTCCCTGGACCTCAGGTTCTTCAACTTCAACACTTTAGTCTCACCCTAGACAGGAAAGCACATGCAAGCGCACGAACGCAAGCACACACACACACACGCACGTACGCACGCAATGACGCACACAAGCACACATGCAAACACACACACACAAATATTATTCGTAAGATCATAGTTTATTATGGGATTTCCTTTCTTTTTTGCATTTTCATTTGCTGACATGTATAATAGATAAGATACTATAACAAGTAACATAACCAGTCAGAACACTGTGATTATTTTTCTTGAACTGGTTTGTGAAATTGTTTAAAACATTTAAATGTTTAATGAGCAACAGTGTGATAAACAAGGTCCCACGCACGCACGCACGCACGCATGCACGCATGCACGCACGCATGCACGCACAGTGTGTGTGTCTGTGCTGACCTTATTATTCTCATCTGAAGCAATGCATCATGGGAGATGTGGAGCATGATCATAATTATGAATTTGATCAGATTTTCATAAACACACACACACACACACACACACACACACACACACACACACACACACACACACACACACACACACACACACACACACACACACACACACACACACACACACACACACACCTCAACTGTTGCTGTATAACTGATGTATAACTGGTGTGTACTGTATGTTCCAGTAGGCCGGTGGTTTACAGTGACTAGATTGTGTGTAACTGCTGTTCAGTTCATTGAACTCAGAGGGTTCTACTTTGATACATGGAGAAATCAGGAACAATGCTGAGAGACACTTGGACCATCAGAACCGTTGGCTGTGAGAGGCCAGTTGATGTGTTGGCTGAGTGCTTCATGGATAATTGGCTGACTGTATGCTTGTATGCTTGCTTAACTGACTTGGCTGGCTGGCTGACTGACTGACTGACTGACTGACTGACTGACTGACTGACTGACTGACTGACTGACTGACTGACTGGCTGCTTATCTGCCTGGTTGGCTGGCTGGCTGCTTGGCTCACTACTTGGCTGACTGAGTGGCTTATTGGCTGACTTTGGTTGGCTGGGTGTGCCGTGACTGTCTGAATTGTTGTCTGGCTCAATGCATTATGCATTTGTGAATGGCTGGCTGGCTGGCTGGCTGGCTGGCTGGTTGACTGACTGACTGGCAGGTTTTGTTTGTTTTTAATTGACTGACTGACTGACTGGCACTTTTTATTTATTTTATTGAATGACTGTCTAACTAGTTCGCCAATTTACTGACTTCTATCTAGCTGCAGTATTAGGTTTACATGTAGACCAGACCGGCAACATATCACCGCCAAATCCACGGCCACATCTCGGGGGCATGCACCATTATAAGACTATGCTATTTGACCTATATTAGCTAAATATCATTTGTATGTATACAAATAGAATCCAGTATTTCTGATTATAAGCTGGAAATATTCTGTTATATATTCTGACATATTCTAAGTTGATAAGTTTCGATAAGTATTTGTTGAGAACCAGAGCTTTGTATAACTACAGTGTATCTGCTCCGACCTGCTGACGTCTTGTCAGATTACTTCCGCAGTACTTCCTCCTGATTTATTGATTGATACATTGATAGCACATAAATAGATAGATAGATAGATAGATAGATAGATAGATAGATAGATAGATAGATAGATAGATAGACAGACAGACAGACAGACAGACAGACAGACAGACAGACAGACAGACAGACAGACAGACAGACAGACAGACAGACAGATAGATATAGCTATTATACAGTATGTGTGTGCATACTTCATATACTGTACAGTATACTATATAAAGCTACATGTATGGTATGTGAATGTAGTATGTACATGTATGTGTTATTCTGTACCTGTGTGTAGAGCGGCTCATAGATGTCAACACCATTGTCCTTGCTCTGCTCGATGGGCGTGTTGCCGCGTTTCCAGATGAAGCGTGCGGGCGGGTTGGAGTTGACGGTGCAGCGCAGGAAGACGGTCTTCTCCTGGTAGTAACTCCCACGAACGTCGCTGATGGTCTGGTGTACCGTCAGAACCGGTTTGTCCAGGTCTGTTATACAACACACACACACACACACACACACACACACACACACACACACAGACCAGAGAGAGACAAAGACCTCACATGTTGGTGCTGAGGGAACGTATCCGTCAAATCAACCCACACACCATCACTGTACTTGAAGCAGCGCTGGATACGTAGAGTACACACGCACGCACGCACACACGCACGCACGCACGCACGCACGCACGCACGCACGCACGCACGCACGCACGCACGCACGCACGCACGCACGCACGCACGCACGCACGCACGCACGCACACACACACACACACACACACACACACACACACACACACACACACACACACACGCATGCACAAACCATCAGAAATAAAGCCTATAAGATCAAGTTCCAGAAGCACAGTTTAGAAGCCTATTGACACTAGAGTGAGCAATATGACAGAACCAAGAAAAGAGAAAGAAAGAAAGAACCTTAGCAGCCGATACTGATATGGTACGAAATATCAGCAATATATCAGCCTGATATATTGATCAACCTAATAATATCGGTGAAGCCAATATCGGTCTTTCCATAGCTGTGACTCTTGTTTATTATCCTCTGTGTATTATTTTCTTCCCTCCACCCCTCCACCCCTCCACCCCTCCACCCCTCCACCCCTCCTTGTCTGTCTGTCTGTCTGTCTGTCTGTCTGTCTGTCTGTCTGTCTGTCTGTCTGTCTGTCTGTCTGTCTGTCTGTCTGTCTGTCTGTCTGTCTGTCTCTCTCTCTCTCTCTCTCTCTCTCTCTCTCTCTCTCTCTCTCTCTCTCTCTCTCTCTCTCTCTCTCTCTCTCTATCTCTCTCTCTCTCTCTCTCCATTCTCTTATGTTCATCCCTCTGTCACGTCCTCCTCCACGGGGGTGATATCTCCCTCTCCTCCAGTGGCACAAGTCTGTTCTCCCCAGGCTTTCTACCATCTCCTCACAACTCACTGTCAGGCTCACTGCTCATCACAACCTCCTCTTCCTCTCTCTCCCTCTCCCTTCATCTTTGCTTCATCCCTCTGTCTCTCACAAAGCAGTTGTGTGCGTGTGTGCACGCCAGGGCCGTCATTTGGGGTCCCAGGGGATGGCCATTCTTTTTGCCGATCTTAGTGCCTCTCAATCCACACGTGACAAACATATTATAAACACGTTTTCATGTCTGCAACCATACAACCATTGACCACTTTCAACCTGGTGTCCCTATTTGGGGATGTTATTATAGTGCGGCGAACAAACATTTTCAATCATTATCAGTTCTTATAATGGATATACAATAATGGATCTACACGCTCACAATGCGTGGCAAAGCAACACGAGCTTGCAGATCCATAATTTATTCTATTTTTCAAAACGGGGTTTAAGAGTGGTAATTGTTTTTTTTCACACCCTAGTTTTTCTGAAATGATGCCTCCGCGTGTGCGTGTGTTCGTTTGTGTGTACGTGCGTACGTAAGTGTGTGTGCGTGCATGTGTGTGCATGCGTAAGTGTGCATGCGTAAGTAAATTGTTTAAAACACACTGTTATGATCTACACTGCTTTTTATCTCTACCAGGCCACAGGCCAGGGACGTACTCTTTCTCTGTGGGTGAGTGTGTGTGCGTGTGTGTGTGTGTGTGTGTGTGTGTGTGTGTGTGCGTGCGTGCGTGCGTGCGTGCGTGCGTGCGTGCGTGCGTGCGTGCGTGCGTGCGTGCGTGCGTGCGTGCGTGCGTGCGTGCGTGCGTGCGTGCGTGCGTGCGTGCGTGTGAGAGAGTTACTATTTGTTGCAGAAACAAGATTTATTTTCCTTTTTTATCTTCATCAAATTAGGTACACAGGCCCTAGTCTTTTTCACAAACAAACAAACAAACACAATATATTATGGCCCAATCAACCCGACATAGGAATCATATGTTGATAGGCCTCTTATAGAGTGCACCTCCATTTGTGACATACAGTACAGAGGTCTGGGTTGGCCACCTGGCCTGGCAGAGATATGCACTCTGTGGAGCACACCTTTCTAATAATCATCCAATAGAGGTGTAAATTGCTGTGATGTCATATTGATTTCCAAATGAATTAATTTCCCTCCATTGACCTCCTGTAAAACATGGAATTTTCATGGAAACGTAACATTCTGGGTTTACTTCTTTGGCCTATTGTACAAGAAATGTGTACATTTCCATTGATTGGTTTGCGAGATTAGCCCTGAGAGCCCTGATACACAGACAGACGGACGGACGGACGGACGGACGGACGGACGGACGGACTGACAGAGACGGACAGACAGAGAGACGGACTGACAGACTTCTAGACGGCTCGCCTCCTAGGATCCACACCATGAAATCCTTTTAACATACTGTATGTATCAGGCGGCAAGCATCCGGTTTTAAAAATGAAGCCAATAAGGAAGAGCTGTTTCTCCTGCAGTTCCCATTAATGGCCCAGCAGATGCCACTATTTCCCCTCCTGCTGGCTGAAGAAAAACTAGAACTACATTCAAGTGAATGAGGTTTTGGCTTTACACTTGATTTTATTACTGTGGTAAACATTTTCATAAATAATTTATTTTCAATCGCTATAGTTTAAAGCTGCACTATGTAACTTTCCTCTTCTACTCCGGATTTTAACCCGGTTTCTGGAACTTTTACCATTCAAATAATAGAGCCTGCCTGCTTGCTCAGGGGATACAATTAATATAGACCATCATCAGGTCAAAATGTGTGTCCGATCCTGTGTCATATACAGTAGGTCTAAATGTCTAAATGTCAGAAGAGCAGGGAGACAAAATACAACCCCCCCCCCTCCCCATTGTATAAGTTATATTGTATTTACATGCTCTACCATAAAGATTGGACAAAATTACATTTTATTCATAAAAAAAGTTACATAGTGTCACTTTAAAGTATTGTTTTCAATTATCATGATATGGGTTTAATACATTATGGTCCCATTCATTTTTAAATGAATGATAAACTAGGCCAGAGGTCTTCAACAGGGGGTCCGCGACCCCTAGGGGGTCCGCGGAGGTACTGCAGGGGGTCCGCGAAATTGTTGTTTGATTACAATAACATGGCAGGTGCGTATAGGAGCAGGCAATATAAAACACAATTGTATACATAAATATACAATATATGTGGTAGCCCCCCCTACCCTACGAGGTAGGGGGTCCCTGCTCCATCTCCCCATCAGTTTGGGGGTCCCTGGCCTGAAAAGGTTGAAGACCCCTGAACTAGGCTATGCTTTCCAGTTTTCGATTGCTTTTCGGGACAGGAGTTTCAAGATGGTGTATTTGAATTAGCTGAAAAGGTGCCTTCAAAACGGGTCTGTAGAAACCAATGGGGCTCCCTTCATCCGTTTTCTTCTTTTTTACAGTCTATGGTATGTATGTATTTGTCAATATGGTTCTTTTCATCTGCCAGGGCACCGCCTTCCCTTTCCCCCAATTAGACAACTCCAGAGCAGAAAGTACAAAGATGAATGTCTAAAATGAATTAGACATCCCCAGAGCGGAACAAACATAGATACAAAATAATATATTAATTAGACGAGCCCAGAGTCCATAATACTCTAGATAAAGAATAAATCAAGACACCACTAAATGAAATTTGTTAAATCAGATAGGTAGATAATTGATATGTTCATCACCATCACAAAGACAAAAACAGTAATATATAGTATGGTATGGTATTAACACATTAGGTGCCAAACACGGTCTGAACCGTGTTTGCACAGAGTAGTGCTTCGGTGCCGAACGCGGTCTGAACCGTGTTTTCAGTCGCTTTTGTTTTTTTCCACACAGGAGGGGCTGGAGCAGCTCTGGAATCACCCACGGTGATTCTGAGAAGGAAGTAGGGCATTAACAGAATAATCGAATATTTGAATATTCGACTATCAAACCAACTATTCGACTATCAAACCACTATTCGATTATTCTATAAAAAAATATATACATATACTTTTTTTTTAATTATTATTGTTTTATTTTTTTAATCAAATCGATTAATAGAATATTCGAATACTTATAGGTCGAATAATTCGAATGCTAAAAATCACTATTCGTGAATGCCCTAGAAGGAAGGGCCTTATAGATCACAGTGCCAAAAAACATGGCTCTCCATCCGCTTCCGTTCTATCTCCTTCTCTAAAACCCCCATAACTACGAAACTTTTTACGTTGGGGAAAACGACTCATTTTGTATGCGCGATCGTTGCGCCATTGTGACCCGCGTGAAAGATGTTATCGTTCCAGGCGTTAGCCAGGATCATCGTGCAAAATGCACGCATGCTTTGTTTCTCGTGGAATGCACGTCATGGAGTCTACAGCTTAAACAGCGCCGTGCAGCTCAACTGTGATATTTCTGGCACCGAACGTAATCTGTTACTATAAATTTCTGTCACCGAATGTGTTAAAAAGGACATTTTTATACATTTACTACCTTTTACCACCGTTTAGAGACATTTGAAGACATGTTTAAGGATTTGTTGGAGCCTGATATACTGTAGCTCAACTCACACACCAGTCTCTTCTGTATGGAGGGTTGTCATGACAACACAGAGAGTTGAGAGCATAGTCACTATCAGGCTACTTACTTCACCTTGTCACGTTTTCAAAGCAACGCCTGTGTAATAGAGCAGTGGTTCTCAAACTTTTTAATTTCAAGTTCACCAAAAAAACTATGCCTAACCCTAACCTTAACTAAACTACAGTATGCCTAACCCCAATCTTAACCCTAAAAAAAAGTACACCCACAGTGGAATTTTAACCAACAATCATGGGAATATGGAGTTAACATCTTAACACAGTGAGCTACTGAGCTCTCTGTTCCATCATTGTTTTGGATGTTATTTGAAGCTTATAGGGGGAATGGACTTTCAGGGGAAGCTTCTCTTTTCTGCTCTGGACTCACATCACAGTATCTGCAGCCTCAGCGCTTTCATGGCTGTGAGGTTCGAGCTCCAGGTCTCTCTTTGATTGGCGTCTACACGTTTGACTGGCACACAAACACACAGCAGCAAGTTTAACCTGTTGCTCATTCCACCAGCACGGTTGGCACAATAAATTCCCCGGCTGCCCTTTGAGACCAAATCTGCATTGGTTTGAAAAAGGTTGGGTCAGGATCTAACGGCGAGTCACAGGGAAAATAAAGTGCTTCCCCCCCAAAACAAAACACTGGACGGACTAAAAGTTATGCACTTACTTTTCTCATTTTATGCAAGGCTGCTACCAGTCTGCTATTGCTATTTCCTTGCCCCAAACCCTACTATTCATCTTACGCTAAATGAAATGGATGCTAGCAGAATAGTGTCACAAGAGGAAAATCCTAACATTCTCTATCTGAATTATCCCAATATCATCCACTGAGGCTGTTTTTTTGTATGTTGTTAAGCATTACAGCAATTTTGTGATTTGTGACTTTTGTGATTTGAGACCGTTACTTGCCTCACTTAATTGTGCTGCCTAATGGAGGGAAACATTTTCAAATATTAAATTTACACATTGAGATAATGTCAATGAAATAAAACTGACTGTCTACATTCCTCCATTATTTAACTCAATTCAGTCTAAAAGGTTGAGCTGCATTCAACTCCTTTTAGCTCACTGTGAACACTCTCATCTGAATACAAAGATATCCCATAGCTTGAAACAAAAGGCTCAGCATGAAACCAGACAACAGAATGTAGTTTGACTATCTGTCTCCAACCGTGGCATGATGGGTAGGCTGTGCTGGCAGCCTAAACCCACAGCGGGCTTTCAAACCTGGGCAGCCATCAAACACAGCCTCCCCCCTGCCTTGGTGGTCCTGGGTGGATGAGTGTGTGTTTGTCTTTGGGTCCATGTTTGTGAGAGTGAGTGGAAATGTGTGTGCATACAGTGTGCATACAGTGTGTGCGTGTGTGCATGTGCGCGTGTATGCGTCAAGCTCACTGACTGTTAATAGCAGAGACAAGTGCTTACGGCACAGGACTATGGCATAGGCTGTAAAAAATATAGACGAAGGGAACGGTGACGTCACCCATTGGTTTCTACAAATCCGTTTTGAAGACACTTTTTTGGGCAAATTCAAATCCACCATCTTGGAATTTCCGGTCCCGAAAAGCAACTGGAAACGAATGCTATTGGCTGGAATGGCAGCGACGGCGGGTCTTCACTCAGTAGAGCCAGTAAGCCCTAGAAGCATATACCCTACTTTATCATCAATTGAAAAATGAATGGGCCTATAATTTACAAAAATGCTTATCATGGTAATTGAAAGAAGACTTTAAACTAGCGACTGAAAGCATAAAGTATTTATGATAATGTTTACTAAGGTAATAAAATCAAGTATAAAGTCCAGTCAAATCCCCATTGTAATCAACGGCGTGGTAATTCCTCTGTACTTTCTGTAATTTATTGGCGTCATATCTGGAGCATTCTTGCCGCCTGGATTATGGGCTAAGAATGCGCACGTGTGTGTGGGTGGGGGGGTGTACCCTTCCAGTCAGTGGTGTACTGTGGATTTTTACCAGCTTGCAAAGAGACTGACCTACTAGTCATCCATGTGTTCGACATGTGTTCGACATATTCGCGACATGTTTTCAATCATTAGCTGTCCTTTAAGCCAATGGGGAAACTTTCCAATACTTTGACCGGGCGGTGTCGTCCTCCCCAGCTATGGCACTAGACACGCCTCTGGCCTCTATGCCTACTACACACGCCTGCCGTCGGTTCAAATCACCGTCACACAGAGCAATATATAGGACAACATTTAAGAAAGGTACTTGAGTAAATGTACTTAGTTACTTCACACCTCATACGAGCTGCGTAGCGTGCGTTCTGCTCTGCCTTTAAGTACAGTACTTGAGTAAATGTACTCATACTTTACACCTCCTCTGTGTTGTAGGCAGACAGACAGAGAACATTTTCGCCGACTTTATATCGCCCATCCCCGCGGGGGGGGGGGGTGTCCCTGGCACAAAATAGATTGGGGTATCTGTGGACAAATAATCTGGGGGTCCATGAACATGTTTGAGCACGCAAACTGCGTTTTCCTGACACCTCCGAGGCACCCTAACCCAGTCCATACAGTCTATGGTAGAAACAACATCTTCGCCGACTTTATACCGCCCTGGCACAAAATAGATGGGGGGTCTGACACACATAGAGGGAAAAAAGACAGCAAGCTGGTTTACATGACTGAGTCATGTCTTGTTTTACTAGTGGAGCGCTACGTCATGCGCACACGCTCGTGCATACACGTGCACGTGAGGGATCGGCGATCACCTAAAGTACTTAACAGATCACACAATGGATAATTGATATGCATCCAGCCAGGGTCATTCCTATGTTAATTCACGCTGTTGACACTCGGCAGCTCTTGTGTGCGAATGGTTGTTTTTGATACACAAGGTATACGCACTCTCACATGCGCGTGTGCAACTCAAACAACTATAGTCAAAGGCTCTGAACTAGTGGAGCGGTGCTCCACCGCGACCCACCTCCAGTACATCCCTGCTTCCAGTCAAACGGTGCTGTCCCGGGCACTTCCGCACTCCAGGAATGCGGAAGTGCCATTCTCAAAGCCAAGACATAAAAGGGTAACTGCTAAAAAACTGCTAAAACTACGGAGGCACGCCGTCTAAAGCGGACTTGAGCCACGAGAAGCACCACCAAGCGAGTCGTCAGGCGAGCGAGACGCCGTGCCGAGCTTTGCGAAGTCCGCCTCAGCGTTTTTGCCCCCACTTTCAGTCAGAAGTTTTACTTTTTGGGACGTCCATCCCGACAAGTCACCCGTTTGCTTTTTAGGCCATTTTTTATTTATTTAAGTGAGATCAGAGTGTTTTTATCTGTGTTATGTGTTTGTTATTATGTTTGGAACTAAGTGTTTTAAGTAATGCTTTTAAGTGTTATCCAGAATCGTTTTGCCTGGTGTATTCATGAGATGTTGTCTGAATCCTAATAAAATCAAAACAAGATGAAACCAGCTCAACGAAGACCTCTGCCTTTGCTAAACAAATTAAATTACTGCTTGCAAACTGGTGTGAAGTTAGTGTGAGGAAATGGTGACATGATGCTAAAACAATCTATTCATGTTCCAATTACTGTAAGTTACTGTCAATAGCACTGATATATTTTCATAAGCCAGGCTCCCCAGGTGAGACTTGCTTTACTGAATTTGGACAATTAAGTGAACAGAGACACAACATGAAACTTTAATGAAGGTTTTGATTTCCCCAAAGTCCTGGCTTTGTGCACTGGATCAATTCCACAGCAAGGCCATTGTCTACTTTCCAAACTTCTTGTGGTTTCAGAGTTTCTGCTATCGTCGTCCTTTGAGAAATGAGACACTAGTGCTGACATGAAATCATTTTGTTGCTCTTTTAAGAATCCAATGCACAATGGTAAAGCACTACTTTGTAATGATTGAGCGAGAATCATTTCACAGTTCAATTAAACAAGAACAATAACCTTTGTTTTAATTTAATGAAAAACTTGTCTCTGGATGTTTGCTTAAAGCTGAATGAAGCAAATGTTACTTAAGATGGAGGGTCAGGCAAATGAGGCAACACTCTTTTATATGATTGACAGCATATACAGATTTAAATAATAATAAATAAAATACAACAAAATAAAGCATTGGGCTTTAAGGACATTACAGTAAGGCACAGTGCCTTGATAGTGTCCCAGATTGTGTTTGAATGAAATTCTTCTTAAACTCTGTCAACTGTACTAGTACTGTATTTTAGTCTATTACAACATACCTTAAGCTACAGTAGGATAAGCTTTGCATGGACATGCAGCTAATTAGTATGTCCCTCTGTATGAGCTTATCCTGCAAACTATTATTATTACTATATTCTTGATTGTTATTCACGCCAGAATCAAGTCAAACTTGAGTTAGAAAAATAAGTTGCGCTTCAACAGTGGGATTTCTCAGTGGAGTGCTAAAAACAAAATCCAGCATGCATATCCAAAATATGAGAACGGTAGCACGTCTCCAACTTCAGGTCAAAGAGGACAAAATACATTTCCACTTGTTTATTTGGCACACCAAATACATAAGCGGAAATGTGAGTATTTTGTCCTGTTTGACCTGAAGTTTGAGATGTGCTACCTTTCTCATATTTTGGTTGGTGTCGGGCAAAAACCTTGTGTCTCCATATTTTACGGTGTTATGCCCTATTCTGTCATGTACTACAGTGTCACACAGAAGTAGCAAAAACAGCCGATCTACAAGCTCACATGATGCAAAGCGTTAATACGGTGCTTCAACTTGAGTTAAAGTTGGTTTCTAAATGGATCATGGAAAATAAGCTGAAGTTGAATGTCTTAAAAACTAATTGCATTGTAATACGTTCTAAATATGCTCTCAGTATACAGATCAGAAATTAATTGAGCAGGTTAAAGAAGTCAAACTGTTGGGTGTCACTATTGACGAAACACTGTCATGGTTCACTCAGATTAATAATACAGTGATGAGAATGAGTAATGGCATCTATGCCATTAGAAGGAGTGCCCATCTGCTAACTAACACAACAATTAGACTATCATAAAATCTCTTGTTCTGTCAAATCTGGACTACTGTCCTGTTATCTGGTCTAGTGCATCAAAGCAAGAACTTGGTAAACGTAAGCTTGCTCAGAACAGAGCGGCAAGACTAGCACTTCACTGCTCTGTCAGGAGTAGTGTGGATGCTATGCATGCCAGGCTGTCATGGATGAGGGTGGATGAAAGACTGGCATGCAGTCTTATCATGTTTTTAAAGAATGTGTATTCTTCACAGAAACCCTTCAGTTTGTTTTTACAGCTATTACCTGCAAATGAAAGACATCCTATATATAATTAAGGAAACCTCTGTGGACAGGATCTGTCTGTTTAGAATCTGTCTGTTCTCCTCAATGGCTGGAGCAATTGATCTGAAATGGCCATTACCATTAGCATATGCACCAAATGACAACGCCCGTTTTAAACTTTCCCAACGTAAGCTGTGTATTAACGCTTTTATGTCAACACTGGAGATTCGGAGTTTAAGCTATGGGAGCTATCGTCGCCATGGTTATAGCGCCCCAAGCTATAGGATGAATGATCAAACTGCAAACTGCGCACGGGCACTGTTAGACAGAGAACGCTGCAAACTTCTGAAGGACTTTCATTTACGGCCCGTGTCCACACACACTGCGTTTCATGAGAGTGAGGGCGCTTTGGATATCATCTTCATGCCACAAGCACACAGATTCACATCTACACGTGTGTGTGTGTGTGTGTGTGTGTGTGTGTGTGTGTGTGTGTGTGTGTGTGTGTGTGTGTGTGTGTGTGTGTGTGTGTGTGTGTGTGTGTGTGTGTGTGGGTGTGTGTGTGTGTGTGTGTGTGTGTGTGTGTGTGTGTGCGAGCCATTGCATACTGGGATGTGCCCCCCCGACATTAGACTATAACAAGAAATACATTTGGTTTAAAAAAGAAACTTAAGGAAGCAATAATAAGAAAGGAGATTAGATTAGATTAGGTTGTTATTATTTTTGGTATATTCGGACAGAAAAACTGTTTTGTTTTTAATTCTTATTTTACTGTTAATGTCAAATTTGTTCTCTAAGTTTGTGTTTTTGTTCACTAACATTGATTATGTTGCACTGCATTTTATGATTTGTATTGTGATGTTTTTTGCCTGGACCCCAGGAAGAATAGTCTCCACTGCAGTGTAGACTAATGGGGATCATTAATAAACAATAAAGCATTGTGAGCTTGTAGATCTTTTTTTTAAATTATTTTAGAAAAAATGTAAGTGTTTAAATTCTCCGCCATTGACATGTTTTTGACGTGTTTTTTTCCAAAGCACAGACCGCCAAAGATATGTTTTTCAGT
>NC_137603.1:21832182-21874682 GCF_963280865.1 Gymnoscopelus braueri
ATTCAACATTGGTGACCCAAAACTTCGGGGGCAGTGAAATCCAATCACAACCGAGCGGGGCCCGACTAATCTGCAGAGCGCTTTTATTTTTTTGCACTGGCAGATTCGTCTGGTTGCCAGGCCATACAACTACAGCTAGCTGTATTCAGTCCATTGAACGGCTCTCTATGCACCATTCTGAAAACAGCCCACAGTGAAACACTTTGCAGGACGTATTGTTCAGTGTTTTACAGTGGACATAAGCCTCGGAGCCTCTGGCTGCAATGGTTATTGCCTACAATCCAAACTGATGTGCGTGGCGCTCCCTTGCCACTGCAGTCTAACTGTGGCTGCACTCACAAAGTGCTGAGCTGGCATGCAACTCTTAAGGAAATGTAAAAGCGTGGGATTGTAGAGGCGTGCCCGCTGGATACCTATTTCACAGTTTCTCTCCAGGTTTATTTCCTGGGTTATTGGCCTCCTCTGTTTACTTATTCATCTGTTCATGTCTCTGCCAGGGTTTTATCACTTTCTTTCTCAGTTTTCACTGACCTGCTCAGAACTGATGTGAAACTGAAGACCTGAAGGTGAGAGGTCACTTTTCATGTTTAAGTGTACTGTCAGCGTTTCTAGAATAAAACATACATACAGTAAATACCGGTGGATTTCATGTTCACAACTAACTGCAGTAAAACAAAAAAGGTTTTGAAGTGTCATTGAAAATACTGTAACGTGAGGCAGTAGTTTAACGTGTGTGTTCACCGTTCCTTCAGTCTAAAAATTCACTTTTATTTCATGTCTGTGTGTTCCTCAGTGTCTGCTATCTCCACCTCCATCTTCCCACTATTTCAAGTCATTTCCTGCCAAAGCTCAATAAAGCTCAGCATCCACAACTCTCATCCACAACTCTGTTGAGACATACTCTATACGGTCGCCAGTAACAACCCGTACCTGCCAATACTTAAATTGCATCAGACAGTTTCTCCACCAGGCTGAGATCTTGCATTCACCCCTTTGTGTGTGTGTGTGTGTGTGTGTGTGTGTGTGTGTGTGTGTGCGTGCGTGCGTGTGTGCGTGCGTGCGTGCGTGCGTGCGTGCGTGCGTGCGTGCGTGCGTGCGTGCGTGCGTGCGTGCGTGCGAGCGAGCGATGCGATACACAATGCACGATGGCCAGTGTTGCATGAACACAAACATACAGTACCTCCCTTTAAATCATTAAAGCAACATAAAGCAACATAGAGAGAGAGAGAGAGAGAGAGAGAGAGAGAGAGAGAGAGAGAGAGAGAGAGAGAGAGAGAGAGAGAGAGAGAGACACACAGAGAGAGAGAGAGAGAGAGAGATGACATGACAGTCCTTTATTATATTCCTTCCCCCCATAACCTTTTCATAGGTACAACCCCAAAACATTACAAACACATGGCGGGAGGTAGAGTATGCCTCCTGGCGGATATTTGTGCTCTACTGATTACACCTTTCTACTTCCGTCAGTGTGTTTTCCTTTCTTTCTCTAATCTCAATCTTTTCTATATTTCATGTGTCTCCAGACCACCAGTCTCTGCATGGCTCTCTGCCATCTCAGTGTTCTTCCAGTTCCAATTTCTCTGTGTGCTGAAGCTCAGGCTCTGAGCGGGCCCCCCGGACCACCTCCCTTCTTTACAACACTACCTTCATTAGGGAGTCACTGTACATGAAAAAAAAGCCGGAGGAAGCAAGGAGGCAGGAAAGGAGGACATAAGGAAGACTAAAGCAAAACATCAGGGAGAAGGAGGACGTAAGATGAAGAGATGAAGAAAAGGGGGAGGAGAGAGAGAGAGAGAGAGAGAGAGAGAGAGAGAGAGAGAGAGAGAGAGAGAGAGAGAGAGAGAGAGAGATGGAAACAGACAGAAAAGGAAAAAGAAAGAGGAAGAGTCAGGTCATGAAATTTAAGTTGGACGTTATTGGAGGCTGGGTGTATGAAGACTGCCAAGGCCATAAAATAAAATTGGAACTGGTCCGGCCTTATGGCGTTGATGAATACAGATAGTGCCCTGCGGGGTCTTTGGCTGAGAGGGGGACAGCCCCCCCTGCCTGTGAGGGCAGTAAAAATAATATTGAAGGCGACGAAATGAAAGGTTCACAGTCAGCCATGTGGTTTATGCCTCATATTTTCATCTCTCAGTGGACTAGAAGCTGGACAGCAGATCCCCTCACCATGAATGACTAGCAGTCGAGCCAGTGCGTAGAAAGTACAAAAATAATGTTAAATGTGCACATACTGCTGCTATATCTCAAATTTAATTAGCATCAATACTCATCACAATCACTGCTCAAAGGCCTGTTTTTGTTCATCTCTCAAGACAGATTAAAACAAAGACTTTTATTTTTTAACCAAATGGTTTCCCATAGTTTTTGTTCTTTAATTCTTTCCCTGAAAATATGTTTTTAATGAATGCACAATAACATAATGCATCGATGTGCTGTTATCATCACTGACTCAAAAAAATGGAGGTTCAACGGAGCCTCAAGCCTCAAGCTACAAGAGCCTGTATTAAGTAACAAGATGGGCACTTTGAAATGTGAAGCCAACTAAAAAAAACCCACCCCAGTGTGTGTGTGTGTGTGTGTGTGTGTGTGTGTGTGTGTGTGTGTGTGTGTGTGTGTGTGTGTGTGTGTGTGTGTGTGTGTGTGTGTGTGTGTGTGTGTGTGTGTGTGTGTGTGTGTGTGTGTGTGTGCGTTTGAAGTATGCAAATGCCAGGAAGTGATGACAGCTGTGTGAGAAAGGGCCGATTGAAATCTGATCATCCGTATTGATCAGGAGGTATCGAATGGACTGCTGGATGTCTTCATTATTGCACCGTCATGGTGATGCCATTATATCACATTTCTATTGGCTTTATGCAGCAAGTTCCATTGGGAACAAACCAGTATGCATTAAAGGTGAAATGAAGAATTACCAAGAACACAACTTCAGCTTGATATCAATGTCATTTTACACATGTAGACAGCAATAACATTTGGACACACTATTTTGTTAATTGATCTGTACAGCTGGTAGAGTAACATTTATACAGGAACAGTTACATTATATACCTTGTTCCATTCTGTCTGGCCTTGCATTGTGTGTTTGAATTGTAGATGAAGTCCTCTTATCATTCTATTCAGTCTCCAAGCAATTTGTGGCTATATAGCTGTACCAACTCTTATAGATTTACTGCACCAAGTGAATACAATAACTCAAACTACAATTCCAAAAAACTATTCATCAAACCGCCTTCCAACCATTTTATGTGTTAATCTTCTCCTCAATGCGAGCCCCTCGATAATAACTCATATATTTCAAAACGAGACAACAGAGACTTCATTTTGCCTGAATGAATTCAGACTAACCAGTGATTTATTATGCTCAGCGCAGTGCACAGGTATTATATTTTCACACACTTTCTTTCATTCTATCTCCCCTGACGTTGTCTGTGCCACAGTGGATCGTCTATGAAGCAGATTGATTTATACCTGCTCATTCTCACATAATGCTTCTTTTCCCACAGAAACAAATAAAACATATACCTATACCTATATATATATATATATTATATATAATAGGTATATATAACAGTGTGCACACAGAGCTGTTAAGGTCAAGATAATTCCAGACCTATGGTGTACTGTATAACCTTCACAGAGGAGAGACAATAAACAGCACACACACACACACACACACACACACACACACACACACACACACACACACACACACACACACACACACACACACACACACACACACACACACACACACACACACACACACACACACACACACACTGTGGAACATGTGGTGTGAGCATGCGTGTGTGCACACATGCCCTCATGTCAATGGTTCTGTACTGGGTGCCAAATAATGATTTGGTGCTTAATCCTTCCTTCCAGTCTGGTCCGGTACGAGCTTAAATCGGTTTGATATTATATGGACCGACTGAACTGGTATACACATCATAGTTAGAAATAGTTTACAACAGCAACCTGTGCCGACAATGTCGCATTTACTTAGCGACAATTCATATATTGGCATACAAGGGACATAGACAGACGGGTACAACGGCTACTCTGACTATGGGTACAAACAGGTATTGCATAACTGGAGGGGCATCGTTCCCGATGGATCATTCTCAACGGGCATCAGCCTAATAGTTCTACACAAATGGAGAAAATAGAAATGTATGCAAAAATAACAATTAGGGCAGGTACACACTGTGGGACTTTTAAAGTGGTCGGGGAGTCATCTAATCGTTAAGCATTACACATTGCAGGAGTTTATTTCTTGAAATCGGCTGTCATATATCGTTGTGGTTTTCACCCTATAGATTGATCCCCGACCAGGGATTAGGATAGTTCAGTAGGATGCTATCCACACAGAGTTACCCAATACATACATACATTTGTTTTCATTCCAATTCATTTTAATCGCCGTCTCCCGTGATATGTACGCATCTCTCTCTCTCTCTCTCTCTCTCTCTCTCTCTCTCTCTCTCTCTCTCTCTCTCTCTCTCTCTCTCTCTCTCCCCTCTCTCTCTCTCTCTCTCTCTCCCCCTCTCTCTCTCTCTCTCTCTCGTCAAGAAGCAGTGTTGCCATGTCCGCTTATTATAAGCGACTTTGGGCTTGTTTTTTCTGTAAAGTTGCTTGATAGTTTAGTTGTTTATTTGGCCTTGTGTCCTAATGTTGTTTGAACCAGTTGTTTTCAAACATTTTCATGGCAAGGACCCCAAAATTATTATTTGTCTGCAGACCTCCCCCTTCTGAAAATATGTTGTACCACAGACCCCCATACAAGATCTGTGTGGATTTGGAAAATATTCCATTTTTCAAGATGTTCTTCTTTGAAAATAGCCTATCTACAACGTGAGCTTGTAGATCGGCTATTTTCAAAAATCCAATGTATTTGTATATAGGTTAAAAGTGCTCATATGGCCTGTCGCTTTTGTTGGGCTTGTTTTCATAGATCTGGTTGCTTATGTCTCTTGCAAAATCTGGCAACAACAACAAAAGAAGGCACGGGTTCCCGAGTGACAGACACGCTGCTCACGCACACACATATTACACACACACACACACACACACACACACACACACACACACACACACACACACACACACACACACACACACACACACCCACTACACACAGCCCACGCTCTCTCTCTCATTCAGTTTTATAACGTTTAACTTAAAACTGGACTGGACGGTAATATTGCGGGGGAGGGTCTGTTTGTTGCTGTTTGTTCAGGTCCATTGATCCTCTCCTAGCCACAGGTGGCTGCTGTAATGTGCTCTCATTGGCTGTGGCGCTGATCTGCTTGCAGACTTATCGCAGACCCTTTCACATTGTATGATTTTCAGTCTGGGACACAGCTGAATATCTAACGAGGTAGATATTTGAAAACGGTCGGAAAGCCATCGCAGAGCGGATGATCGCAGCCAGATCGTCTCGCAGAGACTTTCACACACAGCGAGCATTATCTCGCCGATCAAAGGTAGGCATCAGATCGGGAGGTTTTGTCGGCGAGCGCCAAACAAAGTCGCGGACAGCATAATCGGACCAAATATCCTGCAGTGTGTACCTGTCTTTAGAGAAGGGGTACTCTGAGTTGACCCGGTGACAGATTTCACTGACAGTAACTGGATAAAAACTGAAGTGCGACCCCAAGTATTCAAACTCAGTATCACCAGTTTGGGCCATCAGAAAATCAGACAGGTTTGGAGTGGACATGTTTACTCTACCACCGACAAGACCTATATTGATCCTGCGAGGCAAATTCAGATGACAAAGACAGCAGTCAATATACAGTTACAGGGTAAGAAAAAGTACTGTAGATGCTAAAGAGGACATCAGACAAAAAAGAAGCACCATCAATAATGAACAAAATATACAACAGTATACACACACTGTCAACTTTTTTGTACACTCCTGTTCTAGAACCACTTTGCCTGCTTGGGGTGTGTCTGAGGTATAACTAGAAAAAGTGCTCCTTGGAGCACAGGTCTCCACCAGGTTCAGGTAGGTTATTGTGGCCTCCTGGTGGCGCTATAATAGGCCAATGTGAAAAGGATGCCATTTCCTCTTAGACCTTTCACAGCAATCAGACGCTGCATTCATGATTTGAGGCAAAAATCGACCTGCTAGTGGCGCTATAACAGGCCAATGTGAAAAGGGTGGCATTTCTTCCTCGGCTTAGTGGGAATGTGCGTGCAAAATTTCAGGGAAATCTTTCATTATTTGAGGCATTTTGTTCAAAACGGACCAATCATGCAGACTTTAGAACAGAATCTGAAGGAGTAATATATATATATTTTTATAAAAGTCGCTCTCCTGGTGGCGCTATAAAAAGCTAATGTGAAAAATGCAGGGCAGGATTTTTTCTTTGGCCTCTAGGGAGTGTGTGTGCACAGTTTCACAGCGACCGGGCCAACAGTGCCGGAGATTAGCTGCTTGCAGACAGACAGGGTGCAAAACATAATCTCGGACATGCCTTCGGCCTGGCGGAAACAACAATGACAGCCTGTCATCGTGTGTCACCATGTGTCTCAATATTATGCTACCAAGGAGAAGGAACCGACTGCATGGACGCAGTGAATATTGATAACAAGTAGTTGTAGATGTGAAATTAATCAAGATTGAGCAACTACATGGCCTATTTATTGCCTAAAATGAATAGATTGTTTACAAGCAAGCTGCCAGAGACGTGCATTGATTGTCTCTACTTCTCCTCCCTGCCTCTCAGCTCCTCTTGCCTGGGCAGGGCAGCTTAGCTGTCCTGAGCTGACGCTCATCTCTGGCAGCTTGTTTAGAAACAACTTATTCATTTTAGGCAATAAATGGGCCATGCAGTTGTTCAATCTTGATTAATTTCACATCTACAGCTGCTAGTTTAAAACATTGTTATCAATATTCGCTGCCTTCACACAGCAGTCTGTTTCTGTTCATCTCAAGTGGTGTGGAGTGTGTAGTCCACGCCACGCCCAGTGAGCTCCGGTGGTCCGAGCGGATCAAAGCCAGCAGCTGCGCCCGACTGGGGAGCTCAGAGACAGGGAGGAGAAATACAGACGCTCGATGCTCCTCTCTGGCAGCTTGTTTGTAAAGGATTTGTTACTCAAGCTTGATTAATTTCAAATTAAAGTGCTAGTGTAAAACATTGTCATCATTAGTATCATTCAGTGGTTCCCATGCAACCTTATCTGGATCAGGGCCCACTTGAAAATCTTAAAAGCGCTTGCGGCCCACCCATCTGGCCACTTGACACCAACATTCTAACTACTACATAATGGCTACAAACATATTGGTAGCCAAGCTGTTTCTTCAGGAACAGTAGTTATTATTATTATTATTATTATTACATTTATTATTATTATTAGTTACCATGTGAGGTTGTTCTGATTCATTTAATGCAGTTAGTTGAGGGATTATTAATGATGTGAAATCGAAATGAGGGTTACAGGGAGTCAAGTACTGTAAGTGAAGGAGGCAGAGCACTTTTCAATTATTTGTAGGAAATCCTTCAGTAAGTACAGAGTCAATATTCCGTCAATATTAAATGATGACTTGTTAAAGCTGTTTAATTACGGCTTAAGGTGCCACTGATAAATGTTCTCATTACATGACCTTGCTTGAAGAAAAAAAACAGAACAAAACAAAACAAAACAGATTGAGCCTGTTGTACATGAATGACACTTACAACACTTAACAGACCATACAGTAACTTACTGTATACAGTATGAAGCAGCACAGTGTGAATGGAACCTTTCAGTTAATTCTGTAATGTTAGGCGGGCTCTGTGATGAAGCTTTCCTCAGTTGTACTTGTATGTATAAATTAATGTCACATGTTATGTTTATACAGCACTGAACTGAGGTGTTGTACATACATTTTGTATAGGGTAGAAAAAAGCTGAGAACACATGGCTGTGGATTATGTAGCCCAGATATTCTCAACCTTTTGACCAACCAACCAAATTTAACTTCCACAAACCCCCATTTGATACGATTCTTATACCTGGGACTCCAATCTAAGAAGAAAATATAAAGTGGTAGACATGATTTGGTCCGATATGGTGTGTCATTTGGTCCAGAACTCCTTTGCTGTCATTTTACTGTGGGTATAAAGGGAGAACAGCGACACTCTGGCCAAAATAGTGCTATGTTCTCTAGTTGCATTTACTATTACTTGTAATAGTTGTAAATATTAACTACTACCGGTAGTCATTTAGATGAGGACACTACTCCCTCAAGGACCCATGGCAGTCCAGGTTGAGAACCACTTATGTAGCTCACATAGAGGTCAATAGAGGACCAATTATATGTTGAGGTAATTGCCAATTGTACAGACACTGTAATGACAGAGGTTTTGGATGAATACATTCCAATCATATGGCGTATCAGGGTTCTTAAAAGGTAATGGGACGGTGCGATGGATAGTTGGAAAGATGAAAATGTTTCTGGGTTGGGTGGATTGGCTTCTGTGCTGTTGGATGAGTTATATCAAATGCATGATAGATTGAGGGATTTAAATAACTGATGCTGAACAGTGAGTTTCCGAATCACTTGAAAAATGAAATGATAGAAAATTGCGTCTGTGAAGTTATCATCTATTCTTCATGCAAGGCCTTAAATGACCTTAAATGAGGAAGAAGTGAATAAATTCCACGTGTTTCAAAAGTCATACGTTTCTTTGTAGGTCAAATCTTCTTAGTTACAACATTCCCAAAATAACCTGATAGTATCTGAGAGTGACACAAGATGGAGCCTGAAATTTGAATAGATGACGTTCCATTGTGGCAAAGTCATTTGAATATCATGTTTAAAGGGTAAGACCACTTTTGGGTGTAGTTACCTTGCCATGATGTAACCCCAAAGGTGGACAAGAAATAAAAAATAATTGCTCCATTGATTAGAAATTGATAATACAAAATATGCTCCTCATTGACTTACATTGTAGGGTAAAACAGCTCTCAAAGTCACTCTTTTAGCACATAAATGAACCCAAACATAGCTGATTCAGGCAATATAGAGCATCACCAAACCCAGTACTGTTTGTTTTTTTAATAAAAAATGTCAACTTCCTGTTGATTTTACTATTTGAAGATCTGGATCCGGATCCACGAATCCAGTCCAGGTTTTCTACTTATTAAAAATGGCAAAATCAACAGGAAGTTGACATTTTTATTTTTACTTTGTTTGCGTTCGTTTATGTTCTAAAAGAGTGACTTTGAGAGCTGTTTTACCGCACAATGTAAGTCAATGAGGAGCATATTTTGAATTATCAATTTCTAATCAATGGAGCAATTATTTTTTATTTCTTGCCCACCTTTGGAGTTACATCATGGCAAGGTAACTACACAACCCAAACCTCTACCAAAGTGGTCTTGCCCTTTAAGCATATGTCTGAGAAGTAATGAATGACAGGAAGACTGTGATTGCAGTTCTAGCAACTACCTTGGATGTTGGATGTCCCCAGACGTATCTGTAGGTTGAGATATCTGATTGTTTGGTAATGTGAGACTACCCTAGTTTTTATTCTAATTGGGTTAAAGGAATATTTCACAGGGGGGGGGGAAATTGGTCATTTTGTTGTCTACTCAGGCTTTTGTCAGCCCCCCAGACAGTTTTTAATTTGCTTGATTCAGTATTTGGATTTTTGATATTCATTTTATCAGACACGCCCCCTTCCTATACAAACCCATTGTAACTTCAAACTCCATTTTAACCATAAAAGATTCATCGAAAACACCCGTCCTTGGTTCTGGTGACTCATACTGCCCTCCTAATATGTGAGGGGGCCGTGTTTTTCCGATTACTTTTTTCTTTTATCAAATAAATGAAAATGTAATTGAAAAAAACACGTATTAGAAGGACAATATCAGTCACCAGAACCAAGGATGGGTGTTTCAGATGAATCTAACATGTTTAAAATGGAGTATGAAGTTACAATGGGTTTGTATAGGAAGGAGGCGTGTCTGATAAAATGAATATCAAATATCTAAATACTGAATCAAGCAACTTAAAAATGGTCAGAGGTCCTCCCAAAAGCCGATAAAATGACCGAAGTGAAATATCCCTTTAAGCATCGTCGAGCACTACGTCAAATTAAAGGACCACATTTACAACCTATCTTCATATAATTGGTCCTCACTAATGCTCATAATGGTGTCATTTTTGTCTACTCACTCTGTGTCTCAGAGGAGGGATGCGGACAGTTCAGAAACCCGCCTACAGTACCAGTGACATCATCGGTAGGCAGGTTTGGTCATTCCAAACAAGACTTTTTAGATGTTATATGTTTTACTAATGTGAGAACAATTGCTTCTATTATAGCATGCTAACTTTCCAGGAATAGAAAGCCTATTAGCTTCAATTCCCCCCATTGATGATGTCAATGGTTTCTGAACTGCCCATAGCCATCCTCTGAGACACAGACTGAAATAGACAAAAAATACCATATTTTAATGAGCGTTAGTGAAGAGCAATTATATGAAGATAGGTTGAAAATGGGAGAAGTGATCCTTTAAGCTTTGCCAATCAAATCTGGATGTTACGTTTGTAACGCACAACTGTCCACCGACCCACCCACTGTCCACCCACCCTCCGTCCACCCATACAAGCCAATTACATAAGATAGAACCTCTCAGGGCCTTGCACAGACTTTCGGGAGATTAGGTGCTCTACTGTAAAACAGTAGATCACAACCACAAAAAAACTCTTATGTCCTGTTCAGATTTTTGTCTTTTTGGACCCAGCTGGACATAGTCATAGTGGAACACCCGTAGTCTTCTTATCTTAGTGTTACTCTTTTCACATTTTATTTCACACACTATAAAAGCAGCATGGTGCATGCCGCAATTAGGGCAGAGTGTGCCATCACTAAATCTCTCCATTATGGACTGTTTTACACCACTCACACCCAGCCTGACAGAGAGAGATCAATATGGTTCAATAGACCCTGATACAGACCAGGACCAGTAGGGTGTAGGGTGATTATAGAGCAGGGCTCCTTGGTGTCCTAAATCTCAGAATGGACAACCCTTTGCATTTTTAAGCAATATATTATTTATTTATATTTAGATGTATGGAAACAGACTAGAGGAAAGACTTGAACCAAGGACAATAGGACATCATGGATAGTCATCATCGTGCTAATTGGATGAGCCACCAGGGCAACTTATCCATTTGTATCCATTATCCACGTTTGACTTGAAGGACAAGGAACAGTATAATCATCTTCAGGGGCTGCTTACAGCAGCACATGATGTGAAGCCCGCAGAGCTAGTTCAGGCAGATAACTCAAAGCAGCGGCAACTCAACATCAAGTGATCAGTCACATGCTCGCGTCATCTGATTGTGGTGGGCTATTTAACCACTTAAACCCTGGCGTGGAGTTGGCTCTGTAGGCAACTTGGACCGCTTTTTTCCATCGACACCAAGGGCCCTGTCTTCCACCCTGTGCTATCCCTTGGCACTACTCGCTACCTGTTAATTACACACAAAGCAGCTGGCGCTGTCCCCAAACGGTATCTTACGGCCGTGCTACCCGCTATACATTATGCCGACTCTGTTATTTGCACCTGCAGGTGTGGCCATGGGCGTGTTGTTGCGCTATCCCTAAAATTGCTATCTTGCCCACACACAAAATGGGAAAGCGCATATCATATCTGTTTGGTAGAGCGCGCCTGCAATGTTATGTCGGGAGTCGGGCCGGGTGCACAACATTCAGAGGTCTCCGTCACTCCTAATTCACAACGATTCATTGTGCAGGAAATAAAGAACAGATTACAATAATATAACACTCTATAATCAGTAACATGTGGGTGATACTCATGTCTACCAAATATGGTTTTATTGAAAGGTAATCAAAGGCTAGAGCTTTATGATGCAAACGTAGGGTAATGTCCGACATTACATAAGCGCCTCAGTGTAGCAGCAGAGCTAAACAGCGGCATGTCTGAAATAAGTGATTGTGAATGTGATTGTCATTAACATTTTACTGTAATCCACAAAAGTGTGACTGTTAATTCCTTGTGTCAATAAGTTGTGTTTTTATCAGCAGTTGCCAGTTAAGCTTATCAAAGACAAATAAAATGTTCTGATCTGCGTTTGCTATAAACCACACCAGACCATTCTGTTTAATTAATCCAGAACACAAGCGTTTGCTGTAATTTAAAGTTCTCTATAACCAGCAATGTGTGAGTGATAATTCTGTATATCAAATTTGAAGCCTATTGAAATGCAAGGAATTATTATTATTATTATTGCCCGAACACTGGACCAGTGCAAAGCTCTCTAGAAATGCAAGGAATTGTTATTTTTAGCAAATAAAATATATTTTTTTGAGACCATTAACGTACTCAAACACCTTGCAACTTTGCACACACATCAGAAGTCATGAAACATTACGTTGTTTATGGGTCTCAAAAATGGGTGGGGAGATGGGGAGATGAAGCTCGACATTACGGTTTCACCTACATGTACAAACCTCAGTACAAAAATGTATAATTTCCAGACTAACAAACAAACAAAGTGACCTAAACCCAAGACAGACAGACAGACAGACAGACAGACAGACAGATAGACAGATAGACAGATAGACTGATAGACAGATAGATAGATAGATAGATAGATAGATAGATAGATAGATAGATAGATAGATAGATAGATAGATAGATAGATAGATAGATAAATAGATAGATAGATTTATGCTCAATAAATATTTTTATTTCAATCCAAGAGTTGTCTCACTGGGTGAGGCTGGGTTTTATTAGTGTTATCTTCAATCCTAAAAAACGTTCTCGCGGTGACTAATCGCCTCTACACCATTAAACCACAAGCTGCTCCAAGACCCTTCATCTGAGCGCTGGTTTGTCCCAGGGGGAACTCCCACCCTTCCCACCCCTTCCAGCCCACCCCCACATCTATCTATCCCCATCTCAAAGCCCCTTGTGAGTTAGTAGCATTTAAATGTCCTAGTTTAATGGTCCTCTGGGGTGTTAAATGGCATCTCACAATAGAGAGAGCATGGCCAGTGTGAGACACAGAGGACATCATTCTCACGTAATGGCTCCCATGCAACAGTGTTGTGACAGCACTGGGTGTTTGAGGAGCTACAGTGTTGATATATAGACACTGTACAGGACACTACTGTCTCAATCACTAGATTTCTGTACAAATCTTATGGAGATTTTACATGCAAGTATTCTGAGTAGTTTGAGCACTTTGAACTGCAGTAGAGATTCTCAGTCTTTCCACCTCTGATTTTAAAACGGTGTGTACTGCATGTGATTTAGTGTCATTATTATATTCAGTAATGGTATAATGATTTGAAAACAGTGAAGTGATGTAATTTTAGTAACAGTATAGTGGTTTCAGTAAATGGAGAGTGTGTGTTCATTTCTCCACTGTGCAGCAGGATTAGTGGTTCATACAGACATCATTAATTTCCACAGGAAAGGTTCTAAGCAAAAACATTATACTAATTAGAAGATAAACAACTGGGAAATGTCCATTTCTTATTTGTGGATGATTTAAAAGGATATTTCAAACGTGTTTGGGGTCATTCTAACGTCTACTCTGGCTTTTGTGAACACCGCAGACAATTTTAAGTTGCTTGATTCAGTATTTAGATATTTGATATTAATTTCATCATTGTACCCATTGTAACTTCAAACTACATTTTATTCAGATTAATTGAAAACACCCGTCCTTGGTTCTGGTGACAAATATTGGGGGCCGTGTTTTTTCAATTACTTTGTTTGTGGGGGGGGGGGGGGGGTGAAAAATTAATAAATGAAAAAAGTAATTGAAAAAACACAGCCCTCTCACATTTATTAGAAGGATAATATCAGTCACCAGAACCAAGGACAGGTGTTTTGATGAATCTATCATGGTTAAAATTGAGTTTTAAGAAATGAATAGGTGTGGGCGGGGCCGTCCATTCTCTAGTTCATAATTATATATACTCTATGGGAACGCCGACTGAACATGGGCTGTCGTCCATTGTAGTCCAAAAAGGACTGGTATTCACCTCTGTGCCGTCAGAGGGGTGGAAATCATGTTCAAAATAAAAACAAACACAGACAAAAAAAAAAGTCTCCTCAACTTATTTAAAACAGGATTTGGTCGCAAAATTAAGTGCCCCTTAAATAAATGACATATATTTAATATTTTGATAATTAAAATAAACATTCTCTGACAATGCACGAGGCCCACCCATCTGATTGTGTATTGCAGTGCCTTCCATTGATGCTATGGGCTATGAGATCATGCAGACCAATATGATACCTTTTTTAATAGCAAGCATGACTCATCATTGAACTATTGCTCTCTCTTGAAAAAGGAACGGGCAAGTTTTTGGGGGTTTTCACTGTTAATTTGGAACATTGTGGCATCCACTCAGGGGGCCTGGACTGTGACATTAATTCAAGCCGGGAGTCACACACCCATCCAAGCCACCCTGCCCACGCACTGCACACACACACATGACAGTCTTAGTCATGGACAGTTGCTTCAGACCTAAATATAGTCTATTCTGTCTGAGGTGCTTCATTTCCTGTAAAGCAAACATGAAATCCCACATACTGTAGGCCTAATAGTCACTACAACACTCACTTCCATATTATGTCGAAGGAGCATTCCATATTAATCCAATAATCACAGCATTATGATACTGACCATGATACTGACATGATACTGACATGATACTGACATGATACTGACATGATACTGACCATGATACTGACATGATACTGACATGATACTGACATGATACTGACATGATACTGACATGATACTGACCATGATACTGACCATGATACTGACATGATACTGACCATGATACTGACCATGATACTGACATGATACTGACATGATACTGACCATGATACTGACATGATACTGACCATGATACTGACATGATACTGACATGATACTGACCATGATACTGACATGATACTGACCATGATACTGACATGATACTGACATGATACTGACATGATACTGACCATGATACTGACATGATACTGACATGATACTGACATGATACTGACATGATACTGACATGATACTGACCATGATACTGACCATGATACTGACATGATACTGACCATGATACTGACCATGATATTGATACTGAAAAGGGGTAGGGGGTTACAGTATATATTAACAAAATTGTATTATTTTGTTATTAGACATATAACAGGACCACAACAACCCACAACAAAATCTACTAGCACTTAATCTTTGACAGTAACAGTAAGTAGTGCCAAGTTTAGTATTACAGCCATATGAGAGCCATGTATTGTAGAATATCAACTGGTCTTCACGTTACAGTATGTTAAAGGTAGGGTAAGTGATATTTGTCTCCGCCAGGCCGAAAGGCATGGCGAGAGAGTATGTTTTGCCCCCTGTCCGTCCGTCCGTGTGTGTGTCCGTCCGTCCGTCCGTCCGTCCGTCCGTCCGTCCGTCCGTCCGTCCGTCCGTCCGTCCGTCCGTCCGTCCGTCCGTCCGCCGTCCGTCCGTCCGTCCGTCCGTCCGTCCGTCCGTCCGTCCGTCCGTGTGTCCGTCATTCTGTCATTTTGTGTACAGCTAATCTCCGGCACCGTTGGCTTGATCGCAACGAAACTGTGCACACACACTCCCTGGATGCCAGAGCAGAACCTCTTCCCCAAAATTTTCAAATTAGCCTTTTATAGCGCCACCAGGAGGCCACTTTTTGCAAAACACACTTCTTGACAGTACTCCTACAGATTTTATCCAAACATCACGCAAATCAGTACACAGTATCTCTATAGTCATGTGATCAACACGGATCTGTCCAATTTTCCATATTTCATCCTGATTGGCTAAGGTTGGCTTCCAAAGTTTGCAGGATTGCTCCGTTTTCAACAAAATGCCTCAAATCATGAACGCAGCTTGCGATTTCCGTGAGATTTCACACGCACATTCCCACTAGGCCGAGGAAGAAATGCCACTTGAAAATGTTCAAATCAGCCTCATGGTGGCGCTATAAATTGACGATTTATGTTTTTAACTATAACTGCACCGATCTGCATGAAACTTTGCACGCACACTCCCTAGAGGCCAAGGAAAAACAACTGACCTGCATTTTTCACATTTGCCTTTCATAGCGCCACCAGGAGGCCGACTTATGTAAAACACATTCTTTGATATTAAGCCTTCAGAATTTATCCAAATTTCACACACATCGGTACACTTGATCTCTATAGTCATGTGATCACGATGGATCTTTTAAAATTTTCATATTCCATCCTGATTGGCTAACATTGACATCTAAAGTTTGCAGGAGTGGCCCGTTTTGAACAAAATGCCACAAATCATGAATGCAGCGTCCGATTGCGACACTTTGCACACACATTCGCACTACATTGAAGAACAAATGTCACCCTTTTAACATTGCCCTATTATAGCGCCACCAGGAGGCCAATTTTGCAACACTTTTCTTTTTTATATTACTCCTACAAATTCAAACATCATGCAAATCGGTACACATATAGTCAAGTGATCAAGATGGTTCCATCCAATTTTTCATATTCCATCCTGATTGGCTAATTCCGAACATTGCTGCCCCACAATAACCTACCTGACCTGGCGGAGACCTGTGCTCCGAGGAGCACTTTTTCTAGTTTTGATATGTTTTACCCTCCGTCCGTCCGTCCGTGTGTCCGTGTGTGTGTGTGTGTGTGTGTGTCCGTGTGTCCGTGTGTCCTTGTGTCCTGTGAACAGCTACTCTCCGGCACCGTTGGGCCGGTCGCTGCGAAACTGTGCACACACACTCCCTGGATGCCAATTCAGAACCTCTGCCCCAAGTTTTTGACATGGGCCTTTTATAGCCAGGAGGCCGATTTGTGCAAAACATATTTTTTGACAGTATTCCTACAGATTTTGTCAAAAAATCTCGCAAATCGGTACACAGTATCTCTATAGTCATTAAACGAAATGTGTCTTTCAGATTTTTCATATTCCATCCTGATTGGCTAAAATGGCTTCCAAAGTTTGCAAGAGTGCTCCGTTTTCAACAAAATTCCTCAAATCATGAACATAGCATTCATTTCCGTGAAATTTTGCACGCATATTCCCACTATGCCGAGGAAGAAATGCCACTTGAAAGTTTTCAAATCAGCCTCATGGTGGCGCTATAACAGGCCGATTCATGTTTTTACCTATAAATGCACCGATCTGTGTAAAACTTTGTATGCGCACTCCCTAGAGGTCAAGGAAAAGCCTTTGCACTGCATTTTTCACATTTGCCTTTTATAGCGCCACCAGGAGGCCGACTTATGTAAAACTATTTTTTTTATATTACTCCTTCCGATTTTATCCAGATTTCACGCAAATTTCACGCTAAAGTTTGCAGTAGTGGCTTGTTTTGAACAAAATTCCGCAAATCATGAACGCACCGTCCGATTGTGGTCAAACTTTGCACGCACATTCACACTATGTTGAGGAACAAATGCCACCCTTTTAACATTGGCCTGGTATAGCGCCACCAGCAGGTCTAATTTAGCAAAACATTTTTTTTACACAAAATGCCTCAAACCATGAATGCAGTGTCCGATTGGCGATTGCCGTGCAAGGCCTAAGAACAAATGGCACCCTTTAAACATTGGCCTATTATAGCGCCACCAGGAGGCCACAATAACCTACCTGACCTGGCGAGGAGCACTTTTTCTAGTTTTTTTTTTTTTTAAAGGTTAAAGTACTATATTTTGATAGTAATCATTGCTACAGAGTGTTTGTTCGGTCACAGGGGTCTCTCCAGCTCTTTAGTAAACACGATATAGAACATTTTCAGGTATGCGACAACATTTAAGCCAATCAGAAGAGAGCACTGAAAATGCCTTTTCTGTTAAATAAAGAGCTGGAGAGACATGGGAGACTCCTTATATGGACAGGACACTCTATAGTAATGAGTACTATCAGAAGATAGACCCATTTTGCAATTATTTGAATAATTGCAAATCACTATACCTTTAAGTTAAAAGTGTGCAGCTTGTTACAGGCTGGTGATTAATAATAATGAATAAATACAATGCTTAGCAATGCAATCTAGCAAATAACTCAATATTATACCAAATACTTGATGCTATGGACTATGAGATCAACACATGCAGACCAATATGATACCTTTTTTAACAGCAGGCATGACTCATCATTGAACTATTGCTCTGTCTTGAAAAAGGAACTGGCAGGTATTTATTTTATTTTTTTATACATTTTTCACTTTTTATTTGGAACAATGTGGCATCCACAGGGGTTCTGGACTGTGACATTAATTCAAGCCGGGAATCATACACCCACCCAAGCCACCCTGCCCACACACTGTACGCACACACATGACAGTCTTAGTCATAGACTGGAGTCATTCAGACCATAAATATAGTCTATACTGTCAGAGGTGCTTATGTCCTGTAATGAAAACATGTAATCCCACATACTGTAGGCCTAATAGTCACTACAACACTCACTTCCATATGTCGAAAGAGCCTTCCATATTAATCCAATAATTACAGCATTATTCATGATACCGACAATGATATTGACCATGACACTGACCATGATACTGACATGATACTGACCATGATACTGACATGATACTGACCATGATACTGACCATGATACTGACATGATACTGACCATGATACTGACCATGATACTGACATGATACTGACCATGATACTGACATGATACTGACCATGATACTGACCATGATAAACAAGATGATTGTATTATTTGGTCAGCAAATCATTTAGATTAGCTTCCCAATAGTCAATATAATATGCCAATACCAATATTCAATGCAATAAAATAAGTAGCAAAACAAGAAAGGTCAACAAATCCATGGGGTGACTAATCGATAGAAAAAAAGTATTGTTTTGGGTGCTTGTATCCCTTTAAGTGCTTGTAGTTGAGTAATATTTGACCAGTTATCTATACCTTTGACTCAAGTATTGGAGTTGACTTTGTCCACCACTGGCTGGGAGACATAACACAACATAACACAACCCACAGCAAAATCTACTATCACTTAATCTTTGATAGTAAAAGTAAGTAGTGCCAAGTTTAGTATTTCAGCCATGAGAGCCATGTATTGTAGAATATCAACTGGTCTTCAGGTTACAGTATGTTAAGTTAAAAGTGTGCAGCTTGTTACATGCTGGTGATTAATAATAATGAATGAATAAAATGCTTAGCAATGCAATCAACTAAATAACTAAATATTATACCAAATATGTATTACATACGTAGACTGTTTGTTGTGGCTTCTAGGTCAGTGACTTTTTTAATTTCAAGGATCTTCAGTTTGATATGCATTAGTTAGTTAGTTGAGGGTGTACCAATGGAACCTAATGGACCCTTAGAGGTCCATTTGATTCTTAACGATAAATCATTAGTTGGCCTTGAGCACCCCTGGGGGTCCTGGACCCCAAGTTGAGAAGAAACAGTGCTCTATGGGCTCTGAACATATCAGTCAATTTTAAACATTTGACAGCCTCCTCCTCATGCTACAGACCTTTTTTTCTGTGTCTCTCTCCCTTTCAGCATCACCTCCTCTTTTTGTGACTGGTTATGGGGTTGGGGTTCACATTAGATCAAAACGACGTTATTTGTCAAATGACAAATAATCTCTGCTACGCTCCGACAGTCAACGGCTCCGTTGTGTTGACCTTGTGGCAGGGTGGAAAGTGAAACAAAGCAATTACATCTTGGAATCTTCCGAATAAAACTTTGATTACTGACATTTTGACCAATCGCTATTAGGGTTGTGAGAGAGAGAGAGAGAGAGAGAGAGAGAGAGAGAGAGAGAGAGAGAGAGAGAGAGAGAGAGAGAGAGAGAGAGAGAGAGAGAGAGAGAGAGAGGCAGTTAGAGAGAGAGAGAGAAAAGAGAGAGAGAGAGAGAGAGAGAGAGAGAGAGAGAGAGATAGAGAGAAAGAGAGGCAGTGAGAGAGAGGCAGAGAGAAACATGTAAATAGTTACTTTTCAGCACCATTGAGGAGCCAATGACTGACAGGCTAGGTATCACCAGGTGCACTGATTGCTAGAGTGCAGAGGGGGGGACATGGGTTGATATTAATGGTCTTAACTCAAAATGTATACATCACACAGCTTAAATTTGTTTTGATTAAATCAGAGAGTGATGTAAAAAAAATCTGTAGTGTAAAAGTTGCATGTTCATATAATGTCAATGTATATCGTTTCTTGTGTCTGGGTAGCTCAGTTGGAAGAGCTCTTGACTCTGAACTGCAAGGTCATGGGATCGAATCCTGGCAAAAGCAACACAGCATATGAGTAATTCAGTTCCCTGGTGTATAGAGCATACTTACAGGTATAGACTCATGTATTTGTTAATGTTGCTACCCTTTAAATGGCCGTGGCTTAAAGTTAAATATTTGAAAAACTACACATTATTTCAAAGAAAAAGCCACCAGACCACTAATGAGTTGTGAGTGAAGACAGGTGTGATTGGTGATGAGTGAGAGCAGGTGAGAGGGGTGGATCCAATCCATGGGAATAGGGGGAAGGTTGCTGACTAGATGACTCTTTTCTACACCCACCCTCACTAACCTTAACCTCAGTAAAACAACGACCTAACCTCAAGAAACACTATTTGTAAAACTAAGAATTCCAAATGATGATCTCCTCAACGCATTGTTGGGGACAGGGATCAAACCAGCAACCAATGGATTCACAGGCTGCCTCTCTTCTCATTGAGCCTAGAGATATGGCCTCCCTGATGGTGTCTGTTGATATCTATAGGTTTTTCCGTCCGTTATGAACCAAGCCTCTGTTTCGCTAACTACTCTAGATCACTGGTTCACAAAACATTTACCAATAAAGATTTTTTTTGTCTCCTCGGAATGGAATCTAATGAAAACAGTCGATCTACAAGCTCATAACGCGTTGCTATCTGAAAAGTTGTGAGATTGTAGATCGGCTATTTTCACAAGAAAGTATGTCATACATAAAAAACAACTACTCTCAAAAAAGCATTTCATGTTATTTTTTAAAAAAATGCACGTGTCTGAATTAACAGGCTCATGTTTTGTACAATGCAATTTAAATGTAAAATGTAATGAGAGGGGTTTGAACTGGGGGCCTTTGGAAAATGAGGCTAACATTTTACTGATTGAGCTATTCAATCCAAAGCCTTAGTCAGTGAAAAAGGAGAATCCAAAAAAACAAAACAAAAGGGTGAATGAAGTACGTCATACATTGAAAATAACTACTCTCAAATGAGCATTTCACGTTATCTTTAACAATTGCACATGTATTCATTGATACAGTCATGTTGTGTGCAATGCAATTATAATGATGTCTGCATAATGCGACCCTGTGGTTTCAAGGCATATGGTTTACCAATCAGCCATTGGACCAACAGACCTAAACTGGTGAAAAAGGAGTTCACACAGATGACACAGTTTCACGCAAATTGCTCAGAAATCCTGGGTTTAAATGTTTTTCAAACTGCTCAAAATTGCGGACAATCTAAGGGCGGAGCTTACTGGTCAAAGTGATAGATGTGTTCCTCATGAGTCAAGGCACATGTGTAAGCAATACAGTATATATAGCGCCCCCCCTTTGACCAATTGGTGTAAGATTGGTTTCAGTGATACTTGGAATGACCCTCTACATTACTGTAAAGTTTCAAACAAATGTGAGTCTGCATGTAGGCCTATGTGTTGGGGCAGATGAATAATTGTCATAAAACTGCAATATTCATTGGCTCTTAACTCTTTGACTGCCAGAGTATTTTCATCAAGTACTCCCCCAGTGCCAGCAATTTTCGTGTTTTTTTATTTTTATATTTTGAATTTTTCTCATGAAAATAATTTAAAGACCCAGCACAAATCCGCCACTAGAGAGCAGCACATGACAGCGTGATCAGGTCGTTAGGTCTCGCTCACCCTTCTTGATAGATTAGACAGGGAAAAACATGAAAACGGAAGTGACGTCGTCCCAGATTGTTTTGATCGGCAAAAATTACGATGTGATACACGACGGCGATGACTGATCGTCACCCAGACCATAGATTATAGAAGAGAACCTGTCCGTTTGTCCGTTATACCGTGTGAAAAATCGTTTATTTACCTATTTTGGACGAAAATGACTGGGGAAAAAAATCAAAAACCGGAAACGGAATCCAGGCCATGAAACCGGATGCAGATGTCCGTGAAGTAAGTGGAACCCGAGAATAACATTGAATATTAAGCAGCATAGCGCAATCAGAGATTAAACAATGAACGCGCGTCAAGCGCGTCGAACGCGTCGACGGCCAACTGGACAAAGTAGCACTTGACGCGTTATCGCGTCGTCCGCAGTCAAAGAGTTAAAAGCTTCATTTTCCCCCCTCCCCAGTTTGTCGGCATAGGTCCAAAGCTCATGTGTAAAATGTTTCGTGCAGATTTTTCAAAAATCCCAGGAGGAGATAGATTTTTACTGCTTTTCATATAATTCAAAATGGTGGGAGATCTAAAGGTCAGAGTATGAAAGTTGTTAGGCATGAGGAGACGCATGTGTGTATCGAAGTTTCATGACTGTAAACAGGGCATGAGTTGTACCTGTTCAAAGTTGGCATTTTCAATTGAGTGCTACAGCGCCACCCTTTGGCCAATGGTTGTGAGTTTCGTGTCTTCGCCGTTTGGCATAGCCCTCTACCATATTGCAGAGTTTCGTAAAAAGTTACCACGCGGTTAGGCCAGAACTGAAAAAACGGCAGAGGAAAGAGAAAGCCAAGGAATGCAATTATGCATTTCAAGCCTGATAGGCCTTGAAACCTTAATAATCGATTTATGGGAAAATTCCATATTTGCCCAGATCTTCAAGCTATCAACGTGTCGTGAGCTTGTAGATCAAGAAATGTCCCAAATCACCTGGCGGTCAGATCTGACCTGCATCCACTTGCATGTGCCCAATGGTTCTATTTTATGGTTCTATTTTACCCCAAAACAATTGTTGGAAAATAAATGCAGGACACGTGAATGCATTTACTGTATTACAATTTTATAACCATAATAAATGTTTGCAAGGAGGCATAAGATCCATTTCTGTGTGGAGGCTTCACAAAGCACTATACTAGTTAATATTTTACATAAACTCATGCTTTGTCCCCAAAGTGACCCATATTAAGTAATTATTATTTGAAGGGAGTAAGCCTACACCAGTGACACCACAAGTAGCCGAAGAATACCAACCAACTGAGGTTTTAAGGGCAACAAGGATGTAATGATGTTGATTGTGATTGTGGGATACATGTGAGTGCTTTTCCCTGTTCTGTTTGGTCTATATTTGCTCAGACATGGAGAAGCCATTATGTGAAGGAGCTTTTTCCTGGTTGTCTCAGCGTGTTCGTCCTCTGAGGTGACACTGGCGCACACGTCTGGAAACACACATGTGACAGATGGTAACAGAGGCTTTTAGCTAAAGATCCAATGTTCTGCTAAACACTCACTTATTCACTCTGTCTCTTACTAACACCACCCCCACGTCTCCCCCCCACCCTTTCTCTCTCTCTCTCTCTCTCTCTCTCTCTCTCTCTCTCTCTCTCTAAACACATACAGTACCAACACTCAGGCAGGCACATACTATGCATCATAGTATATTTTCTGCATACAAATTCCAGGATGGTGTGGCCAAAGTCAGTCGCCTCCAGGTTTGCTCCACTAAGATTGTGCTTTTTTCTACTTCTTATGTTGGATTCTTTATCCAGTTATTATATAATTATACTAGGCTGATGCCTGTTGGGAAGCCTCCGCTTATGCAGACCTGCCAACATGTACGCATTTTGCGTAGCAGGCCCGCATTTTCACAAAGTACGTGGGTACGATGTGTCCCTCTAAAGCAGAGGTTCCCAACCACCGGTCTGCGGACCTGTGCCGGTCCACGAGACATGTACCACCGGTCCGCGAGAAGGTGGCCGGGAATTCCAAGTTTATGGATTGTACAAATAAACTTCACCCACAAACTCTCTGAGGGGTGTGGAGTTCAATGGTGCAACCCGGAAGTGCACACACACACACACACACACACACACACACACACACACACACACACACACACACACACACACACACACACACACACACACACACACACACACACACACACACACACACACACACACACACACACATTATTATTGATTGTTTTTTTTAACCACATGAACCCTAGCATCCCTATTCTTGGCATGACATAATAGGTGAACATTCTGCAAAAATAGCAGATCTACAAGCGCAGCTTTTGTGGGAGCCCGGTCAACAAAGTATAGGGTTAAGTAGCCATGTAATAAGCGTGATAATGAACAGTGAACTGGTCATTATTGAGAAATAAACCACGACAGGCTGATGCAAGACCCAAATGCGAGGCGGAGAGGTCTGTCGTTGTGGTTTATTTCTCAATAATGACTGGCTCACTGTTCATTAATATTTCCATTCGTAATGGCTTACTAAATCCATTAGTAATGGCTGTTAAGCAACATCAAGGAGCTCAAGGCGTCAAACATGGCCACCAAGGAGGCGATGGTAATCCAATGCAATTCTTCAAGTGACTAAATAAGATTATGTGATGAACGAATGATCACACAGCCTGGTCTCAGTTGGATAACCTCAGGCAACAACAACAAATGTCTGGATCTGTATCTTGTTTTCTCTGGACTCGATTTACATGCCTGAATTAAGGAAGTCGAAGACTGTAAATATCTTGGTTCATATGTGGCTGACAGCAGAATGGACTTTCTTGCCATAAAGGGACATGCTTGGAATGGCTGCAACAAACTCCTCCGAGTCGGGCAGTCTGGCATCGCAACTGCTACACAGCTCTCTTTCTTGAGGGCCTGTGTTTAATAATACATCCTAATGTGTGCACTATGGAGGCAATATTCCGCCTTAGGCCCCCTACACACTGCCAGATATTTGATCCAATTTGTCTGTCGGGGACCGTTTTTGTCGCTCGCCGACAAACCCCCCGATCTGACACAAGATCGGGCATTGCTCGGTGAGATGTTACTCGAGCGGTGTGAAAGGCACAGCGAGAAGATCCACCCGCGATAAAAAATAGCACAGAGACCTTCCTGACCGTTTCTAGATTTCTAGCATGTTTGATATTTGGCTCTCTCGCCGAATGCAAATCATGCAATGTGAAAGGGGCTGCGATCACTCTGCGAGTAGATCCGTGCTACAGCCAATGAGAGCAGTTATTACAGTATGCTAGAATCAGCAGCATCATGGACCAGGAAAGTCCCGACACTACGCAACTAGTGTTATTAAAACATTCAGAACACGTGTGCTCCTTCTCTGTTGCAGCCAGGTCATTATTATTTTATAGGTTGCAGGTATGAGGGGATATAATTCCTTTTTCACTTACTGTAGGTCAATAGAGTAGGTCTACATGTACAGGTTCGTCATCATCAAGACTGGAATACGTTTTACCACCGTGGCGTGCCGTGAACGACCGAGGAAATGCTTCTGACCAGTGTTACCAGATTTTGCGAGAGAAATAAGCAACCAGGTCTATGAAAACAAGCCCAAAAGAAGCGACTATAGGCCACACGAGCACTTTAAACCTATAAAGAAATACATTGGATATTTGAAAATAGCCGATCGACAAGCTCGTTGTGAGCTCGTAGATCGGCTATTCTCAGAGAAAAATATTGAAAAAAATTGAAAATTGTGGGTTTTTTTCCAAATCCACACAAATCTTGCATGGGGGTCTATGGCACAACATATTTTCAGAAGTTGTTTGAGAACCACTGGTTTAAACAACATTAGGAAACAAGCCCAAATAAGCAACTACACTTTAGAAACAATTAAAGGTAGGGTAAGTGATATATATATATATATATATATCTTTTTTTTTAAAGGTTAAAGTACTATATTCTGATAGTAATCATTGCTACAGAGCGTTTGTTCGGTCACAGGGGTCTCTCCAGCTCTTTAGTATAGTACATTTTCAGGTAGGTGACACATTTTAAGCAAATCAGGAGAGGGCACAGAAAATGCATTTTCTGTTTAATAAAGAGCTGGAGAGACATGGGAGACTCCTTTTACTGAACAAACTCTCTATAGCAATGAGTACTATCAGAATATAGAGCTATTTAACACTTATTTTAACCAAAGTAAATCACTTGCTCTACCTTTAAGCCCCAAAAAATGCAACCCACAACTACCAATATAAGCAACTTTACAGAAAAACAAGGCCAAAGTTGCTTATAATAAGTGACATGGCAACACTGCTTCTGATTTGCAGCTGGTTTACTTGTTTGTATCATATAGAGAGAGAGACACACACATACAGAGAAATAGAGAATTATTTAATGTCAATCATTAGCGTCCTGTCTCGGTCTCGCGCATATATCACGGGAGCCTTGCACGTTTTCGTGAGAAGTCGGTTAAAATGAATTAGAATAAAAGCAAATGTATGTATTGGGTCTGGATCGCAACGTGGTGAGCATCTTGGAATGTGTGATCCCTTGTCGGCGATCGATCGTACACTGTGAAAACCACAACGATATATGACAGCCGATTTCAAGAAAAAGACTTGTGTAGTGTGAAGTGCTTAGCGATCTGATGACTCCCCGACCACTTCAAATATCTGGCAATGTGTAGAGGCCCTTAGAAGGGCAACTTTCAACTATAGAGAATATTATCCCATCACTCAAAACTAATTTCAAATTTGCATAATCAATTGAGTGCAGGGATCTCATGTCAATACATTCCTCTGATCAATGTCCTGTCTCACACACACACACACACACACACACACACACGCACACACACACACACACACACACACACACACACACACACACACACACACACACACACACAGTGTGCATGTGCATTCAGAGGCAGCAGGGAAGCAGGTGAATGTATGCCAAGGTTTGTGTTCAGCTTAGTATTCTAAGTATTAAAATAACGTGACTGTAAATGGAAAATAATTTGGATAATGGAAAAAAAGAACCCCAGAGAGGTACATCTCCTCTTTCTCTGAACTGAAAATAACTCCAAGGTCGGTGAGCATTTCATCAGGGGCTCATACAGAACTGAAACACTAATTAATTAGTCCTAATAAGAGACAATGGACAGATTCTCATTTTCACCAGCTGGTATTTCTGAGGATATTTCAGAAGGAACATTGGGTTCAGGTCAGATGAAGTACATTTTTCATTCTTTTATTGATCTGAGAGTCCTGTAAAAAGCACTGTTTTCTCCCACTGAGAAGCTCTATGCTTTTTTTTCCTGTCAAATTATTCTCTGAAGAATGGAATGAAATCTCTTTATAGAAGATGCACGCCAGCATACTGTATGTGGAATTCTAATGAAAACTCACCCCCTAGCACTCCAGTCCTCAGGCCTTCTATCGCATCTTGTAGGCTATTTTCTGATAGACACTAGTTATAATATCATCACTGTCAGGGGGGAACCTTCCAAAGCTTTTACTTTTCAGGAAATGAAAAAAAAAACTTGTGTTCCAATGTAGTTATTTAGCCACAAGATATTTTTTTGTGTAAATAATGCTGAAATGATGGTATCTACAGTAGATAGGCAGGCAGCGATCACACTGAGAAGGTTCAGTACAAAAATACAAAAGACTAAAATAGCTTCAGGCAGACATACGGAGCAGACAGAGTGAGGAAGTTTGCACAACCAGGCAATCAAATATTATAACTTATAATTTGCAAAAGTGAACTCTCACTCTGCTTTCGGAAAAGGAGGAATTCCAACCATAAAGCAGAGTCTTTGGGTTTACCGATTTACAAAGCTGTGGCAGCAGGGAGGAAAGCTTTCACATCAAAAACCTTTTAATATCAGAACTTGGTCAAAACATGCGTATTCATAAGGAACCTGAAAGAACCATGAAAGAACCTTTTCCTGAAAGAAATTACTGAAACATTTAATAACTGTATACTTTATTTGTATATAGGGGGACTAGCCGCTCTACAAGCTCACATGTGTCGCGATGTGGCGGCTTGTGAGCTTGAAGATCTGCTATTTCCGCAATTTTTATCATTGAAAATCTACGAACAACATAATAATTAATTGCGTTTTTATAGTGCTTTTCCAAGTACTCAAAGCGCTTTACAATGGTTCATTCATTCATACAGGTGGGGGGGGGGGACATTGGGAGGTGAAGTGGCGAACAGTCGACGCCAGCGTCCTCACTTCCCACATTCACACACCAATGGTGGCAAGCTAGCGCCGACCAACTCATTGGAGGCAATGTAGGGTTCAGTGTCTTGCCCAAGGACACTTCGACGACACTAACTCTGGGGGAGCCCGGGATCAAACTGGGAACCTCGCGGTTCCCATCTGGCCGCTCTACCGGCCACTCTACCCCTGAGCCACTGCCGCCCAACATGAAAACCATTATGACGCTAATGCTAAATAATTGTGATGATCTCAAATAATCGCGATTAGATGTACAAATTGTGACAGGCCTAACCATCCCACTGAGAGTTAATACCCAGATAAAAGCACACACACACACGCACTCTCTCTCTCTCTCTCTCTCTCTCTCTCTCTCTCTCTCTCTCTCTCTCTCTCTCTCTCTCTCTCTCTCTCTCTCTCTACCTTCCCTCTGGTCATTTTCATCTAAAACAGACATCTGAACGCATGTGATTGATAACAGCGTCGTCCTCGGTGCTCGTTCGCATGCGGTCCATGGATTAACAGAGCGCATGCTGATAAGGCGGCAGTGATAACAATCGTACATCTGTGCACCACGTTGTGGGAGTATCATTTCATTTTCATATGTGACTTCAGGTTGTATAGTAATGAGACTCTTTGACGTTATCAGTGGCCATATCTTTTACCGCAGATATACTCAAGGCATTTAGTCTCAGTTTAGAAGCAGGTGGATATTCTGTACACGAATCTTTATGAACCGCTGTACACTAATTGGAACATCCAGTTAGCAGCTCTACGTGCTGCTGGACGAGCAGATGGCATGCCACCTTCACACTTATGAGAAAAAGCGATGATAATGTGTTTGCATTCAGCATCCACATGTACCTCCTTAAAGGTTTCATGACGTTCAGTTTTACCACACATTGTCATGGTCCTTCAAACGTGTATAGAAAGTTTTAACAAAAAATTCCACTCCATTGATCCATGGCAGGTGTTTTTCTCTCACATTTCTAAAGCCTTTTCAACTGCAATGAAAAAATTAATCTTTGCCTGCGGGTGTCGCTGGTGAGGGATTTTGCCTGTCAATCATCGCCTCTGCTCCACCCCCCCCCAAAGGAAAGGATAGGGGAGGGGAGGGGCGAGAAGGAGAGTGGGCGGGATTAATCGGCTGTGACCTCACTGCCGAAGGGCCAAACTCAGATTACTTTTCAGCCTAATTATTCAGAAAACCCCAGACCACAGAAAATCCACTGAATGTTCAAAGTTCAGATTTTTTGGGTGTAATTGAGGTCATAAAACCCCCAAAAAAGGTGAAAATGAATGTCATAGAACCTTTAAGTTTATAGATCGCCTGCAATTATTGTAGCAACATGCAAAGTTTTTTATATCACATGGTATAAAGTCTGGCTGTAAACACATCAATAAGAGCAGCTTTTTTACATTTACCACATGAACCCTAGCATCCATATTCTGGGCATGTCATAATAGGCAAACATTCTGCAAAAATAGGCAAGTAGATGGGCTATTTTTGCTGAAGAGAAAAGGAGGGTACCATGTATCAACGCCTGGGGCACCCTGGTCAGTGAAGTGTATAGGGTTTACATGGATAACCACTTAAGCCCCATTATGGGTAACTGGAGTCCCTCAGGGCTCAATACCAGTGTCTTTTTTGTTTTCTGTTATTGTGAAAATAACGACAACGCGACGTCGCGTTGTGAGCTTGTTGATCTGCTATTTTAAGCGAAAGCATTCCCTGCAATACGGATCCTGGGGTTTAAGTGGTTAAAGGATATAACTTGGTGTGTCTTTATTTTGACCAGGAATTGTTGTTGTTTTCTCCAAGACTCTCTTTTTTCTCCTCATCCATCTTCCACTCTGCGATAGTCGCAGTCTAATTGCTATGTCTCTGTAGTAGTATATTCAATATAATCATAAATTGAAAGAATTAGTCCTACAGAATATTACGCTAAAGGGTTGTTTACACCAAGCACTATGGCGATGACGATAACTATATGTTCACCACTGTATTTGTTATACTGTAGTTGTGTTGTGGACTCTGCCATCCTCGGGCTGAAAGACGCATGCAATAGGATATATGGATAATCTGTTTTGTCTTTGGGTGTTTTTATGGAGTGGACCACAATGGAAACACGCTCTGGCTTTTTTGTGTTCATCCACGTTGGCGTTTTTTATTGTTGTATGTTAGTGGCAATAACAATTTTCTATTCTATTCTATCATCTACATTAATAACAAAACTTTCCGAGGTGCACTTTCCGATCTTTATACTGTAGTTATATAAAGTATTTATAGCACTGGGTGTGAACCGCTCTCACTGTGTCCATGCTCTGATACACAATATTAACAAGGTATTCATGCTGCAACAAAGCTTGGGCTTATTTATTATACACCGGTATGAAATGTTCATGGAGTCGTGAAACATTCCTTTTTATCAGAGCAACGACGTGACTGACAGGAATACTGGAATACAGGAGAGGGAGCCTGGCGGAATGGACAGATGAATGACTGTGCCAGGAAACATTATGTGTTTGCACATAATCTAAGCCAGTGGTTCGAACCCTTTTTTCTTGGAGCCCCCCTTCTTACATCTGACACAAGCTGAGACCCCCCACATGCGCACGCACACACACACACGCGTGCGCGCACACGCACACGCACAAGCACACACACACATAGAATCTTGTGTTTTCAATCATGTTACGATAGATATATATTTCTGAAAATACCATGAGCGTGTAGATCAGAAATGTTTACTATTTTTGAAACTTTTAGCAAAATCTTGAAAAATGACTATCCTATCCTATATCAAAATTGCCTAGAGGGTGAACCAACGGTGGACGTCACAAATGTAACATGAGAGGTGCACCGTTGCTCCGATCCGCACAAACACTGTTCAGGGGTCTGCTATCAGAATAGTCATACCAGGGACCACGTTGGGGGCCGCCGGGGCCCACAGGTACCCCGTTGCTCTAATCCGCACCAAACTTGGCACAAACACTGTTCAGGGGTCTGCAATGAAAATAGTCACACCCAAAAAACGTAATTGCATACATATGGGCTACTACAGCTGTGTTTAACACTTCAAATGGCCATAACTCGGTGACCATTGCTCTGATCAGCACAATATAGGGCTGGATTTGAAGGCAGCATAGAGGCCTGAAAATCTAGCATTTTCAATGCCCATTATGAGTTTGTGCAACATGTTTGGACCGCCTCTAACGAAAGGGCAAGTGAAAACCTCAAGGCACACCAACTCTAGTCATATCGGAGCAATATAGCCTCTATAATAGGTTTTGTGGCCCTTATCACTAAATGTTTATCTTTATTTACTAATACCAAATAAAACGCTTGCAAGCCCCATTTCATACTTTTACAAAGAAATAAAAAATTGCAAAAATGGCTGATCTAGAAGCTTGGAGATCTGCTACAGTTAGCAAGTAGGGAGGCAAAGCCTGACAGGATTGACACTTCTCATATTTATTTTTATTTTATTACTCGTTGTTGCACTATGATGTGGTTTGCACTGTCTTGTCCTGTCTTGCACCAGTCCTGTTGTAAACTGCGCTCCACTGCATCAAACCAAATTCCTAACATGTCTACATGTCATGGCAATAAAGTCTTCTGATTCTGATTCTGATTCTGATTCTGACAGATGAATGTACGTCTTTGGAAAAGGTACAGCAGGTACATTTTACAGAAAGTCAAAAATCCTACCTAAACCACATGCTTTCTTCTGGCCTTCTTTGAAGAAACTCATTGATCAGATCATCAAAGTCCAGATCCCAGACAAGGTTCTGACTCAATGGCCATGAATGACAGGCTGTTTCGGCACTCTGTATCATCCTTGTCCTTACTTACGACAGGAATCGTCAGATAGAGTCATAATGCAATGTATACATTAGGAGATGTTGACTGCAATCCACAATGGAGCATTGTTTTGGCGGAGGCATGCACAGACCATCAGGTCTAAAGGCATAAGTGAATCATTTCATCTTAGTAGTTCAGTACTGTATATCTAAACCAGAGGGATCGGTATAGAGGAAAGTGTGTTTGCTTTATCAATTACAGTACATCAGTGTCACATGCAGTGCCTGGAATGAACAGTACATGATGTGCTTACGAATCACTTTTGCGGACAAGACAGCTAACTAACTTATCAATATCCACATTAAATATTTCTATATGGAATTCAATTTGCACATGTTAAAACATGAGAAATGATATTTCAGAAATTTCACATTCAGAAGTGAATGTGCTGGCTGTACCATTTTTTAAATCTGTTTCATTTTCTTTTGTTTGTTTGCTCTGTTCTTTTGTAAATGTTTTACTAAATATTTTCTACCATATAGGATTGCAAAGCCAGTGCATCTTTTTACTTCAACTATAGAATCCATACTCCCCTTATAACATACAGAATACAATGTGTATGTTATAAGGGGTCCTTCAGCAGCATCAGACACAGCCAGTGTGACTACCGTATTGTGATGAAGCAGAATTCAAACGGAGTGGGAAATGCTGCTTGCTCGGCCAGTCGGCCTCCTTGTGCTTCCACATAGACATGCTGCAAATCGATACGTGCACAGACACACTCTATGCACCTGATATATAGTACACACACTCACGCGTGCGTGCGTGCGTGCGTGCGTGCGTGCATGCGTGCGCGCGCGCGCACGCGTACACACACACGCACACGCACACGCACACACACACACACACACACACACACACACACACACACACACACACACACACACACACACACACACACAAACACACACACACAAGCACAAGGCTCATGTCGGAGTGGAACAAAATAACATGGTGTCACAGCTGAACAGCAGCCAGACAGTACAAGAGACACCTGAAGGTGACTGTCATCATATCACTCTTTCAGTGACATAACTGAACCAACGCATTCTCACACCCGTCGTTCAAACAGGTGACAATGTGGGACAGGATTGACAATGAGGCACCCATTTGACGGGGCGGGACTCCCCTGCGTGACACGTTATGCATCCTAGCCTATCGGTATGCAACTCAAACAGTGCTGAGTCAGCAGAAGTGGACTTCGAGTTCGCACCGCTCGGCACGGCCACTTGCTCGCCTAGCGGCTCACTTGCAGGTGCCTCACAGGGCTGAAGTCTGCTTCTGCCTTATTATACATGTTTTTTTTGCGTTCATGTCAACCTATTACGAGTTGGGAATGAGAACAGCACTTCCACATTGAAAAACAACACGGCAAAACCTGAAGTAGATTTAGCCCCAAACACTGCAGTACGACTTCGAGCTCTTAAAGGAGTAGTTCACCCAAAAAAAACTACACACCCCATGAAGCCTTGAATTCATGTAGATTTTATAGTTTTTGTCACATTCCTGAGCCAATAATTTGATGACCGGCGGAGTTTAGACATTAGCATCTTTCCGCCAGTGATCAAATAAATTATTGGCTTAGGAATGCAACCAAAAGAAAAAAACATGAATTCAACACTTCATGGGGTGTGTAATTAATTAAAATTAACAGACGAAAAAGTGCAAAGCAAAATCCTTTTTAGATAAAACTATGAGAGTGTAAAATGTACCATTATCATGTCTGTTTTTACACGGTTCTTACACACCGGGAGCATTTATTTTGTGTGATTAACTCACATTAATTTAAACTGGAGTTGCTGTCATGAGTCCATCCTCACAGAGTAGGGACATTACGTGGCTATAAAGCATCATCATTATTTTTCGAAAATGAGATGAATTTCTTGCCACAAATAAAAGCTGATTTGAAGGTGCATCACCAAATTAATAGTTCCAGGTGAAATATTCCACAAAACATTACTGGATCGTTCATTCATCACTGTGTAAAAACCTTCACAGTTAAGTTAACACCGGGTTTTGTTGTGTGGGTACCGGTACATGCTACCAAAGCTGTGACCCACGCATTGTGTGACATCCTACCTAGACAAATTATTTGTTTACAAACATTGAGACTGCACGCACAGGTGCCGGTTTCATGCAATCAATTCCCAACAGATCCCCAAACATGTTTTGGGGAGCGCTGGTTTCATTTCATTCAATGTCCTCGCCCTCCTGTGAGTAGGCTAAACAAGGTAAATGAAGGTAAATATACTTAGCTGACATAATAGCTGACATAAGCTCACATCGCATCACGGATGCGACCGTTGTGAGCTTGGTGGTCTGCTATTCTTGGCCGTTCTCTGCGCACGACACCGTCTATATACTGTACTGTAATAGTAATAGTTGCACCTTAACTCATTATCTCTTTCACACTATTTCTCTTTCCATCTTCTTGTTTTATGCACAACGAGAGACAACATGGGGATTTTGGCATCACAGTTTAAGTGAAAAATCTATCAAAATGTATTCAGCCGTCTTGCAGAGGGAACAAAGGCCCCTCCCTGGTAAAGAAATGCAAGAGTGAGAAATAAAACGATCGGGGAAGGATGAAAGGAAGGGAGAAAGGAGAGAGATGAGAAACGAAGGGGGGTGGAGAGGGTGGGCTGAAGGAGAGAAAGAGGACAGAAACAGAAAGAGAATCATAAAGAAACCGAAAAAAATCTGAGGCAAAATCACAGTAATATAAAGAATCAAACAGGGACAGCACAGGGAGCAAGAACCAAAGAAACTGAGAAGAGAGATAGAAGCAGAGAGAGAAACAAAGAAAGCGAGAGAGAGGGGGGGAAACAAACGTAGAGAGAAACAGAAAGAGAGACAGAGAGAAAGTAAATGTAAAGAGACAAAATGAGACAGAGAGAAAGATATAGTATCCTGTGAAAAAGTCACGCAGGAAGTCAAATGGACATTCTAGTTCTGTGCTCAGAGAATATTCAGGGTACTTGAGACTGAATCTCAACTAAAGGTCAGAGCTTCAGTTTTTGTGTGCGGGTGCGGGTGCGATGCGTGCGTGTGTGTGCGTGTGTGTGTGTGTGTGTGTGTGTGTGTGTGTGTGTGTGTGCGCGTGTACAGTATAGCACGCCCACACAACATAAACCATCAAACCCGGGCACTCAGTTGACACTATGCAGTTTCTCTTAACACAAGCCGCAGCACCAAACACTGTGGCTAGACCAAAGCAAAATACTCAAATAAATAAACAATGCATCATCATCATCATCATCATCATCATCCTCATCAACATCATCATCATCATCATCATCATCATCATCATCCTCATCAACATCATCATCATCATCATCATCACCATCATCATCAACAACAATAATATCTCCACTTACCTGTGAGTGTCCTTGAAGATGCTAATGAATCCTCCAGGGAGAGGCACAACCTCTGCTAAGCTAGCTATTAGCCTCAGCCCTAATAACCCATTGGGTATTTCAGGCAATATCTGTTCTGAGCTAAGCTAAGTTTATACACAAAAAGGAAGCTGTTAACCGTTCACTGGGTTTCTGAACCAAGTCCATCCCATCAGTAGAGGCTATACTCAGAGTTAATCCCGCCCGCTCACTGCCCCACTGTCTCACTGGTCAGAGTGTCGAGGGTCATGGAGCAGCTGGTTCACATTGGGGGTTTGAATGGAGTGATATTAGGTGTAAAGATGTTTTGACAGTTTTGAAAATGTTGATCAATCTAGGGGTCCGTGCATCAACATTTTGATACTAAATGTACGGTAATATATTGGTCGATTGTCCAGTTCTAAAAGTCGGTTTCACTGAAGCTGTTCTGCTAATTCTACTTTAGTAAAAAGTAGGCTTCTGTGGAAGACTCTCTGATCTAATGCTACAAATGATTACTTTCAACAAAATAATGACCACCTCTCATTGCTCACCTTTGCGTACCTTTTGTACGACAGTGCTGCGAGGTAAATAAACAATGCCGACACAATTTCAGTGCACCAGTGCAAACTTTCTGAAATATAAAGTGGAAGACGTTTGGGTTTTATAAGACAGACGGAACATTGGACAAGTCTGGCCATTTGTCAGGTTTGTAGAGTGATTAAATACAGCGGCAGCACAACAAACCTAAACACTGACTTAAGACAGCATGGTGAAACCTGCAGTATGTAGGCAACAAGGATTCTATGGATGCTAGTACAACAGACAAGAACACTAAGACTAGGGGATTGAAACATGTGTCCAGCCACAACTTGGTGAGGTCTACTGTAATCTCAGCATCTAGCCCATTTCATTATTAAGGACTTACAAACTTACATTTAGTTGAGAGAGATGGCTTTCTAGACATATAGTAAACACATTAAAGCTGAGGTACAAGCTATACCAAGTAGACAATATTTGCGAGCATGTTTGCTGAAACTGCAGCCCTGCATAAGGTATCCCCAAACAAACACACTCTCTCACTCACTAAACACAACATAAATTATACAGTGCTTTGCTAAAGCCTATAATTTAAAGTACACCGGTGTCGCTTGGCAAAAATAACAGATCTACAAGCTAAAAATGCAACACTCTCGTGCGAAGGAGTACAAACAGGAGCTTAACAGTCTGCTTTTAAATGTATTGCTATGAGCAGCTGTATTGTTTGGCACTACACATTGTTTGCTATCAGTATGTACTGAATTATAGATACCGTACATTGTTTACTGTGTTCTGACAGTATACACTGCATTTAACCATACTGCACACCGTTTACTAGTTAATTAAACTTTTGGGTTTGATATCAAATTCATAACCACTTTTAGATAATTGGCTTATTATCTCTGCTAGGCCGGAAGGCCTGTACAGTGTACACGTCCTTACATAGTCTCTCTCTCTCTCTCTCTCTCTCTCTCTCTCTCTCTCTCTCTCTCTCTCTCTCTCTCTCTCTCTCTCTCTCTCTCTCTCTCTCTCTCACCAGCTCTATGTGTTGGTCTAATTAGTACATCACTCCAATGTCACCTTATGTTGTCTGGGCGCTAATGGGTACGTGTTTGTGTGTATGTGTGTGGGTGGGTGGAGGGGGGGGGTGCGAGAGAGAGCGAGTGAGAGTGTGTATGTATAGTGTGTGTGGGGGGGGGGGGGGGCTGTCAATGCTGGTTAGCATCACAGAGCTGCTGTCAGGGCCACAAATGCAACACAACCTGTTGAATACCCAGAGGCTGCCTGCAATTACCAACCCCACGCAGAGCCGGGACCCCGGGGAGACTGACCCCATCAAAGCAAGAGGGGAGGGGGCATAGAGGGATTGGTGGTCTTTTGTTTTCTACATCCGTCTTTGCTTTCCACATGACCCACGGGGTCATGGGAGACAAAAAGAAAAGAGTCCTGTGGGTGAAACAGCTATATGCGTGTGTGTGTGTGTGTGTGTGTGTGTGTGTGTGTGTGTGTGTGTGTGTGTGTGTGCGTGGGCGACTGCGTGCACATGTGTGTGCCTGCGCACGCGACCCCCAGTGAACCAGCCTGGTCTCCACGGCCTGGCCCCTGACTCAGAGGGACAGTGGGACGGCGAAACGGACAGCAGCACGGGGCCCCTATAACCAAGCACTGCTTCTCAACCTTGACATGTTGACATATCAACATGGCTCCAAGACACTGAACCTTCACTGTCGGCAGTGAAGAGGGGGTCTTTCAAAACACTGTACAAAGACCACCCAGTTGGGGTGGGATGGGGTATGGGGGTGCAGTTTGTGCAGAGTGTATTCGGAGGCCAAAGCATACTGGGTTAAAAAATAATGAGTATTTTAGATGGTATGCAGTTTCAAATGAGTGGCTTGGCTCCCTGTGCTAAAAGGAGTGTTTATTTTCTTTTTTATTGAAATTGTTCTCTAATGACAGATAAAAGCAAGGACACCCTCCTTTGTCCTCCTTCTCTTAGATTTATGTTTGCTTGTACAATTTGTCATCATGGAATCACAAACACAAAGTAGTGATGGAGACACAATTTCTAGATTATGTGACATCCTTGCCATTGTACTATTTAATGGCCTTTGCTAATTCACTGTTTTAATTTGACTCCAGGGGGTTTTCAGTGCTGAGCGTCAATTTAGTATTTGAGTCTTTTTTAATTATTTAATTAAATTTAATTAAATACAATATCAATGCTCCTAATGACTGCATGAGAAACAAGTCTTTATGAATTCTGGGTATTGTAGTGTCTTCTCAGGTGTTGCATGTTATCAAAGCACATTTACATCGAGTGGCATCTAGAATTGTTATGAAATGTCTTTGTTAGTACGTGCTAATAGACGGGATACGTCAATCATTTCTCTCTCTAGATTCGAGAGGGGGGGGCGCTGGTCCAAAGGGACATACAGTATGTGCCGTCAATTGGTAGCTGTCCCATGTGCAGTGGCATGGTGACAGCTTAGACTCCTGTCTCTCATGGATCCCCACTGGTTTAAATGCTTGAAACCTGTCAAGGGATTTCTTTGATGCTCTCTTCTCTGCCTGCTTCCCTACAGTTAACCCATTCAAACCGGGAACGCATGTGGCTATACTTTGGCTATTTAAAAATAGCAGATCTACAAGCTCATAGCGTGGCACCGAGTGCCGTGCTATGAGCTTGTAGATCTGCTATAAAAAAAAAATAATCGTGAACATTTGTGTAAATCTTTGAATATATATATTTTTTTTTTAAGCGAACATTTTTAACTCAAATCTTTGCTTCTGGGGGTCCCTGGATTGATTTGATATATAATTTTTGGGGTCCTTGACATTGAGAACCACTGATCATAGAAACATAGGTTTTCTTTCAGAAAACTGTTAGGTATTTAGAAGAAATCTTTTAGAATCGGCTTCAGGTCTTGATGGGTTAAATCAGTGAAAACGGGGGAAACATTGTAGTATGCAATACCATCCGTTACAAAGAAGACCTTGTTGGGTAAAGAAAGCATCTGGTTTATGAGCAGGACTGTTGGTTGGTTGAGAAACAGTGGGCTAGGGAGCCCGTACCACCTGGTTAGAAACGTATTATCAACATTGTTAATCTATCCCACCAACTCCACCACTCACCCAGGAGTATCTGACCAATACATCTCTGTAGAATTCAAGCTGAATTTAATCAAACATTCATATACATCAAAACACAATTTCAGAGGAAAAACAGCTGATTTATAGCTGGAGAATTAGAATTTGGAATTTTGTCTTAAGGTTTTTGTTAAGAATACATTGAAACACTTCAGATACTCCTGTGGAATAGCCACGCCCATGTGGAACTTCATCATTCATTCAACCATCTCTCTCTCTCGCTCTCTCCTCTCTCTCTCTCGCCCTCCATACAGTGGGAATGGCCATATAGTGTGTTCAGCTGTGGTGAAAATGAAGTGGAAGGGCACTATGTAAATATATTTTTCATCTCTGTTGGTTCTGAATCCCTGTCCACTTACACTGCACATCTACGCGGATGGACTTGATAGCAGCCACCCCCACCCCGTTGTCAGCCTTGCAGTAGTAGCGGCCCCCCCTGCACTCTCTGGATGGACTTTGATACGCAGCGTCTCATTGTAGATGGACGTCTTCCTGGAACTTCTCTGACCGCACTGCCTGCTGTCTTCGTCCAACCCTGACCTGGAGGGGGAGAGAGAGAGAGAGAGAGAGAGAGAGAGAGAGAGTAGGAGAGAGAGAGAGAGAGAGAGATGAGAGAGAGAGAGAGAGGAGAGAGAGAGGGGGGGGGGGGGGGGGGTGTTGTGAGTCTTTGTAAAAATTGTCTAAATGCAAACAAGTTGAACTGAAGTCAGAGAAGAGGATAAGAGAGAAAGAGAATGAATTCAGTCCTCTTTGATGAAACATCTGTCTTGCACGACCACAAAACACTTGTCTCTCACTGTGTTAGTGTTAGATCCAGATCCCATGCTGCCATGAGAGCAATGTGAGCAGAGGCGAGCAGAGGCGAGCAGTGAGCTCCGGTGCTCCAAGTGCTTTTGATTTATTTTCAGCCACACCCTACATACAGACACACACACATTAAACCCATGGGAGCTGACCAGTACAACCTCTGTCTTATAGAGACACACGGCCGGAAGTGGAAGGCCTACAAATTCACGCCTACTTTTGAGACAGCGCCGCTACTCGAGGTCCTTTAGAACGATGAACTGCAGCTCTCAATGCAATCTCTATGAGAGGCATTGTAAAATACCGTAATTTCACTGGTTAACTACTGAAGCTGTAGCGATTTTTTTTTGTGTTCTTCTAATAAAGTGTCCCATTTGTTTAATTTATCCTTTTTAATGTCCCATATCTGCCATCTCGATATACTACCCACAATATACTATAATATACTCCATCAGTATGTCAAAACCGCTAGCATCGGAGATCTAGAGTTTAAGTGGTCTCATGGTATATACGTCACAGACGCATCCCTTGAGGTTTTCAATACCCAGAAAACTGGCGAAAGTGGCCGTTTTCAAGATGTTTTGGTCATTATCTCTGGAACAGAAGGTCCAATCTGCTCAGTTCAAATCTTGTTGGATGCGTGACTTTGAGGACATTAAGCACGCATTGACACATTTTCGGGTTATTTGTTTTTTTTAGGGGAGGCGAGATCTTAGTTGGGCAGGCAACCGCCTGTCCTGCCTCCACAGTGGGTCACTGAAATGCGACAACTTGTCTGTCTGCCGTCTCACCTCTGCTGTGTTAACATTATGGGTAACTCGTTAAAGTGGCAAATTAAATGTGACACATCAACTATTAAGAAAACAAGAAGATTTGTTGACAAAGACACTCCATACATTTGGAAACATATTTTTATTTAAATCAATATCGTCTTCAGTTAATGCAGGATAATTTTAAAAGTAGGCTAACTCTCATATCCTCTCATAGGGTGCAGTTCAACGTTCTAAAGGACCTCGAGTAGCGGCGCTGTCTCAAAAGTGGGCGTGAATTTGTAGGCCTTCCGCTTCCGGCCGTGTGTCTCTATACTGATGGTGTTGGGGGAGGGGTCAGTGGTGGCCAATCACTTCCCCATCCAGATTCTTCCTGCCGGTCTGGGGAATCGAACCAGGAACATTCCAGCAACAAGTACACTCTTCATACCTTTAGGCCAAAGCTGCCCCAAACAATGAACAATGCCTATGTCTCTTAGTAAAAGGTATTGCCTAGTAATTCCTTAGGCGTTGAAATTGGATGGCATGTGTTTTTGTGTTTCTCTTCGAGGAAGAGCATCTTGTGAGTGTGGCGTGGCATTTCTCCCTGTTCAACTGCACTCACAACACATGCTCTGGTTGTCTCCGCCAGGCCGAAAGGCATGGCGAGAGAGTATGTATTGCACCCTGTCCGTCAGTGTGTGGCACCGTTGACATGATCACAGCAAAACTGTGCACACACACTCCCTGGATGCCAATTCAGAACCTCTGCCCCACATTTTTCACATGGGCCTATTATAGCACCACCAGGAGGCCGCTTTTTGCAAAACACATTTTTTGACAGTACGCCTACAGATTTTTTCCAAAGTCACACAAATCGGTACACAGTATCTCTATAGTCATTAAACAAAACGTGTCTTTCAAAATTTTCATATTCCATCCTGATTTGATCCAAAGTTTGCAGGAATGCTCTGTTTTGAACAAAATGCCTCAAATCAAGAACACAGCGTGCAATTTCCTTGAAAGTTTGTTACGTACATTCCCACTAGGCCGAGGAAGAAATGCCACTTGAACATTTTCAAATCAGCCTCATGGTGGCGCTATAACAGGCCGATTCGTGTTTTTACCTATAACTGCACCGATCTGTGTAAAACTTTGTATGTGCACTCCCTAGAGTCCAAGGAAAAACCTTTGCCCTGCATTTTCTGCCTTTTAAAGCGCCACCAGGAGGCCGACTTATGTAAAACACATTTTAGGATATTACTAGTCACGTGATCAAGACGGATCTGTTAAATTTTTCATATTCCATCCTGATTGGCTAAGATTGACATCTTTGTTGTCAAGCTTGCAGCTTGAGTGGCCCGTTTTGAACAAAATGCTGCATCATGTCCGATTGCGGTGTAACTTTGCACGCACATTTGCACTACGTTGAGGAAGAAATGCCACCCTTTCCACATTGGCCTTTTATAGCACCACCAGCAGGTCTAATTTCGCAAAAAATCATGAATGCGGTGTCCGATTAAAATCAGAGGCCTAAGAAGAAATGGCACCCTTTTCACAATGGCCTATTAGAGCGCCACCAGGAGGCCACAATAACCTACCTCACCTGGCGGAGACCTGTGCTCCGAGGAGCACTTTTTCTAGTTCACATATCATTCCTACATCCCAAAAAAGATACCCCAAGTAAAATCCTGTAGATTAAGAGAGAGTGACAGAGAGAGAGACATAGCGAAGACAGACAGAAAGGCAGATATAGACTGCCTTGAATGAACAAACATAACAGCAGAAACATGAAAATGATTATATACTGTAGTGAGTCTACTGTGATATGAAAAATAATCAGTCTTATCAGAGACACATTGTAGCT
>NC_137603.1:21879682-22052182 GCF_963280865.1 Gymnoscopelus braueri
AATTTTAGTAGTAATCTAAGTAAAATACTAGTCTTATTTTCTATAATAAGAAAATTGTGAATGATCGAAAGACGGGGGCAGAACTTTGGGAAGTTGAAAGGAAGGCATAGGAGTAAGATTCTAATAGGTTTTACCTTAGACCACCAGGCTTCACATGGATCCATAAATAAGCATCTGAGCATCTGAGCCACAGACAAGCATCTGAGCCAGTACACCATCAGTGTGTGCACCCATTATTCTCTTACTTAAAGACCGGCTGAAATTAATCATGATTTCTTGTCCTTTGTGATTCCCATATCTTAATGTTCCTCCACACACAGCTTACCAATATGGAGACACTACAGGGCTGTTACTCTGAATCTAATTCAAAATGATGGCTGGACGGTGCATTAACTTGTCTCTCTCTCTCTCTCTCTCTCTCTCTCTCTCTCTCTCTCTCTCTCTCTCTCTCTCTCTCTCTCTCTCTCTCTCTCTCTCTCTCTCTCTCTCTCTCTCTCTCGCTCTCTCTCCCTCTGCCTCGTGGCTAGTGCCGACAACAAGGCAGAGTGTAGTTGAACCCATGGCCCGAGGGGACAGGGTTGGACTCTAAAAACGATGACCCAGAGCAGTTGTCCAGTCTGTGGTGCAGAGTTGACACAGAGTTCAATACATCTGACTCACTGATATTGAACACGGAACACCTGTTTGTATACCTGAGTCACCTGAACCTGATGAACGTATCACTGTCTCTGACTCTGTAATGGGACGTCCCATCTGCTGATCAAGTTACACTTACATCTGAAACCTTAGAGGAGAAGGTCACAATGATGATGATGATGATGATGATGATGATGATGATGATGATGATGGTGAAGAAGTTAATAAATGCTGCAGGTGGTGGATTTTCGTAAAGAATAACTGGTGGTATGCTATGCTGTAGAGTAAAATATGGCACGCACGCACGCACGCACACACGCACCCACGTACGCACGCACGCACACACGCACCCACGCATGCACACACGCACGCACTTAAGACCTCTACACACTGTACGATATTTGAAATGGTCGGCGAGTGAACAGATCGTTAAGCATTTCACATTGCACGAGTTTCTCTCTTGAAATCGGGCTAAATATATCGTTGTGATTCTCGCACGATTGATTGGTCGGCGACAGGGGTTCACTGATTGCAAGATATTTCACCACAATGTGATCCCGACCCAATACATCCATTTGTTTTTATTCCAAACGTCTCATGAAAACATGAAAGGCTCCCGTGATATATGCGCGAGACCGAGACAGGACGCTAATGATTGACATTTAATGATTCTCAATTTCTCTGTATTTCTCCCTCTCTCTCTCTCACTTTCCCTCTCTGAAACAAACGTTTCAAAAGTCAACCAGGGTGCAATTCAGATCAGAAGCAGTGTTGCCGTGTCCGCTTATTATAAACGAGTTGCTTGTAAAAAATATTGGTGGTTGTGTTTCTTTTTAGCTTATTTCCAAAGTGAAGTTGCTTATTTGGCTTTATTTATTTATTATTTATTATTAACACATTCCATGCCAGACGTTAATCTCATAATGTACTCACCAGTGCCAACGTGTTATTGTTGTTTTTTAGTTTTTTTCACGTCGCCATAGACCTTGTTAAAATCCTTAAGATTGAGCTGTGCACGGTCTGTTTACATCGCCCAGATCTCCCTGCGTCTACCAGAAAAAAACACGTGTCAAACGGACCTCCATGGTTGTAGTTAGAGCGGATTACGTTAAACAGTGATATGCGAGGAGAAAAAACTACAGGAAGAGAATTGAGTTTCAGTGTGCGCTTTTAGAATGGGGGCCGACGTGATCGGCAAAACTGGATCCCAAATAATTCTGTTTCCGGTCTTCAAACCGGAACCGGAAATGGATCAAAAAATTCCGAAAGTGCACCTGGGGGGGGATCTACGCGATTGGCACGCTGCAGCTTTAAATAGGTTCGCGTAGATCTACGCGATTGGCATTCAATGTGTTAATGTTGTTTTTTTTCTTTGAAAATATCTGCGACGCGTTGTTAGCTTGTAGATCGACTATTTTATTTGTATATAGGTTTAAAGTGCTCATGCAGCCTATAGTCGCTTTTGTTGGGCTTGTTTTCATAGACCTGGTTGCTTATTTCTCGCGCAAAACCTGGCAATACTGTTCAGAGATACATACGTGCGTCACACACACACACACACACACACACACACACACACACACACACACACACACACACACACACACACACACACACACACACACACACACACACACACACACACACAGCTCTCTCTGTCTGCAAGCCCTATTCCTCTCTAATAATAAACAGCCCCATCGTCGAGCAGGCTCGCTCACTCTATCAATCTGTTTTATCATGTTTTTTTGTTTTTTTTGTTTTATCCCATGATTTTGTAACCCTATTTTTTACACCCAGTGCCAATTGTCTATGTAATCCTGGGCACTACCTTCCCTCTGCCAACCTAGGGAGGCCAGGGCCGAGCTCATGCCTCCTTCAATGCATGAGAGCCAACTGACCTTCTTGTCACCTGACAGGGGAGAGTTTCCCTGGTTGGACGTAGCTCGTGGAAGGAACACGTTATTCCAACCAGTTCCTTTCCCCTCCATCAGGCGCCCCGGCTGATTGGTTATCATGTTTAACTAATACAGGACTGGACTGTCTGGACGGTAATATTGCGGTTCTATGCGGGAGGACTACGGTGCATGGCTGTAATGTGCCCTAATTGGCTGTAACGTGCACTAGATCGGGGCCGATAGCCCCAATTATCCAACAAGTTTGTTGGATAATAATTCTCTGAGTACTTTACACACTGCACGATCAACACCTCACCGAGGAATGCCCGATCTTAACTGAGATCGGTGGTTTTGTCGGCGAACACCAAAAAATATCCCCGATAGTGAAATCGGATCAAATATCGTACAGTGTGTAGAGGTCTTTACGGACACACACACTTTTCAATACTTAATAGAGGGAAAATGAAAGAAAAGAATATATATAGCGTGTGTGTGTGTGTGTGTGTGTGTGTGTGTGTGTGTGTGTGTGTGTGTGTGTGTGTGTGTGTGTGTGTGTGTGTGTGTGTGTGTGCGTGTGCGTGCGTGCGTGCGTGTGTGTGTGTGTGTGGATGTTTTGAATTTTGAGTTTTCATTCAGTTTGCTGCCATGTTTAATACAGACATTCACTCTTTTTGGAGATGGATTTATGCACCCTAATGGCTCTTTCCCTCTCTCCATCTCATCTCTCCTCTTTTCCCTCTCTCCCTGTTCCATCCCTCACCTGCCTCTCTCTCATCCATTTATCCTCGTCATCCCCCTCTCTCCGTCTTCTTCTCTGCTCTCTTCCAACCCCTCTCCTCTCCTCTCCTCTCCTCTCCTCTCCTCTCCTCTCCTCTCCTCTCCTCTCCTCTCCTCTCCTCTCCTCTCCTCTCAGAAGGGGTCATGCTGTGATCTCATTTGTGTCTGGTTCTGGTTCCAGATTGGCTTTACTTTCAGTCTCTCTATCGATTGTCCTCTGCTCAGCCCTCAAGGACGGAAACCCAAACCCTGAGTCCCCCCGACCGCAGCCCCCCCACCTCCCCCTGTCCTCCTCCCCCTCCCCTCCCCTCGCCTCCTCCCATGCCTCTGACTCCCTGACCCTGTAACTCTACCTCCTCCTCTCCTCACCTCACCTCCTCCCTCCCTCCCTCCCTCTGCCCACAGTCTCATTCCTTCACCTTTGAAGGCATTCTTGTTTTCTCTCCTCTCCCCCTCCATTCCCTCTCTTTTACAGAAATCCATCACACACACACGCACGCACGCACGCACGCACGCACGCACACCCGCCCGCACGCACGCACGCACGCACGCACGCACGCACGCACGCACGCACGCACGCACGCACGCACGCACGCACGCACGCACGCACGCACGCACGCACGCACGCACGCACGCACACGCGCACGCACACACACGCACACGCACAGGTCTCAAGGTTGCGGTGACCAGCAGAACCATGAATAAATAATAAGAAGGTAGGAATCACTTTCAGAAAAACCATTTACCCTTCTATTGTGTTCCTAAAGAAAGTGTGTGCGCGTGCGTGCGTGTGTGTGCGTGTGTGTGTGTGTGTGTGTGTGTGTGTGTGTGTGTGTGTGTGTGTGTGTGTGTGTGTGTGTGTGTGTGTGTGAGAGAGTTTGTTAACTAAAAGCCTCATCCCTGCAGTCAACCTGAGAGCTGTTACACAAACCTGCTTGACCTCAACACTTTCTTCTGCTCATTCTTTCCTTTTTTTTCATTTTCTTTTCATATTTTTGATCTGTGTCTTTCTATCTCTGCCCCCCCAGGCGGTTGAGATAATCAGAACGCTTAGTGAGAGAGCTAGGGACAGTCAGAGAAAGTGAGGCCAGTGGTGGACAATGTACTCAACTCCAGCACTTGAGTCAAAGTATAGATACTCCTGGTCAAATATTACTACTAGGGAAAGTTGCTCTGTCTTGAGTTTAAGTACCGGTACTTGCTTTAAAAATAAATTTAAAAAACGTTTTTAATATCAACTCATTACTGTATTTGATTTATATAGTTTACAAAAAACAAACGATTTTCAAAGCATTTAAAAATATATATATATCAGTAATAGTGAAAATAACAGTTCTAAAAGCTCACCTTGTGACATGATGTGACGCATTGTGAGCTTGTAGATCTGTTTTAAGTTTCACTATTTCAAATAGGGCTTTCATATACCTTTTCCCTCAAAGTCAATGCATCTTTGAAATGTAGTGGAGTGAAAGTCATAAGTAAAGTACTCAAAAGAAAGTACAGTAGCTACTCAGTAAATGTACTTTGTCATTGTCCAACACTAAGGGACAGTGAGAGAGCGATAGACAGTGAGAGACAGTAATACTGCGTTCACACAGGTAGCTACAAAAGCTACAAAGCAACGCAGCATACCAGTCGCTGCATCGCTGTTGAAGTGTAGATCAACACGCTCCTTGATGTCATCAAGCGTTTGTTCGACAAGCGAGAAAGATATAAAGGAAAATAGAGCCTAGGGTTTAAATGAACACAGAACTGTCTCACGTAAATAATTAGTTTTCCCCCATTGCAAGCAAGAATTGTGTGGAGAGCGAAGGTGAGTGGAAATGGTTAAACAACACTTGGTCGTTTTGTAGCTTTGTAGCTGCAGTTGAAGCCAGCTCAACTTGGATTGTATCTTGGTAGAGTTTGTAGCAGCTACGAGCCGCAGGCTTCTATTGACAATGAATGGCAGCCTGTAACTTGTGCTGTGTTCAGACTGGCAGATACAGAGAGGGACAGTGAGTTATTAACTGCATTTTTTCACACAGGCATTCATGTTGACATGGAGACTATGGGGCATATTTACTAAGCATGACACTAATTGCCACAAATTGCCACATTTTCAATTCAGCAGGGGATTTATGAAGACGGATGTTGTCTCCCCAAAGACCTCACAGAAGACCATATGCCAGAGAAACCAGTAGAAAGAGAAAGATGAGGATGGTGACGGAGAAATGTGTGAAACATTTTGTCATGTTCGTTCCGTACTGTTCCGTACTGCACATGTGTGCATTATGTTTACATGTAGAAACGATTACTGAGGCCTGATGTATTATTAGTGTGGTTGCCCTAACAGGGCAACCAGACTATTGTTATAGAGAAACTGAAAAACTTTGAACCGCATCTCCTCCCACAGTTTTGCATTTGTTTAATGTTGTGCCATAAGTCAAAATGACCGGCTTGACCGGGAATCGTGTGCTTGTATTTTGCTAAGAGATTGGTTGCATAGTTTAATTGATATTAATTTATTAGTGAATTACATTTCCCCATCCACTTCAATGGAAAATGGGAAAATTAAAAAACTAGATTTCAAGTATTCTTTTCTCAGAAACGGTAAGGGCTAGAGTTACACGACTTGGAGGGGAGGTTTATAATTTAGTCCGAAATTATTAGAAAAATTATTACACCAGTCGGCCTCATGGTGGCGCTATAAAAGCCCCCTTTACGTTTTGGCCTATAACTCTTTAACCGTAGGTCGTTAAATAAAATTTGTTTTTCATTACGCAACTTCCCATATAGGCCACGCCCATTTGTGTCAGGATATATTTTCCGCCATTTTGAATTTTCTTCAAAACACACTTATTGCTCCTTTTCCTTCAAATTTTGTCCAAATCTCACACAAATCGGTACACGTGATCTATGGACCCATGCGATAAAGATATCCAAACGGCATTTTTTTTCGTTATTGGCTTCCAAAGTTAGTGGGAGGGGCCAGTTTTACAAAGAATGCCAAAAATCACGAACGAAACGTCCGGTCAATCCCAAATTTAAATCACATGTCGAGGGTGGTTTACTCAACAAATCCCCATAAGCATTTCCACTTTGATCCATAGGGGGCGCCACAAATGCTCAAAATGTAACCTTTTGATGCAAAAACCATAAGGTTAGGGGGACCAATCCTCTCAAAATGAAACGCAAGTGATCTCACGAGTTGCGTGACAATGTAATTGGCGCAGCCTCCGACGGTATTCCTCCCAGCGTATTCCTCGAGTCCCGGCGGCAGCGACCCGCGACTCGCGTCGGCGCAACCACACTCTGCAATTGCCCTGAATTGCGACGCGTCTAGTTTTAATTCAATATGATCATTAATCAGAGGGACAATTCACAGAAATGTCATAACACGGCAGCTTACAGTGGAATTGGACACTGAAATCCATAAGCATTGGGGGACAGTTTTCAAGTCCAGTACTTGAGTCAAAATATAGATACTCCTGGTCAATAATTAACTCAACTATAAGTAAAGGTTGCTCAGTCAAAATTGTACTCAAAAGTTAAAGTAATTGATTAAAAACATACTGAAGACACACTTGTAGAACACTACCCTATACAAAGCCTATAAAACATAGAAATGCAACCAAATCAACCAAATGGAAAACATTCTCCGTAAACGTTGAACATAGTCTTTCTCAAGCCTGAAATCTCAAACATTGACTTGAGATATGGCCATGGGTGTTCTGATTTGACTCATCGCATTCTTCTAATGCCAGCCACCGCCATTAGTGCCTTTTGTTTGATTGAAAGAGGGATAGCATAGATGCATAGAGCAATATGGATAGCCTTGCTCGCCTGGATGACGTATTTCCGCTTTTACATCAATCGCAATTGAGAGAGCAGGTACCGTGATTGGTTTCCTTTTGTGAAAAACACAGTGTGTGGCCAACTGCATTATAGGGGCCCGAAACGAATACTTCACAGACTTGTAGTCAAAAGTAAAATATATTTGTCTTTGGAATGTAGTGGAGTGAAAGTAATAAGTATCCAAAAAAGCAAATATAAATAGTAAATTACATGTACTCAATAAATGTACTTAATTAATAATGTACTCAAGTAAATGTGCTTAGTTACTGTCCACCACTGTCCATATGACCCAGTGCCACAAAGGTTAAATCACTGATGTAACTATAGTGACCACCAGCCATGATCCATCAGCTCTACTCCCATATTACTGCAATCCAACATCAGAACACCCTGAAATACATTATGCATTAACCCAAACACACAACTTTTAGCAATGCCACTTTTATTTAATTTGACCTCCGACACTGCACCTAATTAGGAAATAAGGACAGACGCTTACGGTATATGTCTCCTTACCGTCTAAAAAGCCTGAAATATACGACTTCTAAAAACGATCATAACTGCCAGAAATTCGTGAAATCACACGCACACACACACGCACACGCACGCACACGCACACACACACACACACACACACACACACACACACACACACACACACACACACACACACACACACACACACACACGCACACGCACACACACACACACACACACACACACACACACACACACACACAATTGACTTTCCTATCAAAAGCACCTAAGTACTTCTGACTGTGAAGCTTGGGGATGGGGGTAGAGAAAGCTGAGGTTTGTTTACTGGGCAGTAATTAAAGAAGAGAGATACAATGAAGACATGAGAGGATATAGTGGAGGAGGTATAGATGAAGGCAATAAAAAACAAACAGGGAGAATGACCAAGAGACAAAAAGAGATGAAGAGACAGGATGATTAATAGACAAACACAATAGGAAGAAAATATTGAAAAAAGAAGAGAGAGAGAGGGAATGGGAATGGGAAGACACAAGGAGAGAAAGAGACAGAGAGACAGAGAGGGCACAACAACAGCAAGATTGAGGAGTCATACAGCACATGTATTGCAGGAATATTCTCTCTTCAGGATTTTGACCCTATTGGAGCTTGATTCTATGCTGCTATCATACAATTAAGAACACTGTCTATCTTCTGAACTTCTGTCTATCTCATCCATTTTTCTCCTCAGTGGGTTGACCAATCGATCTGAACTTTGGCATGAAGGGAGTGAGGAAGCAGATTTTTCACTTTCCCCAAATTTAAGCTGTTTATTGTATCCGCCAGGCCGAAAGGCATGGCCAAGGCTATGTTTTGCACCCAGTCTGTCTGTTCGTCCGTCCGTGTGTCCGTCCGTGTGTCCGTCTGTCTGTGAGCAGCTAATCTCCCACACTGTTGGCCCGGTCACTACAAAACTGTGCACACACACTCCCTGGATGCCAAAGCCAAACCTCTGACCTCATTTTTCAGATTATAGCGCCACCAGGAGTCCCGATTTTAGCAAAACACATTTTTTTATATTACTCCTACAGATTTCAACAGATCAACACGGATCTGTCCGATTTTCCATATTCCATCCTGATTGGCTACGATTGGCTTCCAAAGTTTGCAGGGTTGGTTCTTTTGTTTTTAACAAAATGCCTCAAATCATGAACGCGATTTCCGTGAAATTTTGCACGCTCATTCCCACTAAGCCGAGCAAGAAATGCCACCCTTTTCACATTGGCCTGTTATAGCGCCACCAGCAGGTCTAATTTAGCAAAACTCATTTTTGAAACAAAATGCCTCAAATCATGAATGCAGTCTCCGATTGCCGTGAAAGGCCTAAGAAGAAATGGCACCCTTTTCACATTGGCCTATTATAGCGCCACCAGGAGGCCACAATAACCTACCTGACCTGGCGGAGACCTGTGCTCCGAGGAGCACTTTTTCCAGTTGGCATTGTTTTTGGGAACTCTCACTCAATAAATGTGGAAATGGTACTGTAGGAGGGATAAACGACAGTAGTGCCAGGGTTAAGTGATGGGCAGGTGTTTCCATTTGTGCTCTCCTCTTTAAAGTGGCGTGCTAGACCTGGGCTAAGTGCTATACTGTGCATAGTATTGCATACACAAACAATGCTGGCAGGGAGAGAAAGAGCCGGCTCAATGGTGCAAAGTTCTCAAGGACTTTGATTTGAACGCATAGCATAGCAAGCAGCAAACACGTCAAGGCTGGGCTTTGTTGTTGCTTATTATGTACATGTATGTAACTATGTAGCCAAAGCACAGGAGCTTTCATTACAATCAATTGTGTCTGTAAGAACCCACAGTAGCACACAGCGTGCTACGGTGACATTTATACAGTACAGGGACATGTATACAGTAATGTGGCCAATCTCATGATTTTTTCTCCTTAATGGGTTGATCATTCCATCTGAGATTACACAGGGCATTGAGTTAACCATTGGCATAAGCAGGGACTGAAGAAGCTGATTTTTTACTTTAAAAACATGTATTCACTAAAGTGCATGTAAATGCACATTAATAGTCCTGAGTGTGCACACTTCTCTACGGGTAAAGTCAAGTCAGTTTTATTTATAAAGCACATTTAACATCTCCAAAGCTGTAAAGCAACTGCTTTCAGGATCAAGAAACGTGAAGTGGAGTGTGGTGGAGAGAAGGATGAAAGACAGAGACAGAAAGAGAGAGAGAGAGGGAGAGACAGACGAAGGGATCAGTTTATCCATAGCTTGTGGAGGAGAAACCCAGTAAGCCCAGAGGGACACAATCCCAGAATGCAGCAGTGTTCTGCTGAGGACAGGACAGAGAAGTTTCTATCTCTGCTGAGGACAGGACAGAGAAGTTTCTATCTCAGAATACAGCAGCATAAATGCTTGTGACCGTTGTTGTGTGGAGCTTGAAGACGGGGGGAGGGGAGGTAGGAGTATAGGAGTTAAAGAAAAGCAGAGGTTTGATCGCAGAGCAGCAATAGAAGAGGGGAGATACAATGAGGACGTGAGGACGAGGTATAGATGAAGGCAATAAAAAAACGGAATGACCAAGAGACAAAAAGAGATGAAGAGATAGGATGATTAATACACACACGATGAGAGAAGGAAGAAGGAAAGAGAGGGAGTGAGAGTGCGGGGGAGAGAGAGAGAGAGAGAGAGAGAGAGAGAGAGAGAGAGAGAGAGAGAGAGAGAGAGAGAGAGAGAGAGATGATTAGATGTTTCTTTGTATGGATCAGGGTGAGACCATCTAGGCCAGGCCAGTAATCAATCAGACTTGATAAAGGATTGGATAAATCCTCAATCAGGCTCATTCTCTACCTTTATTGGCCTGGCCTCAGTGGTAAAAATTGGGTTGTGCTTCAAATATAGAGGGAGAGAGGGAGAAGGGGGGGAGTCTTTAATCCCACCGATTAAAATCACCCAAAGAGAGTTACACCATGGTTACACTTTGCTTTATTCTAGTAATATATATTTTGTACATGTCTCAGTTTAGCTTGTTTCACTTCAATTCACTTCTTTGCCTTTGAATTGAACTGAATTCAAAATGAGGGAGAGAGGGGCATAGGGATCAGGTTATCCATATAGCTTGTGTAGAAGAAACCCAGTAAGCCCAGAGGAACACTATCCCAGAATGCAGCAGTGTTCTGCTTCTGCTGAGGACCTGGACTGGGATCAACTCGTTTTGCAGTATTCTGATCCAGTGTGGATATAACTTTGCGTCACGAGGCGGGATGACAGCGGAAACCAAGTTTGGTATAATAATCGTTTGTTATAACCATGCTTTATTCCAACTCGTAGCACGACCTGCGAGACTACTCAATTTAGCACATTTAGAACAAAAACAAAGTGGACAACCAGACCGGAAACAATTTGGGAATTCAGAGTAGGTGTGACTAGACTAGTCCAGTTGTTCTCAAAGTGGGGTCCAGGGACCCTCAGGATTCCTGGAGGGGGTTCCAAATGGACCCTTGCAGGTCTGTGACTAACTTTGTACACTCTCAGAGTTTTGTGGGTCCTTGACATGAAAACGTTTTGAGAACCAACGCGCATTGTGAGCTTGTTGGCTATTTCCGGCACGCAGATACGAAAAAAACAGGCATTACGAAGCCATCATGCAATCAGAAACTAAAACCAGACTAAAAGTAAAACATTTCAGCTGACTAAAATATGACTAAATGGATTTTTTTTTAAAGACTATGACTAAATCTAAATCTAAATTTGCTGTCAAAATGACCACGTGGAAAAGCCTGGAGAAGTGAGATTACTGTGGAACAGAGTAGGTTCAATCCCAGAAGAGGACAGAGGAACAGAAGGTTCTAGAAGATGAAGGTGTTGTGTCACTGAGGTCATCACAGTTCACTTTGACTGCATTGTTTGGTGTTTTACTGTGTAGTTTAGCATGGAAGACAAGAAATGACCTCCTTACTGCCCTTTGTTTCTATTGTGGTTAAACTAGTAGAATAACATACAGTGTGTGTGTGTGTGTGTGTGTGTGTGTGTGTGTGTGTGTGTGTGTGTGTGTGTGTGTGTGTGTGTGTGTGTGTGTGTGTGTGTGTGTGTGTGTGTGTGTGTGTGTGTGTGTGTGTGTGTGTGTGTCAGGGTGGTACCTGTGGTCGGGGGTGCCCTTTAACGATACACTGCAGTACCAGTGTGTCTCCTTCTTTGATGGTGTAAATCCTCTCACTGATGTTGTCTTCCTTGACGTTACATGCTGCACCCGAGTGCACGATCTGAGCATTGGCTGGAGCTGTGTACACACACACACACGCACACGCACACGCACACACACACACACACACACACACACACACACACACACACACACACACACAGAGAGAGAGAGAGGGACAAAGGACAGTATAGAATTAGTCAAATATATGAGGCAGTAGTAAGCTTGTTCTGGTATCGATTCTTTAAGTGGCAATGAAATGAAAATCTCTTAAAAGTCCATCTTAAAGGCATATTTCACTTTCAAACATGTTTGGGTCATTTTAACATCTACTCCGGCTTTTGAGAGCATCTTTATACAGCAATACATTACGCATATAAAAAATAAAATGCACGTTGCAATTTGTACTTTTGAATACGTTTTTTAAGGCAAGCACTCCAGTACTTAAACTCAAGAACAAATTTGACAAAGAACAAATTTGACAGAGTAACTTTCACTTGTAGTTGAGTAATGTTTGACCCAAGAATACTAGGACTGGGGTTGAGTACTTTGTCCACCACTGCTGCAAACATGTAATTCCACTGACTGGACCCAGGAGGAGTTTCATACACGGTTGTGATGGGGAGAGAGAGAGAGAGAGAGAGAGAGAGAGAGAGAGAGAGAGAGAGAGAGAGAGAGAGAGAGAGAGAGAAAACAGCAGGTGAGGTGGGATAAGGCAAAGCCCCAGGGGGAGTTGTGGTGTGGAGGAGGAGTGCAGAGTCATGTGGTTAGCATCGATTCGCAGGGAGAACAAATGTTTATTTGCATCTTGCCAGCGCCGTTGCTAAACAGACAGAGAAGGAAGTCTGTGGGCGTTGAGGGCCGGCTCACCTGTGACTCTGACCCGAATAGAAATAGTGCAGCGCATCTGAGGTGGAATGGTGTCTGACAGAGTGCACTGGTTCTAAATATGTCTTTTGAATCCACTCAAAAATGGCTCAAAACAACCTCAGAGAAGGAACAGGAGATGGTGCGTCTGCCCAATTTCTCATTTTCTTCACATACGGGTGATTTGGTTGAAAGTCTATGAGGGAGACAGTCTGGATGAAGACTGAGGCTGACATGTGACAAGGACCGTTAGGAAGACTTGATCCTGCACTGTCACATTTACAGGACGCGTAGCGGCCCCTCTGAGTCAAAACGACTCCCCTGTCAACGTTGTTTGGTACCGATATAACATACTTTGGCTGTCCAGGAGCTGTGTTTTCTTTGGCCTTCGAATGCATATCATCTAGTATTTTCCCATGGAATAAATGTGTGCGTGCAACCATGCATGTGTGCGTGCATACGTGTGTGCATGCATGCATGCGTGTGTGTGCGTGTGCATGCATGCATGCGTGCGTGTGTGTAAGTGGTTCATTTGAATACATGAATGTCTGAGTGGACTGTGCATGTGAGGATTTCATCAGTAGAGCGGTCAACCATTCAACAGTTCATTATTCTGTCAAAGACCTCCTTAGCATATATTATCACAGCTAGCTCTGTCACACACAATGAGTGCACACAGTACCGTTGAACACACGGAGGCAACACATTTCTTTCAGGTGAACATTGTGTACAGAAAGAGCTGGTATATGAGGCTAGCTCAGTCAGACCACCAGCGGATGTAAACAGTGAATAATTGTCCCCTTTCAGGTTGTTAGAACCTCACAGCTCGTTTCCCTCTCCAGAGAGGCAGAGGGGTCGACAGAGTGACTGCCCTGCCTCCGGCACCATGGCTGACTCCAACAACACATGGACACAGAGGAGGGTGGGAGAGAGAGGGAGGAAAGGAAAGGAAAGGAAAGGAAAGGAAAGGAAAGGAAAGGAAAGGAAAGGAAAGGAAAGGAAAGGAAAGGAAAGGAAAGGAAAGGGAGAAGGAAGGGAGCAAGAGAAGGCACAAAGGTTTGGAAAAGAACAAGTAGGTGAGTGAGGAGAGAAAATCAGGAATCACAAACGAGATGTTGTAAGAGGGGAGGAAATGGTGAGAGAGATAATAACGTAGGGAGGGAGAGAGATAAAGAGAGGAGAAAGAAAGAGAGAGTGAGAGAGAAAAGAAGACATGGTGGGGTGAAAGATATTAGAAAGACAACCAAGTGAGTGGCAGGAGAAGGGAAAGTGAGCAAGAAGTACAGTGCAGAGAGATACAGAGACATAGGAACGTAGAAACTGAGATGAAGAAGAAGGGGTAGTTAAGGTGAACGAGAGAGAGAGAAGGGAAAAAAATTAAGGGCACAAAAGAAAGGGAGAAAGAGAGGACAGAGAGGGAGAGAGAGAGAGAGAGAGAGAGAGAGAGAGAGAGACTGAATTGGACAATATAATGACAAATAATTAATTAAAAAACGAAACAATGAAAAATACAAAACTATAATGACTGCACCCATCACATGAACACTTAAAAATGGTGCAACACCACAAACACTGGTGCCCACTCTGCCCTCCATTCAGATCATTTAGGTTGATAGATTATCACAGCTCAGAGAGAACGACCGCCTTGACAGCGCCGTATCACATCGATGCGTCATTGATCAAAATGCGCTGAGGATGGCTGCTGATTGAAAACCCCCCGTCCTTGAATCGTCGGTAAGTTTTCTAAAGTGCTCGATGTAGATGAGCCGTAAGTGAAACGTAACTATCGGCACACGCCTCATCTGATGAAGTGATCCGTCGCGGGCTGCCATGTTTGTTTTTGTTGAGCAGACGGGACATTTCTCACCAAAACTAATGACAGTAAAGGAGGGAGGGTGTCGGGGGACGCTGACAGCCTTATGGAGCACCGTGTGTGGCGATGCGGGTGTGTTTAAAGCGAGAGACGTGACTGTGTGTTTATGTGTATGTGCGCGTGCGCGTGCCTGCATTCCAGCGCGCATGCCTGCGCGCGTCTTGCCGGAGGAATCTCGCAGAAGGTCATGAATCGTGTAGAAACAGAAGCCAGGGAGCAGATTGATATGTGTAGTTACTTTATGGTGGCTGCTCATGCATACAGATGAGGCCTGTCTCAATCCAACTCTTTCAACACAGACCCTTTAGATACGTGCACACCCACACCCTACACTGCCCTCCCATCACAAGCCAGAGGAGAGGAGAGGTGGAAGGAGGGAGAAAGGGACGGAGGGAGGAGAGAGAAATAGAGGGATGACAGAGGGACCGAGGGAGGAGAGAGATGGTGTGAAGAGAGAGGGGTGGAGGAAGGAGAGAAGGGAGGAGAGAGGGATAACGGTGGAGAGACGAATGGAGGAGAGAGTCACAGTTTGTTCATTCTCAGCCTCTTCCTCTGCCTTTGTCATTTAATCAATGGCTTGTCTGGGTTCAGGTAGCGTCTTGGACAGTCTGTCTCCTTCCCTTCACCTCCTTCCATCCAGTCATCATCACATGATTTTCTCCATCCCACTAGTGTTTTGTTCCCCGCTGTTGACTTCCATTCAGCCCCACCTTTTAGTTGACATCTATAAACGATACAATGTTAGAATAATAATGAATCTGATCCTGACTCCAGGAGGTGCATGTATTACCGCTACACCACTGAAAGACACCTGTAGTATCTTAAACACTACAGTATCTTAAACAAAAGCCTCTTTCCAGAAGCTTCGCAAACAAAATCCCAGTCTTTATATTTGTTAGATTTCTCGAAAACAAACACACTTATCTTGGCATTCAGACACTTATCATTGGCTAAAATACAGTTTGGATGGTGCTCCCCCACCTCTGATCAAAGTTAGGCGCCCATGATCATAACTCTTAGGAGCAGTGGATGCCATTAATATAGCACGTCAGTAGAAGGCGTAATGCAAGGGTGTCAGACTCATTAGGTGGAGAGCCATTGGTCAAAATGTGACTTTGTGGCAGATTACTTTTTGTCTGTGTGTGTGTTCCCAACGCTGAAAGGCGCAAATGCTGTCATAGTATTTTGTCACAACAAAACATGAACAAAAACATTCTAGGCTACTGATTTCAGGTCTATGTCTATAGGAGTGTGTATACAATATACATTATTTGCATTTCATTATTTGCATTTCATAGTGCAGCGGTTCTCAAACTTTTTCAAGTCAAGTCAGTATGTATTTGGCTGCGGACCTCCATCTGAAAAAAGGTTTTGTGCCTGGGACCCCAGAGGAGAAGATTAATATTCATTCATATTTATCGTTTTTTTTCTTTCGATATATTTCAAAAACTAAAATAGCAGATCTGCGAGCTTAGAGTAGATCTGCTAGTCAACATATAAATGTTGGTTAAACTGATTGTGATGCTATGTGCTATGTACTGACTGATGGTAATATGAGGTGTGGCCTTCGGTCTTGAGGCCACTTACATTTTCTGAAGTTTAGGGTTTCTTTTACTTGCTGTATTTTCTACCTCACAGGCAGATACTGATCAGGTCAAAAGCTAAATCGATAACGTCTCACGTTGCCCAGATTCAAAATCTGAAGTTCCTATCTAACCAAAATATAATGGCTGACATCCCCTATTTGATACTCCTGAGTGTGTGTGTGTGTGTGTGTGTGTGTGTGTGTGTGTGTGTGTGTGTGTGTGTGTGTGTGTGTGTGTGTGTGTGTGTGTGTGTGTGTGCGCGCGCATGCATGCGTGTGCATGTTCGTGCATACTGTAAGTATGTATGTATGTATGTATGTGTCTGCACGGTTTCTGTTTCTGTTTGTGTTTATATAGTACTAGTGCAGGCCTTTACCAGCACCCCGGTTCGGAGCAGGCCGGTTCTGATGGACTCAACACTTTTTCGTGGGATTTGTGTCACTTTCATTTGCATCCCGTCATTTGCATTTCACGTCACTTGTGGACGATGCCTGTGATTCACGTGATTTATGGGCAACACCCATCGTTTGTGTCGTGTCATTCGCGATATATCCTGTCAGCACTCATAGATCCTAGGAAGAGTTATTTCCATAACATAGAGATGGCCCCTGTCAGGATGCTCTGTGTTGTAGCAGAGTAGAAAGATTTCCTCAGCTGCCAAAGGTGGTACAGGCACTGTACACGTAATTTGCGGGCGAAGCCCGGTGCATCTTGCATTGACTTTGCATGTAACTGTGCTGAACGCAGGTTATGGAGAACCGCTGATCTGACCGACTTCACTCTCGAAATTGCACTTTCAGCAATACATACGCCAAATGTGAAGGCGATATGTCGGACACTTCTGTGATAAGCAAAGGACACACACATACATACAAGACATGCAGATTTGTGGACTTTGTAGAGATAAATAAATGGGTCTGCACGTGTGAGCACATGTGTGTGCGCGCGCGTGTGTGTGTGTGTGTACATGTTTCTTATAGAATGGCCTTGATATGTTTTTTCACAGGCCAAGGTTTCATTACAGCATCTCAAAAGTACATACAATGGCCTGACTGTAACTATTTACCAAATTAAAACTAAAGGGAAAAACTAAAGGTTTCAAATCAATAAAATCAAGTAAACTATGTGACACATTAATGTGTGAAATGTGAACAATAACTATGTTACAGTTCTGAAAATGATTCTACTGAAGTCACAGACTGGCCTCAGTGTACTCTGACAAGACACAAAAGTAGGCTACACAGTTATGATTAAATGTTGTTTAACGTGGATTTCCCACATAAACTCTGAAAAGGGTCTGGAAGCACGTACTCTGTATCCCTCATTGAGATTTCTGCATCTGCACCTCCTGGACAATTACATCCCAGAGCGGGACCTGAGGTCTTCCGACTCGGGCCTCCTCACCACCCCTCGTAGCAACAGGCGGACCCTTGGCGATAGAGCTTTCAGCGTGGCAGCCCCTGACCTCTGGAACTCTCTCCCAATGGAGATTCGCCAGATGCCAACATTGGACTCCTTCAAGTCCGCACTGAAGAGACATTTATTCACCCAGGCTTTTGGCAATTAATTTGTTATTTTTGTGTACTGTAAAGCGTCCTTGGGTTTCTGAAAGGCGCTATATAAATCCAAGTTATTATTATGAATATTCAAATATGTAAATATCGTAAGCACCATCCACCACTACTGCTCAAATCAAAGTGGGTTCTTGTTTCAGCAAGTGGCTAATTTGCATATTGGACGATGATAGGTTTATGGGATTGGTGACATCACACACCCGGCTCTGATTTTGAGGAAATACAGAGAAACTCCCAGCCTGCAGTGGAAGATTGTGAAAAGGATGCTCCGACCGATGGCAAGTTCTGTACATGTGACCATATATTATTTATTTATTTCGATTGATATGAAAGTAGAAATCAGAGCTATAAAATAAGGTGTTCATTTACATGTTTGGTGTTACATTTTCACATCGTAAGGTAAAAAACAAATCTCTGGTCTAAAGTATATCAGAGGACATTGCATCGTCTCCGTGCTTTGTCTTGAGCCTGTGAGCAGACTTGCTCCATCGCGCTGGATTTCAAAGCATATTATTTTGTTTATAAACTTGATCATTTTAAAACAAATATATGGTTAATACATTTTTCTTTGAACTTGACATGACTGATGAACCATGGGAATAATATTGCAACGCTAACCCAAGAGTATGAAAGATGGATTTTACCGCAAGAAGTTGATGTAATAAAAAAAGGAACTAAGAAGTGGAGGACAAATGTAGTAGGACCAATGTAAGTTGATGTTTATGCATCATTATTTTCACGCTGATGTTAGTTCTGACGTTTAGGTGCTGAATGATAGACACATATTTGTGGATTCAGAATGTGATTAAGTCATTTGTTACCTAAATAATTTTTGCAACATTTGTGACAAGGCCCAAAGAAAAGTGCCTCATGGGGGCGATTCAGAATTCTTTAAAATGACAATAGTCTTGTTACCAAAGTGTGGATGTTGAACAACCATGTCATTAACAGTTAAATCTGTCTTAAAAAAAGGCTATTTGAGTTTTCAATACCTTTAGGGATACGGAGATGCACATTTACATTTGAAACCATGTGTGGTGTTGTTGGCTATTGTGATGAATTGTTTTCAGCCAAAGGGTACCTTCCCCTCTATCCAGCATGGCTGTTTGTTTCTGTTATAGGGGAGTGGTGAGGGGTGGAGTTAACCAGCTATTGTTCACACCCATTACCTGGCTGAGGTGTTAAAAACTATACATAAGAAATAATAAAGTCCGCACACTGAAAATTTTAAAAGAAGCTCCCACTCAAGTCTTGACTGGGAGCTTCTTTTAAAATTTTCATTGTGCGGACTTTATTATTTCTTATATATATATCCACTGTTGGTCCTGCACCTGCTGTCCAGTGGATGTGCCAGTTTTATTGTTTCGTTAAAAACTATACAACCTTTTAGAACATGTAGGAAAGAAAAGTGTAGTTCTGTTAAGATTGCTCATATAGACTTACGAGTAAGTCTTCAAAAGGTTTGCTCAATAGAGACTGAGGACAATCCCTCAGGTTTCATTGCTAAAACTGGGTGGGAACAATTACACAGTAAAAACAAAAAAAACGATTTCATAATCGATCCAAAGTCTTCAGGGCAATCCTTCATATTGTGGCACCAGAGGTGAAACAATTGGTTTCCACATCAGTGGGCAATAGGTTTGTTAGCGGTTGTTACTGCAACTGTTCTAGCAACTATCTTGCATTTATGAGTATTGTGTTTTGTTTACCTGACTGCATTGTACAGGCAATTTTATTACTAGCTCAGTGGCCTTGTGGTTAGAGTGTCCGCCCGTGAGACTGAGGTATCGGGATTCAATGTCCCGCCGAGTTAACAAAGACTATAAAACTGAAGAAATTGGTTTTGGAGTTGCTCATTCTTCTCAGCAAAAGCATCCATTGGATGCCAGAACCCAACAATTCTCTTTAGTTCTCATTTCTTCCTTCCTGGATAAGGTCCACTTGGTTTTGGAGTTGCTCATTCTTCTTGGTCAAAGCGTCCATTTGTCCAACTAGTCTCTCTATCTCCTTCCCCCATTTATTCTCCTTCATTAACAGAAGCGTATCTTTGGTTATCAGTTCTTCCTGGCTGAAGTCCAATTGGTTCTGCAGTTGCCCATTCTTCTGAGCAAGGGCATCCTTTTCTCCAGACAGTTTCTGCCTCTCATTCCCACATTTCATTTCCTCCTTCTTAGCCAAAGCCTCATTAGGCCAAAGGGTATATTTGGTTCTCAGCTCTTCCTGGGTGAGGTGGTCAAGTTGGTTCTGGAGTTGTTCATTATTAATCAAAGCATTGTTTTCTCTAGCTGATCCCTGCATCTTCTTCCCACATTTTTTCTCCCCCGTTAAACAAAGAGTATCTTTGGTTCTCAGTTCTTCCTGAGCGATGCCCAGTTGGTTCTGGAGTTGCCCATTGTTTTTAGCTATAGTAACCTTTTCACCAGCTTGTCCTAGTCCATCCTCCCCACATTTCTCACCATCCATTAACCAAAGGACTTTGGTCCTCAGTTCTTCCAGGAGGAGGTCTAGTTTGCTCTGGAGTTGCCGATTCCTCTTAACCAAAGCATCATTTTCTCCAGTTAGTCCTTGTCTTTCCTTCCCCCATTTCTCCTCCTCCATAAACCACAGAGACATTTTGGTTCTCAGTTCAACCTTAGTGAGGTCCAGTTGTTTCTGGAGTTGCCTATTCTTCTTGGCCAAATCCTCCATTTCTACAGCGAGTCCCTGTCTCTCCTTCCCCCAACTAATCTCTTTTGTTCTGAGTTCTTCCTGAATGAGATCCACTTGGTTCTGGAGTTGCATATTGTTTTTACCCAAAGCTTCCATTTCTCCAGATAGTCCCTGTAGCTCCTCCCCCCATTTCTCCTCCTCTATTAACAACTCAGCATCTTTGGTTCTCAGTTCTGCCTGGATGAGGTCCACTTGGTTCTGGAGTTGCACATTTGTCTTACCCAAAGCTTCCATGTCTCCAGAGAGTCCCTGTCTCACCTTCTTCCATTTCTCCTTTTCCAGTAACCAATAATCTTCTTTAGTCCTCAGTTCTTCCTGGATGAGGTCTAGTAGGTCCTGGAGTTGCCCATTCATCTCAACTAGTCCCTGACTCTCCTTCCTCCATTTCTCCTCATCCATTAACCAACATGCATCTTTAGTTTTCAGTTCTTCTTGGAGTTCCCCATTCCTCTCAGCCAAAAACTCCTTGTCTACTACTAGACCCTGTTTCTCCTTCCCCCATTTCTCCTCCTCCATTAACCGATTACCATCTTTGTTTTGCTGTTCTTTCTGGGTGAGGTCCAGATGGTTTTGGAGTTGCCCATTCTTCTTAGCTAAAGCAACATTTTCTCCATCTAGTTCCTGTCTCTCCTGGCCCCATTTATTCTCTTGCATTAACCAATTAGCTTCTTTATTTCTCAGTTCTTCCTGGATGAAGTTCAGTTGGTTCTGGAGTTGCCAGTCCTTTTCCTCCTCCATTAACCAATGAGCATTTTTGGTTTGCAGGTCTTCCTGGATGAGGTCCAGTTGATTCTGGAGTTGCCCATTCCTCTCAGCCAAAGCCTCCTTTTCTACAGCTAATCCCTGTCTTACCTGCTTCCATTTCTCCATTTCCATTAACCAATTCACTTCTTTAGTTCTCAGTTCTTCCTGGATGAGGTCCAGCTGGTTCTGGAGTTGCCCATTCTTCTCAGCCAAAACCTCCTTTTCTCCAGCTAGTCCCTGTCTTTCCGTCCTCCACTTCTCCTCGGCCATTAGGCAACAAGCATCTTTGGTTTGCAGTTCTTTCTGGGTGAGGTCCAGTATGTTCTGGAGTTGCTCATTCTTCGTATCCAAAGCATCCTTTTCTCCAGCTAGTTCCTGTCTCGCCTTCCCCAATTTATCCTCCTCCATTAACCATCGTTCATCTTTGGTTCTCAGCTCTTCCTGCATGAGGTCCAGTTGATTCTGGAGTTGCACATTCATCCCGACCAAAGCCTCCTTTTCTACTGCTAGTCCCTGTCTCACCCTCTTCCATTTCTCCGTTTCCATTATCCAATTAGCTTCTCTAGTTTTCAATTCTCCCAGTTGATTCTGGAGTTGCCCATTCCTCTCAGTGAAAATCTCCTTTTCTCCAGCTAGTCCCTGTCTCTCCTTCCTCCATTTCTCTTCCTCTGTTAACCAATGCGCATCAATTGTTCTCACTTCTTCCTGTGTGATATCCAGTTGGATCTGGAGTTTCCCATTCTTCGTAACCAAAGCCTCATTTACTCCAGCTAGTCGCCATCTCTCCTTCCCCCATTCCTCCTCCTCCACTGACCAATTAATCTCTTTGGTTTTCAGTTCCTCCTGTGTGAGGTGAAGTTGGATCTCGAGTTGCTCATACTTTTTAGCCCAAACATCGCTTTCTCCAGTTAGTCCCTGTCTCTCCTTTCGCAATTTTTTGGTTTGTCTATTGCCTATTGACAGACTCTCTTTAAGGGTGGTAATGTCTTTCTCCTTCTCGTCCAACAGCTTTTGGATTTGGAGGAGTGTCTTTTCCATTGCCTGGAACTCATACTCTTTGAAGGTCTTCTCTGTTGCCTGGCACACTTTCAATGTGCTCTCTTCCTCCATGGCTTTAATCCTTTGCTCTGCAGAGAATAACCTTTCAGCCGACATCCGCAGCTCCTCAAGCAGTTTTGTTTTCTCCTCTTCCCAGCTTTGCTGTTGTGCAAGTATCTTTTCCCGGAGGCTCTGTGAATAATGTTTCATCATCAAGTTGCCATTTGACTTAGACATCTTTACTACTAGTTCTGTGAGGTGTGACGCTCGCATTGCCTGAAACCTGTACGTGGTTATTGTCTGGCCTGTTGTCATCTGCTGTCTCTCATCACCTGAGTACCATGACATGTATCTTCTGAACTGCAAAGTGAAATATTCCAATTGAAGTAGTTTCAGTTATTTTAAAATACCAAAATTATTCTACACTATCAAATACAAGTAGAAAGTTGCAATTAATTGTTTTATTCTGTATCAGCAATAGATTCAGGGGTGTCAGAATACCTAATCAATTATTTGTATTAGTGCTATGTTCACTTAACAACAAGCATAACTGTCTTTGAGTGTGGTATAATAAGTAACAATCCTAAGTACTGTTTAATGCTGATATTCTAAGGTGTGTGACGTAACAGCTGTTGCATAAACTATTGGCTAAATATGGACAGGCAGCCTATATTGAAGTCTTCCCTGCATTGGGTTAACAACCACCAAAGAGCTGGTTCTGGTATGAATACACTTTTGTAATTGAATGTCTCTCAACAAAGCAAGAAGCAACGTTTCAGAAAGTCTTTCCATGGAGAGAACATCAGAGTCTCAGACTTGTGGCCAGTCTATGACGTCAGTCAGCTATATACAGACATACTGTATCTGTGACATGACCCCTAATCTGTGTAGGAACCCTATTAAGAACCCTGTTAGTTCAGTCGATGCACATGGGCGCCTGACACCGTGCCCTTGTAATGACACACTCTAACACAAACAGGCTAGCTTGTAGCCTGCTCACTGGTGTGGTGAGCTACATTAAACTCAAACAGAAGAGGTGACATGCACGGACACTCGTTCACCTCGCGACTCTCTGCTGGGGCACATCCCTTGTAAGTGATTTAAAAAGCTGCAAGCAGCAATAAGCGGGCTCGAGGGATAAGGCAGAGGCAGGAAGAGGCAGTGAGAGAGAGAGAAAGAGAGGCAGAGAGAGAGAGAGAGAGAGAGTGTGTGTGTGTGTGTGTGTGTGTGTGTGTGAGAGAGGCAGTGAGAGAGGCAGAGAGAGAGAGAAAGAGAAAGAGAGGCAGGCAGAGAGAGAGAGAAGAAGTGAACATGCATTAATTAACAAAGTCATGATTTTTGTTCAGTAAATTATATTTGGACTGGTTAAATTGGGGTTTGAACCAGGGACCTACAGACTGGCAGGTAGACAGTGTACTGACTGACCAATTGGATAGACAGAATTGGATTTCATGTGTGGTAAGTTATCATACAGCATGGATTGCTTATTATATATATACAAGCTCATAACGCGTCACATTGTAGATCGGCTGTATGTGGTTACTGTAGGTGTTGTATTAATAATTTAATCTGCAAAGTAACAATAACTAAAGCTGTCATATGCTGTAATTGTAGTAGAGTAGAAGTGACAAAAATGGAAAGTAAAGTAAAAGTACCTCAAAATTGTACTGTGCATTGTAAGCATTTGTATTGGTACTTGAGTAAATGTACATAGTTACTTTTCAGCACCATTGAGGAGCCAATGACTGACAGGCTAGGTATCACCAAGTGCACTGATTGCTAGAGTGCAGAGGGACATGAGTTGATATTAATGGTCTTAACTCAAAATGTATATGTCACAGTACGTTTGGAGAACCAGTACGATTGAAGACAGAGCGCTCGTTTTTAGGCACGGGGCTCCTTCGGGGCGAGGCGGGGCTTTTCGAGACAGGGTTTATTAGCGAGGCTCGCGAGGAGGAGAAGGAGGACGCGGCGCTGCGAGGCGGGGGTTTATTATGCGAGGCTCGCGAGGAAGAGGATCTTCCTCCTCCTCCTCCTCCTCCTCGCGTAATAAACCGTCCTCCTTCTCTCCTTCTCCTCCTCCTCCGAGGAGGAGAAGGAGAACGCGGAGAGGCGGGGCTTTGATGCGCCGACGCAGACCTGTCTTTTGTTGTTCCCCCCCACATAGCAACCAGGACACTACGCTAGGGGAACCATAATATCTATGAGGGGAACGCTGAACACGCGTTCACACGCACATGCTTGTCCATGACGGAGGCGCGCCGTCTAGTAGAGCTTGAGGCCGAGGAAGCGCGCCCTCGCGCCTCCAGGCGCGAGTGCCCGCGCTGACCGGCCGATGCTCTACTAGTCGACTCAGCGCCGTTTGAGTTGTAAACCGATAGGGACAGAATAGTTCTTTTCATGGATCACTGTGTGTGTGTGTGTGTGTGTGTGTGTGTGTGTGTGTGTGTGTGTGTGTGTGTGTGTGTGTGTGTGTGTGTGTGTGTGTGTGTCAGGGAGAAAGTAAAACAAAAGCCAGAACACAATAAAAGTATCTAAACAGTCCTGCTTTCAATAAACCAAAAAAAGCATGAGCGCGTGCGCGTGTGTGTGCGCTTGTGTGTGTGTGTGTGTGTGTGTGTGTGTGTGTGTGTGTGTGTGTGTGTGTGTGTGTGTGTGGCCATATATGTTTGCGCACAAGCCTGGCTTGTGGCTCCCTCTAGTGCTGGGTGGGTGGTAAAAACGAGTGCGCTTTCTTCAATCGTACTGGTTCTCCAATCATACTGTAACATATATACCACACAGCTTAGATTTTTTTGATTAAATCCGACAGTGATGTAAAAAAAAAAATCTGTAGTGTAAAAGTTGCACGTTCATACAATGTGAATGTATATTGTTTCTTGTGTCTGGGTAGCTCAGTTGGAAAAGCTCTTGACTCTCAACCGCAAGGTCATGGAATCGAGTTCTGGCAAAAGCAACACAGCACATGAGTAATCTGGTTCCCTGTTGTATAGAGCATTGTTACAGGTATAGGCTCATGTGTTTGTTAATGTTGCTACGCTTTAACACATTGACTGCCAGAGTTTATTCATAATGTACTCACCCCTGTGCCAGCGATTTGCGTGTTTTTTATTTTTTTTATTTTGTAATTTTTCATTCAAATATGAAGTCTGGCTGCGGTTTTAAACACTTACGACAGATCTACCAGCAGAGAGCAGCAAATCGACACCTTGACCTGCACTCGCTCACTCGCTCGACCCCCCCCCCCCCAAACAGGCTCAAACAGTCAATACGTCATAACCGGATGTGACGTTTTTCGCAGATCGGCGATCGGCTTCAGTTCGATGTGATACACGACCTGGATGGCTGTTCGTCATCCAGACTAAAGAAAATAGAACTAGAGCTCTCCGTTAGTTTTTTATACCGTGTGAAAAAACGTGTTTTTCCCTATTCTCACCTAAAATGCCTAAAAAAGGCCTTCCGAGAACCGGAAACGGAATCTGCGTCATGAATCTGGCACCCGGTGAGTGTGATGTAACCAGAAAACGAAACGGATGATGAAAAATTCACAGAACACTGCGATCACATTAAACATTAAACAGTGAAAATTCCAAAGAACACATGTATTAGATTTTCAGAATTGCGGCAATCAAGCAATGGATTTGAAAAACGCATATATAAGATCTAGGCAATCAATGTGTTAAATGGCCATGGCCAATAACATGGCATTGGGCGCTTAAAGTTAAATATTTGAAAAACTACACATTATTTCAAAGAAAAAGCCACCAGGCCACTAATGAGTTGTGACAGGTGTGATTGGTGATGAGTGAGAGCAGGTGAGAGGGGTGGATCCAATCCATGGGAATAGGGGAAAGGTTGCTGACTAGGGGCGCGTTCGAAAATACAGCACTGAGCGCACTGGCCAATACAAACTAATAGGCGAGTGTGCTCCGGTGCGTAATTTCCGAACGCACCCTAGATGACTCTTTTCTACACCCACCCTCACTAACCTTAACCTCAGTAAAACAACGACCTAACCTCAAGAAACACTATTTGTAAAACTAAGAATTCCAAATGATGATCACCTCAACACGTTGTTGGGGACAGGGATCGAACCAGCGACCTATGGATTCTCAGGCTGCCTCTCATCTCATTGAGCTAGAGATATGGCCTCCCTGATGGTGTCTGTTGATATCTATAGGTTTTTCCGTCCGTTATGAACCAAGCCTCTGTTTCGCTAACTACTCTAGATCACTGGGCATTTTCAATTGAGTGTTACAGCGCCACCCTTTAGCCAATGGTTGTGAGTTTCGGGTCTTCGCCGTTTGGCATAGCCCTCTACCATATTGCCGAGTTTCGTAAAAAGCGTATGCACGGTTGGGCCAGAACTGAAAAAACGGCGGAAAACATGAAAGTGTAGAGATGTAATAAGGCCTCGAAACCTTAATAACGAAATCCTTTCACGTAACACCGGAAAAGTTTTTATTCATTAAATTGAATTGTGGACATGTATAATTATTATGTGTTGTATACTGATGGTGCATTTCCAGTGGAGAGCAATACGTGTAAAATGTTTTCTCCCCTACAAATCCGATTAGCACTTTACTGCCCCGGCCTAGATACTGATGTTCTAGAAAACTCCAGATCTTTCCCAGTAGCCCAAGCATCTGCTATGAGAACAAACAACAACGGAACAGAGACAGACAGACAGACAGACAGACAGACAGAAATTGTCTGTCAGTCTTCATTTCTTTCTTTCTTTCTTTCTTTCTTTCTTTCTTTCTTTCTTTCTTTCTTTCTTTCTTTCTTTCTTCTACTTCCTTCTTCTACTTTACTGAATTCCATCCTGCCATTCACTCGCTAACACGGCATGCATGCATGCACAGGCACATGTCTGTCTGTCTGTCTGTCTGTCTGTCTGTCTGTCTGTCTGTCTGTCTGTCTGTCTGTCTGTCTGTCTGTCTGTCTGTCTGTCTGTCTGTCTGTCTGTCTGTCTGTCTGTCTGTCTGTCTGCCTGCCTGCCTGCCTGCCTGCCTGCCTGCCTGCCTGCCTGCCTGCCTGCCTGCCTGCCTGTCTGTCTGTCTGTCTGTCTGTCTGTCTGTCTGTCTGTCTGTCTGTGATATCTGTGACATGTGCCTGTGCATGCATGCATGCCGTGCATGTGTTAGCGAGTGGAATGGCAGGATGGAATTCAGTAAAGTAGAAGAAGGAAGTAGAAGAAAGAAAGAAAGAAAGAAAGAAAGAAAGAAAGAAAGAAAGAAAGAAAGAAAGAAAGAAAGAAAGAAAGAAAGAAATGAAGACTGACAGACAATTTAACAGAGGCTAGATTAAAAAAATTATAAAGGTTGAGTCAAACAAAAGATGACAAGTCTGATGATAGAGAAAGAGAAAGAAGGGAAGAGAGGGAGAGAAAGGGGGGTAGAGAGAGAGAGAGAGCAATTACTTCTAAGCTCTAGTTAAACTCCCTGTGAGCCCGTTATAGCAGGCACACACACACACGCACGCACGCACGCGTACACACACACACACACACACACACACACACACACACACACACACACACTGAAGCCATTTTACTAATTGATAAATAATACTTCATTAATGTGTCACGCTCCATTTCACACAGCCTTTTAAAGCTCCCATTACAAATGAAGTGTACTGGCTCAGAGAGCTACAGTACAATAGCACACAAAATACCTCACATCCTGTTGTATGCTCACACACGTAGATAGACAGACTGACTGACTGACTGACTGGCTGACTGACTTACTGACTGACTGACTGACTGACTGACTGACTGACTGACTGACTGACTGGTAGATAGCTAGACGAGGATGATTTTTTTTTATTTTGACTCAATATGTAACCATGTATGAATCTAGCATGCATTACAAAGGCTCCAATGCAAAACAATATACACTGCAGCCTTCAATGGACCTCATCAGAAATGTCAGAGGACCACTGCGTTTTCAATCACCAACAGTGTATGCGTGTGTTTTGTTTAACTGGGCACAAAATTAGCACCTGTAATCCAGCATGTGTTATTTTTTATGTTGACACAGACGGATACACATGAAATCCAAACCGTCCTCTCTCATGTCAAGCACAGAAGCATATGCATATTTAGATGTGAAGTGTGATACATCAGTCTGCCTCTCTGAGCTGCTAAGTGATTCTCATTCAGTGTGAGAGAGGCGATGAAGACTGTGATGATGTTAAAGAAGCTATACTGTAACATCTGGCTCAACAACTGACAACCATTATTCCTGTTATTGAGGTGTGAAGGAGAGGAGAGGAGAGGAGGTAAAACAAGTAGAGAAGTAACAGTGAGTGCGGATGAGATGGGAGAAGAGATGCGATGAGACAAGAGGTGACAGCAAGGTGACCTAATGCTTAAAGAGAATGCCTTTGGTCCCTTTAAGAGCTAATTATTCAAGGAGATGATCAAATAGAAAAACAAAGACAGAGACATGCTGCGTTCACTGTCTTCCCAAGGAGAGGTGGAGACACAGCTAAATGGCCTTCTAAACTATGAAAATGGCACATATTTCTATGAATTCCAATCATTTTGAAAACTCCCCAAATAAATAAAATATTGATATTGTTGCACCTTTAGCTGCAGATACTGACGTATAATGCCAATAAAGCTCAATTGAATTGTATTCAATTGTGTTAAGTAAAAAGAGAACACAATATAAGATGCAGATGATTGAAACCATAGCGTCATCTGTCCACAATTATTGTTTAATTATTTTAACTAAATGTAGTCAGCTTATTGCCATCTTACATACATACATACATACATACATATGCAGAGGAAAATGGATGTTTGAACAGGAGGCTTCAACATCATTATTCATTTTTGCTTTAGACTATTGGCATCCATGCTATTTGTAAGTTACCAGCTATTATACTCATCTTACAGTAAATGCAAAACCTTTACAAAAACAACATTTAACATGATTCAACGACTACTGAGCTTCAAGGCTAACTCAAAAGATGGACAGACTTCTCTTAAAGCCCCTGATGACTGTTAGCCGAGTCAACATAACACTACGATTATTTAAAAGTATTGTATTCAAATTATACTTGAGTAAAAGTGCAAAAGGATTTGCACCAAAGTAGGCTATAGTTACAGTACCAAAGTATACTCAATTATTTGTAGATCGGTTATTTTCAAATACGTATAAAATAGGGCTTGAATGGGTAATATATGTTTTGTAATCTGATTATATAAATCTGCAAAGTAACTAGTAATTAAAGCTGTCAAATAATTGTAGTGGAGTTAAAAGTTAGAGTTAAAAGTACAATATTTGCCTCTGAGTAGAAGTAAAAGTATTGAAAATTGTACTTAAGTACAGTACTTGAGTAAATGTACTTAGTTACTTTCCACTACTGGGTGTGAGAACCCTCACCAGGGAAATCAGAGATGTGTGCTGGAAAGGAAAAGGAAAAAAAGACAGAAAAATAAACTTCTACCAGGATTTCTCAAAGGCTATACATAAGATAGACGGCTCTCCTTCCTGGCGTGTAAACGATTGCATCCTACAGCTGAGATTCCATTTGGCATTGGTTACCCTGCTGTACTATCCTTCACCGTGCCTGGAGGTATTACACATCGTTTACTTGACCTGAGGAAGACCTTGCAGTGCATCCAAATCTTTTAAACATTGCCTTGAATCATGGTCTGTTGAACCTGTTTCACCATTCCCCCCAGTGAATACTGAATCACACTGGTAAGACAACCTGAGAAGCCAGTGGACTCTCTTAATTTAAGAGCCTATATTGAGCTTTGTTTTCTTTCTTTTGCCCGGGAACGTTAGTGTGCTTAGGTATTATTGTAATACAGACATGCTGTCTGGTCTTGGTCTTAAACTGCCCTTTTGTATTATTATCATTTTCTTTATATCATAAGTTTGTTCATTTCATTTAGCTTCATTCTCTGGCAATGTGCTGTATAATGTGTATGTGTGTAGATACATTCACCTCCACATGCCTGCCAGTGTTCTCTGTAGAGGCTAGGTCTCAGCCAGCATTTATGCTTGTCTTTCCACGTTCATAAGGCTGTATGGATAGATACTAACCTATATAGGACAGGTGTGTATGAGCATACAGATGTAGCCATGACGGTATGTGTGCAGGTGTGCGTGCAATGCATGTAAAGGTGTGCGTGTGTGTGTGTGTGTGTGTGTGTGTGTGTGTGTGTGTGTGTGTGTGTGTGTGTGTGTGTGTGTGTGTGTGTGTGTGTGTGTGTGTGTGTGTGTGTGTGTGTGTGTGTGTGTGTGTGTATGGCTGGGCACAATGCTCTTATGCACAGGTATGTTATCACTTCGTCTTTAGGTTCAGGAATTTCAAATCCGCCATCTTTCTATATCGCGTCATATCGCGTCATAGCTAATGCAACCGGAAATGAATGCTATTGGTTGGGTAGCTTGTCAATCAAGAGCGGGGGCGGGGAATGAATGCTATTGGTTGTGTAGCTTGTCAATCAAATGATCCCGCCCCTCCTAGAGCATACCCTCCTTTATCGTCAATTTTAAAATAAATGGGACCATAATTTACCAAAACGCATATCATGATGATTGAAAGAAGACTTTAAACTAGCGACTGGAAGCATGTAGTATTTATGACAATGTTTATTAAGGTAAGAAAATCAAGTCTAAAGTTCGTCAAAAACCCACCCACTTGCATTGAGAAAAGTTATTTCTGACACCAGCAGGGGTAAAACAGCGAAACTACAGGCCAATCATATGAACTGTCACTTCCTATATAGACAAAATTCCAAAAGCCAATGCTGGGCCCTTGGTGGGAAGCTGGCAGGGGAGGGTGCTGCACTAGTGACACCTATAGGTTGGTTGGGGCACCTGTTCAGCAGGGAGCGGAACTGGAAAGGACAGGGTGCTGCTCTGCACACATGGACACGTTGCCCCTGTGTGTGTAAGTCACACAGGGTCATCATGCTATGAAAAAAAGCATTCATTCTCCCTTCATGCGACAAGCATCTCCAGGAATTATATATGAGTGAGACGGCTACAGAGTGAGAGGAAGACATAAGTAGTGGGAGAAACTACAATAACTAAGTGAACCATGTCGTGCTGTGTAACGTATTTCACAGGTTCTGGATTTGTTCGCTACGACTCGGTTTAACACAGTGTTGATTTTGACAACCCATTTTGATATAGTTTTAGCTAGTTTTTGTCTAGTTGTAGTCGACTAAATATCATAAGATTTTAGTCGATTAAATCTACAGTTGATTTAGTCGACTAAAATGTATTTTGGCGGTGCCTTGATGGCGTCGTAATGACAATGTTTATCACAACACGTCGCAGCACGACGCGTTGTGAGCTTGTAGATCTGCTATTTTCAGAGCGCAACAACCGAGCGTAACCAAACATAAAATGAATTGTCTTTTAGTTCCACTGGATCTCTTCTGCACTGAGTCCCTCAGCATTTTAGTCTAGTTTTTCTTTGTTGACAAAATTGTCAGTATATTTAGTCTTAGTTTTAGTCATCATATAGCTTGTATTTCGTTTTTGTTTAGTTTTATTCAGTGAAAAAAGGTAGTCGACGAACATTTTTCGTCATAGTTTTACTCGCCGAAATCAACATTGGTTTAACATAAGGTTCTCAGAACCTAATTTGGGCCCTGCTCAGGAAGTAGAACTAACCCTGAATTGTGGGATCCCAGAAAAAAATAGCAGAGAGTTTGGGTGCGATGTTCACAGGTTCTGTAAAGTTTCAGGTTCTAGAAGGTTCTGGGTTACCCTTCCTAGTGAAAAAGACCCAAGAGAGATGAAGAGGGAGGATATGCTGCCCGGTGACATAGAGCTGCGATAACATTTTGCTGAACTCTGCAGATTGTATTCTGGGAATATGGGTGCACGAGAGGAGAAGACTTTTGATCTTTAATCAACAAGTAGACATGCACACACACATGCACTCATGCATGTACTGTACAAAGACGCACACAAATACACAATGACCCCCTGTACCGCTACCCTCTGTGTGTGTGTGTGTGTGTGTGTGTGTGTGTGTGTGTGTGTGTGTGTGTGTGTGTGTGTGTGTGTGTGTGTGTGTGTGTGTGTGTGTGTGTGTGTGTGTGTGTGTGTGTGTGTGTGTGTGTGTGTGTGTGTGTGTCCGCGTGCGTGTGCGTGCGCGTACACGTGCGTCTGTATGTGTGCTTACTGCATACATGCTTGTGCTTGTGCTTGTGTGTGTGTGTGTGTGTGTGTGTGTGTGTGTGTGTGTGTGTGTGTGTGTGTGTGTGTGTGTGTGTGTGTGTGTGTGTGTGTGTGTGTGTGTGTGTGTGTGTGCGTGTGTGTGTGTGTGTGTGTGTGTGTACCATCAGCTGTGATAAATGAAGAGCTACAACAGTTCTGCCCTACATGGACCCTCAGTCTAAAGTGGAACAACCTTCAGTGTGAACCTGACAAAGATAGTGGAACAAAGACAGCCGTACTGCGGCAGCTTAGATGGCTCGCAGGGACGCGATACAACTCCCAAGTTTATCTGGACCGAAAAGGGATTTTTCAACCCATTTCGAGCTGAATAGATTCACACACTAAATATAAATATGTATGTATTCTATTCTGTGTATGAACCTAAAACGTTGTAACGTAGCTGAAGACATTATTTGTCAAGTCGTTGGTTGCCATGTACTAAGAGCTGAATAATGTACTTTTCACCCCAGCAGGGTGAAAAGTTAGCTCAACGGTCAAAGTCTAAAAAACAAAACTACAAAAACAGTAGTTTATCACTCTGGATCCTACTATGCCCCCTGTTTCTTTTTATAACACAGCAGTGTCCTCGCACAGTTTAGGAAAATAATGAACCATTCAGTACCAGGGACAGCGCTACATGGCCCCCTGCAAACAACCAACCTCGTCTCTGTCCATGGTTCCGATCATGTCAGGACCGAGGACGGCGCTGTTCAGCCTGAAGTACACAGCATAATGGCTGCGTTCACCCTGGCAGATACAAGGTTACAGGCTACCATTCATTTTCAATGGAAGCCAGCAAACTGATATTTGTATCTGCTACAAAATCTACAAAGCTATACAATCCAATTTGAGCAGGCTTCAACTACCAGCCTGGTAAACCAGCCCGGTCGCGCGTGAATTCACATTATCATCATGTGTCTTCTGCAGAACTGATCTGGCCCCAAGCGCTGGGTGGGAATTTTGCAGAAACCAAAAAAGTGGGAGAGACAATCAGCGTCTGTCAATCACAGGGCCCTGAGTCTCCAAAAGACGCATGATAATGTGAATTCACACGACCGGGATGGTTTACCAGGTTAATCAACTACCAATCTGGGAACCCATCGCCAAATGAAAAGGAAAAACAGCGCCCTCTGCTGTTTTTTACTATCTCAGTTGGCTCTGGGAGGAAGTTGACGTAGCACCCGTGCGCAAAGAAACCAGGGTTTTGGTCTGCCTTCAGCGCATCACTTCCGGTGGTGCGACTATGTTTTCATTCCCACTAACAATATTTCTACACGGAACACTAACACCACTTCTCCCAGAGAACATGGATCGTTTTGGTTATAAGCCCACTTGTTTCTATGATGAAAGAGCAAGTTAAAATGTGAATATCTTTCCGTGGTTTCTCTGCTCCGTGGACGCTATTGTTAAATGAGTTTCGGTTTGTTTCGAGTGGGGAAGGATCGGCGGACACGCAAATCCCGCCCACTACATTTGATTGGGTAAAGCGCGGCCTGTTTCCTGATCTGAAGGCACGCCCACTTGTAGGCCAGTGCGTACACGATATGACGAACCCCCCCGACAGATTCAAACGCAGAGCAGAATCTGTTCTTGAGAGATTAATCAACTACAGCTACAAAGCTACAAAACAAGCAAGTGTTGTTTAAACATTTCCATTCACCTTCTCTCATCATACAATTCCTGCTGTGGAGGGGGAGATTCCATGTTCCATGTTCTTTTTAACCCAAAGCTAATGCTATCGGGGGTCGGCGACCCCTTAGTTCTGGCACTGGCTGGGGGGCTGGGAGCTCCACATGCACGCGCGAGCACGCACCGTCAGCTGCGGTCTTAACACCTTAAAGTTTAAACAATAGCCTCTCAAGGTTCGCGCCGTCAGCGGCGAGCCGTTCTCAATAGCGTCTACCTGGCTGCTTTGCATAACATTAGGCTACTCGAAAAAAAAGCCATGGACTTGAATTGAATGTGTACATTCCTCTCACAATGAGAGACAACAGTCTCTGCACTGCAGAGTGTGAAGGGGATCGCTTAGCAGAGGACCCAGTTCTCTGAGACAAGACAAAGACAAGTTGTCTGATTATTTTAAGTACTTATGTGTGGGTGAGTCTATGTAAAGGGATTTTATATAAAACTAAAAGGAAAATAAAATAATTAATTAATTGAAACAAAAATAAAAACAACAAATTAACAATGCAACTAAACAATAAGATAATTACATTAAAAATCACATGTTGAATACAGTATTTCAACTAGCACTGAGCTGATTGGCTATGTGCACATGCGTGCACGTGCGCGTGCACGTGACGTCAGAAAATATAGCCCCCCTACTTCAAAAATCCACAGCTCATCACTGCGCGTCACATCAGCTATTTTCAAATAGTTGATGTATATAGCTACAGTATAGGGTTAAAGTGGTTAAACTGATTTTGATGCTATTAACTAGTTTTGCTATTTACAATTTAGGCATTTAGCAGACACTCTAAAGCGTTGGGATCCAGCTCAAACAGGATGATAGCCAGACTGAGAAGCGGGAAAAAAAACTCTGAACGTGCGCCTCAGTCTGGATTCCAGGCTTATGTCCATGGTTCTGAAATAGTAGAGCTGTTTGACAACAATGTTTGAATGCTGTTGGTTTAGTGGGAAAAGAGACCCGATCAGAGAACAACCTTAAAATATTTTATGGGGAAAACTTCAAAGAGGTATCACTACTGTCATCTCTATGACACTTGTATCTCGGCAAATTTAGTTCAACCCAAGAAAATATGTGTTGTGTCCACCAGGCCGAAGGCATGGCCCAGAATATGTTTTTGCCCCTGTCCGTCCGTGTGTCTGTGTGTCTGTGTGTCCGTCCGTCTGTGTACATCCTAAACTCAGGCACCGTTAGCCTGGTCGACGTGAAACTGTGCACACACACTCCCTGGACGCCAGAGCAGAACTTCTCCCGCAAAGTTTTCATATCGGCCTGTTATAGTGCCACCAGGAGGCCGATTGTTTTTTACATTACTCCTACAGATTTTGTCAAAAAATCACGCAAATCACACCGATTTTTCATAGTTCACCCTGATTGTCTAAGATTGACTTCTACTACCTGGCCTGGCAGAGACATGTGCTCCAATTTGTTCTAGTTTATAATGTGATAACATAAGAGAACTTTATTAAGTCTTATTAACCCTAATGAGGCTCTGCCACAGTGCTCATCACGCACACACTCACACGCACGCACACGCACGCACGCACACGCACACGCGCACACACACACACACACACACACACACACACACACACACACACACACACTGTGAGAGAGAGGGGGGGGGTAAGCAAAGCAGTGTCCTGGTAAATATGTATTTACAAATGCAAATAAATGAGGGTCATGACCCCAATTCAAACCAATTAGTGCCTGTAGAGGTAATAGGCAGAATGTGAATATGTTATGGAAATAAAAAACAGATAGGAGCACAGAGACAGAGAGAGAGAATGATGAACGGGGAGAGGAGGAAGAATAATGATGGCAAAAGAGAAACAGAGGAAGGGTAAAAGAGATGGACGTGATGTAGAGATGCGCGGATGGGTTTTTTTGTCACCCAAATCCGCGTTAACAAGTTCATTATCCATCCGCCATCCACCCGCGGTAATTATATCATCCTATTTATAGATCCGCACCAACCGCACCAAATAATTGTTATTTTCCTGACGTTAGTTTTCTTATAAACAATGTCACTCACCACTGTCGCGATGCAGTGACTGTATACAATCCACAACCATGGTAACTACAAGCGCACGTCTTCATTCAGTTCATTGAGTTACTTTCGCTTTCAACCACTTTGTTGCCATGTCGGCTTTTTATAAGCTTTTTATATGCGACTTTTGTTTGGCACTTGTTGTGGGCTTGTTTTCATAGACCTGGCTGCTTATTTCTCTCGCAAGTTGTCGCAACCTGGCAACACTGGCCGGCTGCAAAGCAACATGTAGTGAGCGGCTATTTTGTGCCTGGTGTAAAATGACGTAATATCAAAATACTACAAACGCACACAGTGAAATGTAGTGCTTTTTAAAAGCTATTATAGGTCTATAGATTGATATCATTAATTTAATTCCCGCATTATTTCACCCGCGGTTTATCCAATATGAATTAATAATTATATTTGATTGACCCAAATCCACCCAAACTGCGGTTAACTGCGGCAACCGCGGCTAAAACCGCGATCCGCGCATCTCTAACGTGATGGGAGCGAGGGGGGAGGGGGAACAAAGATGATACAAGACAGAAAGAATGAAAACAGACCAGAAGAGAAATGAAATGTATTGGTGCTCTCTTCAAGACTGCCTAACATTTAAACTGTCTGTCTGTTCATTTGTCAGGTTGCAACACTTAATCCAAATAATCGATCTAATCTATTTCAAAACATTATTGGTAATTGATTATACAAAAGAGAGAGAAAGAGATACAGAGAGAGACAGACAGACAGACAGACAGACAGACAGACAGACAGACGGACGGACGGACGGACGGACGGACGGACAGAGAGTGAGAGAGAGACAAAGAGACAGAGTGAGAGAGAGAGAGACAGAGAGAGAGGAAGACAAAGAGAGAGAGAGAGAGAGAGAGAGAGAGAGAGAGAGGAAGACAAAGAGAGAGAGAGAGAGAGAGAGAGAGAGAGAGAGCATTGTTGTGTCAGTGAGTTAAAGGCCACCCAGTCCGTCACATATCTCTACAATATTAATTACAGTGTTCCAGGCTCATGAATAATGGAACAGCTCTATTTAACCATACTACATTATTTAACAGGAGCTTGGCCTGCTATACAAAACTGGATCGATAAGCGCCCAGTGTTCCTGTGCGTGCGTGCGTGCGTGCGTGCGTGCGTGCGTGCGTGCGTGCGTGCGTGCGTGCGTGCGTGCGTGCGTGCGTGCGTGCCTGTGTGTGTGCGTGCCCGTGTGTGCACCTGCGCATGTCTTTGTGTGTGTATGTGTATGTATGCATGCATGCCTTCAATGTACAGAGTAAAGTCGTCAGTGTTAATTTAACTCTGACATGTATGGATTCATTATGGTATTTTAAGTCCCGCTCCCCCTAATTTTCTTTTTTTTTTTTTTTTTTTTTTGTATGGTTCATCAAATCCTTTTTTTTTGCATGGTTCATGATGTCTTTGTGAAGCTTACCCATGAACATGCTGCAGGTTTCTTGCGCTTTGCATGTCTTCAAAGCATTAATATCATGTTCTACATCTGCTCTTTGGCCATAGCTGCATCCAGGTTTGACACAGACCACACAACTCGGACAGGGTGTGATGTTACAGGCTGATCGCAGAAAAATACGTGCACTTTTCTTGAACAGAGATGATTTTGGGGGGATTTAAACAGCACCAGGTGACATGTGGGGTAGGGTATCTAAATTAACACTGAGAATTTGACTGTGCACAATCAAAGTGACATTATTGACACATTTCACAGTTCTCTACTTTTGGCCTTGGAAGGAAAGCAAGTGTGTGCATGCTCACACACTTGCTCTTTTCCTTGTGCGTGCGTGCGTGCGTGCGTGCGTGCGTGCGTGCGTGCGTGCGTGCGTGCGTGCGTGCGTGCGTGCGTGCGTGCGTGCATGCGTGCGTGCGTGCGTGCGTGCGTGCGTGCGTGTAAGCAGCACAGTGTGGTGAACCTCTTCACGATTAATCAGCTCTCTCACAGGGAAATGGATGTAAGCAAAAATTCTAAAGAGCTAATTCATAAATAAATCACACAGTAAATAATTCATAAATGAATCCCAGTAAATAATTCATGAATAAATCCCAGTAAATAATTCATAAATAAATCACACAGTAAATAATAGGTGTTTGTGTTGCTAGTGACAGGAGAAAAGAATGCTTGGGAGCCGGGGGAGGGGGGGGGAGGGGGGAGATTTACCTCCTCACACGCCCGCACCTTGCACAACAAATACACTGACAATATACTTCACTACTGGCTATACAACAGGTACGACTGAGGTGGGCGTGTGTGTGTGTTGTGTGTGTGTGTGTGTGTGTGTGTGTGTGTGTGTGTGTGTGTGTGTGTGTGTGTGTGTGTGTGTGTGTGTGTGTGTGTGTGTGTGTGTGTGTGTGTGTGTGTGCGTGTGTGTGTACTACTGCAACGACTGCAACCCACGACCCCATTGGCTATGAGGACCTAATAATTTGCTTAAATTTGGGAAAAGTGAAGAATTGACTTCGTCACTGTCTTCACATGGCAATGGACAATGCCCGTGTGCAAGTTCAGATCAATTGATTGAATGAGGATAAACATTGTGAGGACCTGGCCGTGGTCCTCACACTCCAAGTGTGTGTGTGTGTGCGTGCGTGCGTGTTAGCGCATGAATAAGTGAATGGAATGCGCATTGAAAAATGCGTTTGTGTCATAAAAATGCACTCCATTACCTCTGACAAAATAAAGAAACAAACAAACCTTGAACACACTGGAAACCAATGAAATATTCAACAATGCATAGTACTGTACATGGAGTTCACACACACATTTACAGAGCATGTAATTGTCGGACACAAACCTTGTATCTCCATATTTCAACTTTATATTTTTTCATAAATGAATGCCTTACTGTGTCATACTTCACTGTCCCACAAAAGTAACAAAAATAGTCAGCTCACAATGCGTCGTGTTGCATTGTGAGCTTGTAGATCTGCTATTTGTTCATGTGAAAGTGAATGTTGTTAAGTGTGTCCGTGTGTTTTATAAAACAATTACCAATTCAAAGTATTAAAAAGAGCTTGTAACTAAATAATAACTACATTCGATTCCCACTGTGTGCGACTGTACCTGTGGGCCGACCCGAGACACACACCACTGACACTCAATTTGTTTATTTGAAGGGGACAGCATCATATTAATGACCAAAGCAATCAGAATCAGTACAGTACAGTACAAATATAATTTAGATATGCAGGAATGCAATTTTCATCCTCAACTCCTGACATTATAACAAATATAAAATACCACAGAACATAATACAATCAAAGACCCATAGACACACAACACTCACACTTCAACACCAACACCCATAGATAGACACACACCACTCACACATAAACACCAACACCTATAGACATAGACACACACACACACACACACACACACACACACACACACACACACACACACACACACACACACACACACACACACACACACACACACACACACACACACACACACACACACACACACACACACACACACACACATATCTCTTCTTGTCCCTGCGTGGATTCCGAATCTTTTTCCCAATGACATTAATTTTTAATAGAGAACTCTGCATGTGGTAAAGCTGCATTTGACTGTGTTAATTAACAGTGCTAATTAGCTGTGATGCTCTGCTCCCACTGCCTGTAACCCAAAAAATAAAATAAAAACACTTTCCTTAGGAACAATGAGACAAGCAGGCTGGATCATACTGGTTTTAATTGTTGAACCAGTTCAACATCCTCTCTGTTGACTCTAAAGGTATACATGCTTCCCATCTGATGTCCAGGATAGGTTATAACCACAAGATGATGGCGGTCTCCGAACTTGTTGCGGTCGCCCCTGCACACCTAGATGTCCTGACTGTCCAAACTAGTTTACTATGGCTATAAAGACCATAGATTTACATGACCTTATAGCTAAAGGACAAGCTCACCACACGTACAGTAGGACATCATAGATAGACATGGGCCTACAGATACCCTTACCCTGACGCTCAAATCTGAATGCAACTCACATCCCAATGCAACGGCGACTGCCCAATAGGCCGACATTAGCCTGGTTCCATACCATAGACCCCGCCCACTCTCTGAGTGGACTGCCTCTTGGTCTGGAGTTGTAAATGTGAACCTAAGACTTCTTCGGTACAAAATGCGTTGTCCAATGAGAGGCGGAGGTGGGCGTGGGGATTTCTAATCCCCTCCCCCTTGTAATCCCCGACACTGGAGCCAATTTCAGACTGAAGATCCACGCAGCTTCAGTCTGATAATCAGAGTAGGCCGACATCTCAATATAATCCGACAAATGTTTACATTAGCGTGAGCCGTGAGGTTGTGTTTAGGCATAGTTTTGTGAGGTTACGGTTAGAATTGGACCAAAAATACTTCAATGTCGGAGTAATGCTGCGGCACCAATGCATCATGCTGGGGGGGGGGGGGGACCTGTTACCATCTCTCTCTCTCTCTCTCTCTCTCTCTCTCTCTCTCTCTCTCTCTCTCTCTCTCTCTCTCTCTCTCTCTCTCTCTCTCTCTCTCTCTCTCTCTCTCTCTCTTTCTCTCTCCCTCTCTCTCTTATCTCTTATTGTTGTGTCTGTGGATTGCTTTAAGCACATAAACCCTTTACTTGGTTGACCGGAGTCCCTCAAGGCTCTTTACTAGTATATTTTCAGTTTATTAGTGTCTTTTCTGCTTACAAATGAATATCTTCGCATAAGATAGTCGATCTACAAGCTACAAGAGGCTATTTTCTGCGAATGTTTTCCCCAGAAATGGATGGCGGGGTTTAAGTGGTTAATGGGGGAAATGGAATTAGGGACAAGTGTTCTATTTATCTGTTTGTCGCGATGTCAGTGTCTATGTGTGTGTATGTATGTGTGTCTGTGGGGGTGCACGTAGGCATGTGCGCATCAGAGTTACAGAGGTCTCTATGAGTGGCTGTGCCTCGCCAACATTACTGTATATCCCATAGCCTAGAGGGATGGTGAGCGGCGGTAATGCACGCATGAAAAATATGAAATAACATCATTCAGAGATTGGAACAAATATTTGGGGAGTGTCTTCTTTGGCCTACTGTGCACAAAGTGATTGGTGGTGATATAGGTCCAGCCGTTTGCAAGATTACCTCCGAACTCATGTAAAACTGCTCATTTCATAACTTTTTTTGTGACACTGTGTATGATGAAGTAGGGCGTTAATTTATGGGGGAAAAAGTTGAAATATGGAGATAAGAGGTTTCTGCCCGACAGCAACGAACGATATATGCCTTTCTAAACAGAATGATGGTGAAACTAACAAATGGACTCATTAATGTCAGAACTTATAAAACCCCAAAAGCCAGAAGTTCGGAATTTTGAATTCTGTTCCCAGGCAAATGAAGGCTGTTAAAAAGTTATTTAAAGGAGTTTGTATTGACAGCAACTCTACAAGTTCCCAAACACTTTTCCCAATGTCTGCCAGTCTTACTTTAAGCGGCACAGTCTATCTGTCTGTCTGTCTCTCTGTCTGTCTGTCTGTCTGCCTGCCTGCCTGCGTGCCTGCCTGCCTGCCTGCCTGCCTGCCTGCCTGCCTGTCTGCCTGCGTGTGTGTGTGCACATTTTTCAGGCAAAGGGACCCCTTAGCTAAGAGAGAGGTGAAGCAGGGACCCCCACTACATATACAATTATGTTGCGATTAAACTTCTTCGTAGGTAGCTTCATATACTTCTTTGACACCACTATCATCAGTGTTGTGTAAATTAATTGGTTTGTTTGTTCGTTTACAAATGAACTTTTCTATTAATATGTTGGACTCATCTTAATGTGTAATTTCAGACATTTAACCACTTAAACCCTCAATACTTAGTAAACTGGACCCTTGTGCTCTGTACTTGGTCAGCTCTTTTTTCCCTCTACAACAAACCTCTTCACCGAAAATAAGACGATCTGCAAGCTCACAACACAGCGCAGTCCAACAGTTATGGCTGCCAGTTCACACCTGATATTGTGTGGGAGCCTGGAGGTGTGTTGTCTGCTCCAGACCACACTGACTGCCACCGTGCATAATGTATAATAACATAATAATAATCGTGTCTTCAAACTAGGTCTTAAGGTGCACAGCGAGAAGTGCCTGTGTGTCCTCCAAAACAGATGAAACAATCTCAAACCATGCAACAGCAAACATCAGTCATCCAACGAGGGCCGTTCCCCTCGGGCTCAACCTCCTTCCCGGAAAAGGTCTCTGGATCGAATTTCCACAAATCATCTAACGTATCGCCTACCGTATCTCTCATGATGCCAGCTCTCTTCCTTCTGTGTGTTCCTCTTTCTACTGTGTCTGACTGAAGAACAGATGGAGGTGAAGTGCCTTCACAGCTATTTAGAAAAAGTTCACGATTGATCATGTCCCAAACAGGAGGGTAGGCGCCTCTCACTGCCCTCTAGTGGTAGGAGGCTCTCGCTGCCCTCAGGTAACAGCGGTAGAGGACCCCCGAGCTGTTTAAAGACAAACTTAACACCTGAAAAGAACCACTGCCCTTTATGAAGAGATATGGGCGCTCAGGTGGCGCAGTGGTAACGTACCTGCCCACCGCCGTGGAGTCTAGGGGCTCGAACCCACCGCGGTGCATCAGGCTTGGCCGAGCACCTATACGAAACACAATAGGCCTGTTTGGGGGATGGAAGCCGGGCGAGGAGGGGGAAATATGTGTCACTAGTCACCAAGTACCTCTATGGTATATATATATGGTATATATATATATATATATATATATATATATACATATATATTTATGTATGTATAGCATAGACATAGCATAGGCTCCATGTAGCCTCGTTCCCAGCCTTTTCTCCTCTCAGAGAAATCTCTCATGTCCTTCAGAGGCTGCCAGCGTGCCACATTGCCCCCACCTCCCTGTCAGTGTGCCCAGCACCCTGTGGCTTCCACCTGGCTCAGAGAGTCATTGAGGGAAGGAAAGGTGTTAAAGCACAGCCTTACAGGAGGGGGTCGGGCTAGCCTCTGGCCCCCAGGCAGGGGGGCTAGTGTAAACTGTGGTCAACACATCACAGTGGCCGCACAGGCCTATGACTCTTAACACTGACCTGGAGGTTAATAGAAACGTTGTCAGGGTTTAATACCTACTTAGACACAGTGAAAGGATAATCAGAGAGAGGAGAGGAGAGGAGAGGAGAGGAGAGGAGAGGAGAGGAGAGGAGAGGAGAGGAGAGGAGATATCAAGGTATCAAAGGAGAAAAAGTGTGCCATGGAAAGAACAAGCTGAGCAAGCATAGACAAAGGGGTTAGGTGTGTGTGTGCATGTGTGTGTGTGTGTGTGTGTGTGTGTGTGTGTGTGTGTGTGTGTGTGTGTGTGTGTGTGTGTGTGTGTGTGTGTGTGTGTGTGTGTGTGTGTGTGTGTGTGCGTGTGTGTGTGTGTGTGTGTGTGTATGTGTGTGTGTACTTGCGTGCTACTAATGCACACAAGCACTGCTTAATTTATTTTGAAACTTTGCGCCATTAATCAAATCGTGTTGGAGCGTTAGACCAGTGTGTGGATGTTTTTGATTATTGCCTTGATGTCCCGCACCTGGACTAAACACAGGTAGATGTGCACACAGTCTCTTATTTGATACCTTCCTGTTTCAACCTGGAGATACAACCATGCCCCCAAAAAAAAAGTTTTTTTTGTGTTATCCTTTTAGCTTTAATGTCTTACTGTACCCGGTGCCGTTTACATTCCTGACTAATAAAGTATTCAATCAATCAATCAATCTCTGTGAAGAGCCTCCATTGTTCTTCATATACCACACCTCCCTGGCACTACATACTAGACTGGGACCAACTCTTTTTGCAGTTTTCTGATCTGGTCTAGAGTGGATATAACTTCGCCTCATCAGGCTGACGGAAACACCATGGCGGAAACCGAAAACAAGCTCCTCGAAAAGGATTCCCCCTAACCACATTAAGTTAATAATTTGATGAAACCGACAAGTTTCTTCAAGTACTTGGACAGATGTTGCCACTTCACATACTTTCAATTGGTTCGACTAATAGCCAAATGGATTCTGCATTCATGTGGGTGAACAAAAACAAAGCGGCTCCACAACTGGAAACCGTTTTCTAGATTTCTACAGTAGGCGTGGCCTAGACCGGATCACCGGATCCTCCATGTTGGAAAGCCTTGTGACACGAGCTTAGTGACACACGGGCACTATGTGTCTGTGTGTCAGTGCTGTGTGTGTGTGTGTGTGTGTGTGTGTGTGTGTGTGTGTGTGTGTGTGTGTGTGTGTGTGTGTGTGTGTGTGTGCGTGCGTGCGTGCGTGCGTGCGTGCGTGCGTGCGTGCGTGCGTGCGTGCGTGCGTGCGTGCGTGCGTGCGTGCGTGCGTGCGTGCGTGCGTGCGTGCGTGCGTGCGTGCGTGCGTGCGTGCGTGCGTGCGTGTGTGTGTGTGTGTGTGTTTGTCTCAGTGCTGTGTGTCAGTGCTCTCTCTCTGTGTGCGTGTGCGTGTGCGTGTGCGTGTGCGTGTGCGTGTGCGTGTGCGTGCGCGTGCATGTGCATGTGCATGTGTCAGTGCTGTGTGTCAGTGCTGTGTGTCAGTGCTGTGTACGTGTGTATCAGCACTGTGTGTCTCATCAGTTGCTCTGTGTCTGCACAGACATACAGAATGAAGCATAAAGAGCTGGGGGGGGGGGGGGGGTATCTCACCAACACTATGTAGAGCTTCTGTTCCTTCCTACCCCAACTCCCCACCCCCACCCCCACCTTCCTGCCTCAGAGCCACCAATAAATTATGGATGCTTATTAGGAAAGGGTGATATTCAGCATCCAAAATAAACTCTGCGGCAACCAGAGACATGAAAGATTCACAAACAAAAAGTGCCGACGTTGGTTGAAGGAAAAGAGCTGAAGTCACCTGGGAGTCCAGGGCCTCTACCTGGTTAAACCTAACACTCAACCATGTATTATGATAGACCACTGACCCACAGTCTGGTAAACCTAAAACTCAACCATTTATTATGATAGAGCACTGACCCACAGTCTGGTAAACCTGGAACACAACCATTTCTAGACCCTCTTGAGGAGAGACACACGCTGCTGTGCTTCGCAGTGAGTGAGTTTGAAGCTCTTGTTGTCATGTCATGTCATGTCGTGTGAATGATGTCATCAAACATGCATGAAAGCCATTGATATTAGTTCACTCAACAGCCTGCGTATGTGCAAAGTTTTAAAACAAATGCAGGACTTTTTAAATGACTTGAAAACAAGGCAGGCACAACGACAACGAGGACCTGACGTGCCCGAGCGAGCCGCTATTCGAGTGAGCCGAGCGCCAGCACTGAGTCAATAATGTTATGCGTTTGGGAAACTGGTTGCATATCTTTGCACACACAAAGATAAATCCCTTAGGCTGGCTAGAATGATATTCACTATTCAGGCTATTATAAACATGGAGTTGTTTCTGTAAGGACAGAGGTTGACACTTTGTTATCCCTGAGCACACAGATAAGCCTATGTGGGATAATGCCACGCGGTTTAACTTGACTTATCTTTAATCACCAATCAACATTCAATCAATGTCATCTGTGTGCTTGGGGACAGCACAGAACTTCACGGTCGTTAGTTTGTAATGTAATTCAGATGAGACAATGTCAAGTCAATTGCAGTGGTGGAAAGTACATTTAGTACATTTACTCAAGTACTGTACTTAAGTACAATTTTGAGGTACTTTTACTTTACTGGTGTTTTTTCAATTTTCTATACTTTTACTTCTACTCTTCTACTCCACTACATATGGCAAATATTGTACTTTTACTCCCCTAGAATTATTTGAAAACTTTAGTTACAAGTCACTAGATTTGGATTATTATTACAAAACATACATTAACCACTTCAGCCCTATATATCAGCCATTTGAAAATAGCCGGTTTACAAGCTCACAATGCGTCGCGATGCGACGCATTGTGACCTTGTAGATCTGCTATTTTCAAAAGATTGGTGGGCATTCTGCTTAATGAGTACTTTCTACTTTTGTTACTTTAAGAACATTTTGATAGCAATACTTTCTTATTTTTTTTATTATTTTTTTTACTTATTACTTGTAACAGAGTATTTCTACATTGCAGAATTGATACTTTTACTTAAGTAAAAGATGTGAGTACTTTTTCCACAACTGGTCAATTATGTTTGCAAGAGCAGGTTAGTGACAAGCACAGACAAATGTCCTGTTAACCATGTACAGTAGGAAATACTATTCACAACCGGAAATACAGAAAAAGACAAGGAATTACACACTCTGACTCTGGCTCAGCAAGCGGACAAACAAACTTTGCACAATGGTTTCTGTTCCATAGCAATTACAGCAGCGATTCCCAACCCGGAGCCCACCAAGATTGTGTTGATAATAGCATTAATATTTGTTTTAAAATTATGTGAAAGTTAAAAAAAAAAAAAGCCATTGTATTTGTTCTTTAAAACATTGAAAATGGCTCTCATGTATTGAAGGAGGCATGAGCTCAGCCCTGGGCTCCCTAGGCTGGTGGGGTGAGTGTAGCGCCCAGGATCACTTAGAAAATTGGCACCGGGTGAAAAAGGGTTACACAATTGTGGGATAAAAAAAATGTGTTTAAAAAAAAACATTGAAAGTGTTGTTTTCATAGTGATACTCTTGATCCAAGTCGGAACATCAATCGATTGATCATTAAAATAAACATGCTCTGAAAACGCACACGGCCCATCCATCCATCCATACCACTTAACACGGCAACCATTGGGCTGCCATGTTAAGTGGTTGGATGGGTGGGCCGCGAATGCTTACGAGATTTTTAAGTTGGCCATGATCCAGAAAAGGTTGGGTACCACTACTTTATAGCACTCTCTCAACCACCTTCCCTGCTGTTCCCTACTGGATGCTGTCTGAGAGAGCAATAATCATCAAAACGAGAAGATCTGAAATGGTTGTATGTATTAGGCCTGTCACAATTATTACAGAATTGATTGCAATTATTTGAGATAATCACTATTATCTCAATAGCGATTATCTCAGGTCTCCATGTTGAAACATGTTCAATACATTTAGATTAGGCTATTTCCACTATTTTTAATATCATATCTACCCTGTGTATTTTTTGTTTACAATGCCTAAAAGGCAAGCAGAAATTTTATTTTCATTCATTATGTTCCGATGTTCAATGCTAAAAACACAATTAAATAATTTGTATGACAATTAATGGTCAAGTATACAATTTCATGAACGTGACGGCCCTAATGCCGCCCTTCAGCAAGCTGGCAGCATCAATACTGTCAGGGAAACAGCCTGTTAAACTGAAAGTTCCTTCCAGCTGAGCCAACAATCTGGAGCATCTGCGGCAAGACAAACCACACATGACCTCACACACACACACACACACACACACACACACACACACACACACACACACACAAACGTGCACGCATGCGCGCACACACACATGCACAAACGCACACTTACACACACACACACACACACACACACATACCCCTGAGATAACACACAGTCTAAATGGACATCACAGCCGTCCAAAACAGTAACATCAATCAAACACACTTATACAGTTGAACCCCCAGCGGACAGTGAATCGAATCTGCCTCCAACTGTGAGTGCTAAACAGCTCTGAGGTGAGGAAACCCATTTGGAGCATAACTGCACACAGTGAGCCAGCGAGCCAAACTGGTTGGATCCTGTCCCGATCGTGCCTATTGGTGCTGCTTTGTTATGTGTGATATGCAAACCATTTGTTCAATTTCGAATGTCAAATTATTTTAGCGCCAGTGGCATTTTTGGCTTTTTTTCAGGAACAAAAAGCTGTGCAGCACCACTAAATAATCAAACAGAGAGTCTATACTGGTCTTCTGGCTCCATGGAGCATGAGAGACTTTTCCTGCCTCTGCAGTGACTGCGGAGGCAGCTATCATTCTTCAGACCACCACAACAGTGATCCAAATGCATGTTTCAAGGCATGTGTTTTTGTGCATATGGTTGAGACGCTCACCTCGAAAACAATGATACCTCCTGATGGACTAAGGTTGAATCCTACCAAACAACGTAGTTACCCAAGCCGTGCTTGAGTTGCCGGTGCCCGGTCCCACTACCTTAAAGTAGATAAATAAATAAATAATCTTGTTGAATGAACTTCAGAGAGATTATTTCCAAAGCAGAGTCAAACTTTACATCACTACAATGGTGCATCATTATCTGCCTCCACCTGAGTCAACATGGTACTGCACTGTCACAATAAATAAGAAACATAGAGCAGGCACATCTTCTCTGATCAAGTGCAGGACAAACAGAAACTCAGCCCTAAAAACTCAAATACAGTCTGCACACTGTTGTTAGCTGTTTGTACAAATGTTTAGAACTGCTGATTCTTGATGCCTATTTGACATTTTTTACAGATTTCCAATTACAGACAATTGATAGAGACAATATGTGCTGTCAACAAAAGTTAATAGAACAACACTGGCGCAACATTTGGAAGTTATACTGCATGATATCTTAGTTTGTATTTGCTCCTTATCTACAGTATGTTCTCCATATCTCATCACTATACACTCTTTACCTCTGACTTGTAACGCCATGCTGGATTTCCCATGCTTTAGGCTACTATAGGCTAAATTACAGTACAAAAGCTAAGAGTGAGTCAATCTGTATACTAATTTCAGCACTCTGGACAGCGCAGCCTGCCTCTGTGGCTTTGTCAATGGCCTGGCCACTGTATACAGTAGAGTAAAGCATGAGGGGTGGTTAAAAAAAATTGGATTTGGATTTTAATCTGCTTTTACAGTGCACAATACCAACTTTACCACATTGAGAAAGCATGGTTAGTGCCGTGAAGTATTATAGTCCAATCACCAATGTAGAGTTATGGCTGTTGAGTTATAGACTTCAGGAATGTACTCTTCTCTCTTTGACAAAAGGCAAAGAGTAGAGCTACAGGGCCTATAGGGCCTCATCAACTGACAGACTTTGTGTGGTTTGAATGCCTGATGGCAGGATACAACATTTCTTATGACAGTGCATATTACGCTGTACAGCGTATACGCTACAACAGCTGAACAGAATGTGTTTTCGATGGCTGCCACATGTACTCAGACCTCAACACAGAAATATCAAAGCTGATGGATTAGTTTGTGTGTTCACGTTGCCGCGAGCGACAGGATGCATATCTGGCCAACCGCCTGGAGAGAAAGTAACTGAACCTATGTTGTCAGATGCAAGAAAAGTCTGTTAGACCTAAATGTACAGTAGCTATATCCACAGACACATTTTACACTTCTGTCATTCTTAGACATTTAGAAAGCTAACCAAGATCTGTGAGTTTCGGTTTCTAAAAAACGGAATTACTTTCAAGATATTTTTTTATAGTTAAAAAATAGCAGATGTACAAGCTTGCAGCTCACAGTGGGCTTGTGTATCTGCTATTTTTGAATAGCCAACGTATAAAATATGGATAGTTAAAATGATTGTGATGCTGTATCAACAAATTTAGCTGGGGACCTTTACTTTTTCAGAGTAAAGGCCCCTCCTCCCCGGCTCAGGGACACTAATAGTGCACCTATACTGCCCAAAGGTCAATCTGGGAACCCAAATCCAACTGAAAATGAAAAACAGCGACCTCTGCTGTTTGTTCTATGTCTGTTGGCTCTGGGCGGAAGAAAACGTGACACCAGTGCGCAAGGAAACCGGGGTTTAGAGGTCTGCCTTCAGCTTTCACTTCCGGTGGGTGCCACTATGTTTTCATTCCCACTAACAATATTTCTACACGGAACACTAACATCACTTCTCCCAGAGAACATGGATCGTTTTGGTTATAAGCCCACTTGTTTCTATGATGAAAGAGTAAGTTAAAATGTGAATATCTTTCCGTGGTTTTGTCTGCTCCGCGGACGCTATTGTTAAATTAGTTTGGGTTTGTTTCGAGGGGGAAAGATCGACGGACATGTGAATCCCGCCCACTACATTTGATTGGGTAAAGCGCGGCCTGCTTCCTGATCTGAATGCGCACACGTTATGACGAACCTCCCCGACAGATTCCAACGCAGTGCAGAATCTGTTCTTGAGAGATTACCCAAAGGTTGACGCCCAGAAACGTCCCGAACAAAATCAAATCAAATACCAGAGGTGGAAGAAGTACTCAAATGCTTTTTGCTTAAGTAAAAGTAGCAATACCACAATATAATAAAAATGCTCTGTTTCCCGTAAAAGGCCTGTATTGAAAATGTTACTTAAGTAAAAGTACTCAAATCTACAAGCTCACAATGCTTCGCGATGTGACGTCTTGCGAGCTTGTAGATTGGCTATTTTCAAATAGCTGATGTATAATTGGTTAATGTATGTTTTGTAATAATAATCTCAATCTGTAAAGTAACTATACCGTATAGTAACTCAAGTTTTCATGTGGGGACCCCCCTGGCGGTCCCCGGCCCACAGGTTGAGAACCAGTGTTCTAGCAGACCGCATCAGTGGACTTTAACACCACTGCTGACATTCAACACCTCCAGTACAAACATGCACTACCTTCTCCCATATTATCCCCTCTAGAACTGTTTGCTCTTACAACAGCAATATCCACTCAATTATGTGAACTCGGTGCAATATTGAGCGGAACAGTGAGCTACAGACAGTATAAATACTCACCCACCTATGTCTACCAATGCAACCAGACAGGCCGTTATGGACAATTTACACGTTATTACATTCCGTATTAGGCTATTTACTATAAGATTTACATTACATTTCTATTCTAAGTTGATTGTGAATTGTGTGTGTGAAGCTAGAGAGCATCCTAACTCAAAACTAACCAAACATTTCAAATTTGATTAAAATGAACATGAACTAGGCTACGTGAATCCAGTTATTTCCTTTTAGAAGTGCCTCTGTGTGTGTGTGTGTGTGTGTGTGTGTGTGTATGTATGTGTGTGTGTGTGTGTGTGTGTGTGTGTGTGTGTGTGTGTGTGTGTGTGTGTGTGTGTGTGTGTGTGTGTGTGTGTGTGTGTGTGTGTGTGTGTTTGCTCCATTATAGAAAAACTGTCTAGAGCGTGGTTTAAATGTCACTTATTGGAGCATTTCACAAAATGAAAAGAAAATCACTAGCATGATGTTATCACAGCCTTGTAACTGACCAACAACACAGTAGGTGAAAACTGAAAACCATATTATTATGACTCAAATATATTTCATGACAATAATAAGTCACCCCTTTCCTACCCTCTCTGATGTGCAGTTGTCACACTTACCGTAAACTCCTTGACCCCGTGCATAACGATGGATGATAGAAAATAACAAAATCCATGAAAGTTCCATGTTTCAACTCCGTTCTGTCATAACCTGGAGAGACAAAGACAGACAGAAAATAAACACCTTGTCCTGCAAGGAAATCCTTTCAGGCCGTTTCCATCTACAACATTTACTACACGCATTTTATATACATATATATATATACACATATACATATACATATACATATATATATATATATATATATATATATATATATATATATATATATACATACACATACATACATACATACATACATACACATACATACATACATACATACACACACACACACACACACACACACACACACACACACACACACACACACACACCATGGATTAATTGCGTTTACAACCATGCAGTCCTGCGGATTGGAGCTTGACAGGATTGTCCAAAAGTAATTGGTGTGTATAGAGGATATATATACTGAGCCACTGTTTGATTGTAAAAAGCCAGAGACAGACAGACAACCTGAGAGCAGGATGAGAGAAAACTAACGGATTTGCTCCAACGAAATACTCATGAGGATTAGGTTCCAACAACGTGCAGGGTCGGATACTCGGGTCCGACTTGTCGTGCTGTTCAGTCTTTTGATTTCTCCAATGGCTTTGCGTGTGAAAGGTCAGCTTATTCGTTACTTTTATATAGGCTATAGGCTACATTCATTGATCCCACATCTACAGCAGACAACATGAGCACAAAAAAACAATATCACAAAAGCAGCAATCTGCAAGACTGAAGTCAATGCAGGCTAATTTAGTTGATCTGACGACCTGATGATGAGATGAGATCTGTAATACAGTGTTGCCATGTCCGCTTATTATAAGCCACTTTCTGTAAAGTTGCTTGTAAATATAGGTAGTTCGGGTTGCGGTTTGGGGCTCGCTTGTTCTTAAAGTGTAGTTGCTTATTTTGGGCTTGCTTCCTAATGTTGTTTAAACCTGTGTTTCTCAAACATTTTCAAGTCAAGGAAACACCCAAATTAATTTGTATTTGTCTGCGGACACCCATCTGAAAATATTTTATGCCAGGGACCTCCCCTACAAGATTTGGGTTGTTATGTTGAATCAAATAAATACAAATAATAAAATACATAAATAATTAAAAGATCTACAAGCCCTGTCGCGATGCCACGCGTTGTGAGCTTGTAGATCTGCTATTTTCAAATAGCCATGTTTAGCCTAAAGGGCGAAGGGCTCACTTCTTTTGAGCTTGTTTTCATAGACCTGGTTGCTTGTTTCCCTCGCAAAGCCTGGCAACACTGGTTTAATAGTGGGTTCACTGTCAGTGTTTCACTGTCTGTCTGCGTGGGTAGTGGGTGAGTCAGTGCCACGATGTTTTAACCAAACTTTAATGATATATGCTCATACAATATTAATAACAGCAGCAATGCAAATCTGAAGTCAATTCAGGCTAATTTAGTTGATCTGACGACCTCCCCATCGCGGGATGATGAGATGAGATTTGTTCCACCGCTTAAATGATTTAATAGCAGTGGTGGAAAAAGTACCTACTCACATTTTTTACTGAGGTAAAAGTATCAATACTGCAATGTAGAAATACTCTGTTAGTAAAAGTCCGGAAATGAAAATGTACTCGAGTAAAAGTAGCCTACAACAGTATTGGTATCAAAATGTGGGCCAAAAGTAGAAAGTAGTCATTTACAGAATGTCCATTTCAAGTTTTCAAATGTATAAAAATCTTTGGAAAATAGCAGATCAAGCTCACATTGTGAGCTTGTAGATCGGCTATTTTCAAATGACCGAAATGTTTATAGGGCTGAAGTGGTTCACGTAGGCCTACTGTATGTTTGGTAGGCCTAATAATAATCAAAATCTATAAAGTAAGGTTTTCAAATAATTGTAGTGGAGTACAATATTTTATAGTAGAGTAAAAGTATTGGAAATTGGAAATACTCAAGTAGGCCTAAAGTACACAAATACCTCAAAATTGTACTTAAGTACAGTACTTAAATGTACTTAGTTGTTCACTGCTGTCTGCGTGGGTAGTGGATGACAGTCAGTCAGTGCCACGATTCTTTAACCAAACTTTAATGATATGCTCATACAATATTAATAATATTATGAGAAATAATAAATAGGCTCCATGATGAGGTCTAATCAGCATAGATCAGCAGCTTATTGCCCGGAGGAAGCTCTGGGCGATCAGCTACAAACAACCGAGGAATCGAGGATCACATTATTTTTATATTAGCTATAGGTTTTGATCGTCGTGATAAGACTAGGCTACATAAGCATGCATATTGTTGGGGTATATAGGCAACCTTAGGCACGGGTGCCAACATTGGCACACAAGAGGCTGATCACATGGCACACTGGAGAGAGAGTTTTTTTTCTTTTAAAATTAAATATTCAAAAAAGGGGTTTATTCTGTTAAATTAAGTCCCCACACACCTATACAAATTACATCCTGCACATAATTATACATTAATTCAAACTCCTACTCTGACTGGGGAGGGAGTCTGAGAGATATATGGGTTATTGCTCTGAGTCTAATAATCATTACATCCTGATGTGAAACATATAGAGAGAAAATAAAATCTAAAGAATAAAAAAAAGTTGTTATATAGCCTATACAGATCTAAGTTTAAAATGTAAAGCCTATAGGCTAAATTTGAATTATGTTTTCAAATATTTGCAACTCAACAGCAACCACGGATATCCAGTCACTTGCGATGTAAAACAAGATTATAGCAATTGTTTTGTGTTAAGTATATATATATACTTAACACAAAACAATTGCTATATATAGCCGCAATTCCAACTCCAAGTGCACGAACACTACACACAATAGTGTCCACTGTCCGGGGTTAAAGATTGGAAGGTGTCCGGTAGGGGTATAGGCTATCCAGTGGTTTTCAAAGTGGGGTCCGGGGACCCCCAGGGAGTCCTTGTGGGGGTTCCAGCAGGGGGTCCCCAAAAGGAATGAGTTAATATAGCCTAACACTTTAACCACAACGTCTATTTAAAAATAGCCAATCTATGCAATGCTTTGTGAGCTTGTAGATCTGCTATTTCCGCCAAAAAAGTGAACAATTTTGAATTGTTTTGGAACCATTTTAACAACACAAATCTTGTATGGTGGGTCCTGGCACAACATATATTCAGATCACGGCCATACATAATAATTTGGGACTCAAATTATTATGTGTGGCCGTGATCTGATTCTGAAGGGGTCATCATTGTGTCCGTGGCAAGACGTGGCCTTGTCCGTGGCACATTCTAGTTTTTTTTGTTTAGATTGTTTAGATAATAATGTTCTTATTTTGATCATAAAACCCAATTACTGAATGTCTCAGTCTCCAGGTTTTCTTCAGAATATGCATGACACTGATTTATCATACTATGACACAATAATGGCACATTAGGAGTCCACTAACAGTGGTTCTCTAACTTTTATTTTATTTTCAAGGACCCCCGTGCATAACTCTGAGAGTGCACAAAATGTAGATCTGATGTCCACCACATCTTTCCAGATCTGGTCTTTCCAGCAGTCACTTGCAGAGTTACAGACATGTAAAGGTCATTTAAGACTATAGCTCTGTGTGTCTTAATATCATTTTCCACTCATTTTTATGTCCATGGCAAAAATAGAATTTTGACAAAAATGTCCACCACAAGCGATGACCCCTGTTTGGGAGACCTTGAGATGAAGACGTTGTTTGAGAACCACTGATATAAAACATATATATATAGTCCGGTATATATACCTTTGATCTGAGGCACCGTCTTGGCTCAGCTCAGCCTCGTATCGGGGCGCTGCTGCGCGGAGCCTCAGCGGCTCCTCCGCTCTCTCTCTTCTCCGCGACACACCGCTTAATATCCGCACGTCTCAGCGCACAACAAACGAGGAAAAAGGAGGCGAAAAAGCAAAAAGGAGAGAAAAAAAAGGAAACAAGTGCAGAAAAGTTATATATCCTCCCCTCGTCCGGCGTCCCAGTCGTTTAATAACTGAGTTTGTATGGAGTTGCTTGCTGCTTTGGACAGCCAGAGATCTGATCTTTTCCAGCTGTAACTTTTACGCACAGAGCCAGCAGCGCTGGACGGTCATCTTTATCAGACTCTCCTCTCTGCTTCTTCTCTCACCGAGCAAAGTCACACAAAACACACTTGTTCCCCTTCGGACAGAACAAATGACAGACTGCCGAGTTCCACAGAATCCTTCTCCGCCTCGGTAGTAAATGTCTTCGGTGTTTCAGTGTGGATTGTCTCTCCTCTGTGAGTGTGTGTGTGTCTGTGGGAGAGTCTGTGTGAGAGTGGAGGTGACAGACTGTCTAATGAAGCCTCTCTGCTCCTTCAATGATCACACTGTGTGTCTGTAGACACAGAGATGATCTCCAAGTGACGCTGCTGGCCAAGTGGAGGACGATGTGCGCGGACTGTAGAACGACCGCCCCGGTCTGTGTGTGTGAGTGTGTGTGTGTGTGTGTGTGTGTGTGTGTGTGTGTGTGTGTGTGTGTGTGTGTGTGTGTGTGTGTGTGGTGGGGGGGGGGGGGGGGGGAGAGAGAGTGAGAGAGGGGGGGGGGGGTGTACGGGGGCGGAGAGAGAGAGAGAGGAGACCCAGTCTCTCTCACACTGAAAAGGTTGTCAAAATACCCCTCCCCTCTCTCTCTCTCTCTCTCTCTCTCTCTCTCTCTCTCTCTCTCTCTCTCTCTCTCTCTCTCTCTCCATAGCTCCATGGTGACTGGGTGAGACTCGGTCAGGAGGACAGGTGTATTATAAGGACCAGTGGGGCGTGCCGTGTAAAGCCAAGGGGATCACTGTGTTTTCCTTTCCTTTTATTTATTGTATTTTTTTTAGGAGGGTGGGGTTGGGGGGGTTGGGGGGTTGGGGGGGGGGGTCTACTGGGCGACAGGCTGCCGTGGTGCCACTAGTTGCTGCCAATTAAAGGCACGAAAGGCGCTGTGAAGCAAGAGTGACGAGGTCTTATCAAGGCTCCAGCTCTCCTCCATCCTCCATCCCCTCGGACCAATTATTTAAGAGACCAAGAGAATCCAATAACTAAAGAAAATAGACTGATTCTCTCTCTCTCTCTCTCTCTCTCTCTCTCTCTCTCTCTCTCTCTCTCTCTCTCTCTCTCTCTCTCTCTCTCGCTCTGTCATAGATATCGTGTGTGTGTGTGTGTGTGTGTGTGTGTGTGTGTGTGTGTGTGTGTGTGTGTGTGTGTGTGTGTGTGTGTGTGTGTGTGTGTGTGTGTGTGTGTGTGTGTGTGTGTTTTTTTATCACTCACTCCATCATTTTCCCACGGAGTGCTAGCGAGTATTCGTCTACACTTCCCAACTCGGCCACAGGGCGGCGTGTTTTAGCTCCACAGCTCAACTAAGAACATCCATTCAGGAGAAGTGGCAGACACACACACACACACACACACACACACACACACACACACACACACACACACACACACACACACACACACACACACACACACACACACACACACACACACACACACACACACACACACACACACACACACACACACAGATGTACTGTACACAAAATGCTTTTTTAGACATCTCATAAACTCAGGGGTCATCACCATGGCGGTTGTGAAGGACATTTTCGTCAAACTTAATTTTTGCCACAGACATAATAAGCTGCCAATAATATTACCAGAACCACGTAGATCTCTCTCTCTCTCTCTCTCTCTCTCTCTCTCTCTCTCTCTCTCTCTCTCTCTCTCTCTCTCTCTCTCTCTCAAAAAAGCTACATCACTACATATGCACATCAACATAAAATAGCACAACAGGTGAATTTTGAGTGCACATCAAATGTTTGGAGTTTCACTGTCATATATTTTAGCTTTGAGTGAACTTTGTCCATCACATCAAAGAAATAATTCTCCATATCCAACCACTCGTGCTTTAACATCGTCGTATGTTTTAGTTTTACATGGATTCTGTCCATGACACCAAATAAATAATTCCCTGTCTACATCCACTTGTAGCTTTTACCTAGTATGTTTCATTCAGTCACTCAATAGTGTTCCGGGCTGACTGATCTATACCTCTCAACTAAGGATTCATGAAAGAACAAACCTTGTACCAGCCAGGTACAAAACCCTTTCATTCATACGAACATGGAAATACTTTCAACAGGCCAGCCTGTCTCCACTACTCTTCTTACAAAGACACTTCTATGCCAGGCCCCATGCACATACAGTACTGTAACACACACTGGAACATCTACTTCTTATGTTCTCAATGTCAAAATCAAAGCCTTGCAACATAATGTATTCTATCAAACACCAAAATGCGTAAATGCAGTATATGAAACAGGCACTAATACTGTAAGTCCCTATAATTGTCCACACAATAATGGACACCAGGCAACTTAACCTTGATGAGAGTGCCAGTTGTTCTCATGTGAATATGAACAGACTGGATAATTCAATATCATGATGATAAGAGACTAACAATTATATTCTGATTTTATTTGAGTAACGAGGTGTCCAATGATTACACTTCCGGGTCTGAAATCACCGTCCCCTACAGCAGCCGCGTTCATGGGAAATGCAGTCTTTGGGGTCGTTTGACTCGTTTCTAGCGTTTATTGTGTTACTCTTTGGGTAAATGTGTAAATTTCCACCTTCAGTCGATGCTCCATATCCATATGAGTAAAATCGCCTGGGTGGTGTGTTTATTTTTCAAACACAGTTCTTATATGACGTGATCTAAGATTCCCAAATGAGGATTTCAACACAAAAAATAAATCCACGAACCAGCGGAACAGCCTCTAGCGGCAGTGACGTCAGGACTTCAGTGCTCTATGGGCACATCGATACCAGCAGCCGGGGGTTACAGATATAACACACAGAGGGGAAAAGATCAGTATGCCCACAAAAGGGGGCATGCCCATATATGGACATATACTGATGACATAAGGGATCTCCATATATGGGCATTAAATGGACATGGCCTGGCAGATACAGAGATCTCCATAAATGGGAACAAAGGAACAAGGACTGACAGATACAGATATCTCCATATGGGCATATCAGCATGCCCATATATGGGCATATACTGATAACATCAGGGATCTCCATAAATGGTCATAAAAGGAACAAGGACTGACAGATGCAGAGATCTCCAAATAAGGTCATATCAGTTCGATCTGCGGTGCAACGTAGGTGTGAGGGCTACGTAGTGGCCGAACCTCTAGTCCAAAATTGGCCTATGGGAGGACCGGCATCATGGCATCAGGCGCAAACAAATCATCTCCATATTGGCACAATAATAGATACAGAGATCTCCATATATGGCATATTGGTCGGATTGGTGGTGTGACGTAGGTGTGAAGGCCGCATAGCAGCCCGAACTCTAGATATGAGGGTCGAGTAGCGGCCCGAACTTCTAGTATATAAAAATTGTCATTGTCGACGTTGGGTCGACGGTGGACGGTGGACATCACAAACGTAACATGCCCAAATATGGAGACTTATCTGGTGGACGGACAGTTAGATAAACCCAGAGAAGGCTCTGGATAAACCTTGCTGGTGTCATTGATGATGTCATGCTCAAACATCGCTCTGTTATATCACAAGCTCATTGGAGGTTACCTGTGGAGGTTACCATGTAGACTATTCTAGTCTTTTATATTTTTGGGCGGTGAAACCGCCCCTATGTGTGAGGTTTGGATATTTGCACACCAAATCCTGCGCTGTGATTGGCCAAAAATGTACCCCCCTAAGCCTGCACCGTGATTGGCCAATCACAGTCTATTCAGGACTGTGATTGGCTAGGGAAACATGACACATGTACATAGCCCTATAAATAGGACCATAACTTAAAAAAAAACATAAATGTGTTTTTTTTTAAGTTATGGTTTCTTCCATCACTTCTTCCATCACTTCTTCCACTTCTTCCGTGATGACCACTGTGACCACACCGCCCACTTCACACTGGGTGTGATTTTTTTAGGTATTAAAAAGGTTGTCACTTCACTGTCATCTGGGGACCTCCCCCCCATCATGGGGGACCCCCCTGGGTCCCGACCCACAGGTTGACAACCACCGCCGTAGAGTACCCCCCCCCCCTTATGGTGGAGAGGGACATGGCACTGTGATTGCTGTTGAACAATGCAGTTCTCAGTCGATTCGCTCCACTCTCTCATAGTTGATCAACACCTGTCTGTGGCGGTCTGGCGGGACCGCAGCTTGTTATTCCTGTGCTCAATATTCTTGTGCTCAATTAACACATGCTTGTTACAAGCTCCCATGTGGCCCTCTGTCCCAGTGCTCTGCCCCTCTAAGGTCTATTCACCGGGTCTCCTTTCATCCTCGCATCCATCGTCCTTGTTCTCCAAGTATTTCCACCGGAGGAGAGACTCCTCATGCAGTAAAGAAGGGAGAAAAAAAAGCTGTGGGAACATTGCAACACTCAATACTGGGTCGTTGCATCATAACTTAAGAGTGCAAGTAGGTTAAGGTCACAGGAACCAGAATTCAGGCTCGGTTCCTAGAACAAAATGTGTGCCCAGTGCAGCAAATAGATGGTCATCCACTGGCCGCAAACTTTACAGGAGAGCTCCAAAAGCTATATCCAATCTGATTTCGGACTACCGATAATGTGTACCGATTTCCGTGATGTTTGGAGAAAATCTGTAGGAGTAATAGCAAAAAAATCTTGTTGTAGCTTCTGCTGTCATATGAAATGAAAATACAAACATTTGCTACATCAGTTGCTGCTTTATCACCAGAGGCAGCGCGGCACTTAAGATGCAGTTACAGGGCAAGAGAAAGTGCAGTATACAGCAGAGTAAAAAGATCACACACACAAAGAAACACCATAATTATATTGGGTCTAAGTGGTTAAACTGTTAAAAAGGGAGCTATTACTGAGCAAGTATAAGGTCATCATGGCTAACAGACAATCTGGGCACGCCATCTCAACTCTATGGGAGATAATAACCACACAGTTAGATTGTTGTCTAACTGACTGCTTAGATGGGTTATTGAAGGAATGCCATTGACTCACTGCAAGACACGCTCACGTGCACACTCTCTCACACACATACAAACGAGTGCGCACATACACATACACAGATGGACTGAAGCTGCCTGCCGGCAGATCTGAGAGTAGGCGGTGGCAGTGGCTCAGACAGAGTCTTTGTGGTGAGGAATCATTTATTAATGGGCCCGTCTGAATCATATACCGCTTCAGATGTGGAGATACAGCTGAGCTTGGGAGACACACTGCCCTGGCTTTTAATGCTGCGACAGAGCCGATGTGGAGAGTGCCTTTATCTGCCGGGTCAAAAGACGACGTCCGTCACTTCACAGCTCGCATTGCTCTGTTCTGCTCTGTGGTCTCTCTGCCCTTTAGCCAGCTTATCTCAATATCTGCCGGCTGGCTGCTCAGCCATGGCTTTGTGTGTGTGTGCGTGTGTGTGTGTGTGTGTGTGTGTGTGTGTGTGTGTGTGTGTGTGTGTGCGTGTGCGTGTGCGTGTGTGTGCGTGTGCGTGCGTGGTAGGAGTTTCATGTGACTCTCTGAGTGCTTGAGGAGGCGTAATGTGTAATTTTACACTATATTCTCATGTAAGCGTGCGTGCGTGCGTGCGTGCGTGCGTGCGTGCGTGCGTGCGTGCGTGCGTGCGTGCGTGCGTGCGTGCGTGCGTGCGTGCGTGCGTGCGTGCGTGCGTGCGTGCGTGTGTGTGAGTCACGGAGAGGGAGTTGGAGAGGTCTAGATGGATGGAAGAATGCATGAAAATCTGAATAATCCTCTCTTTCTCTTATTCTTTCCCATGTTCTCTCATTGCTATGCGGAGTGCATGCGAGTGCTGACCCTCAACATGCCACAGAACAGGGCTTAAATCCCCTCAGGGGTTCTCTAATTTACTCTCTCGTCTTCCAGCAGGCTAACAAGCCTGTATGGGGTTAGGGAGCCTCGGCACATTGAACCGGTAATTGAATGGAAGCAGAGAGCGTCGATCGCTTGCTTTCCTTACGAAAGGGCCTCCTAGTGAAAGATCTTGTGATGTGTGACCGCCCTGTCGCTGATCAGTCATGTAGGCTAGTGTGCAAGCCACCGGTGACGCAAGAAACCCGACTACAAGACAGAAAGTTGTGTAGTGTAATGTGCTGTGGTGGTAAAAGTACTCAGATTGGACTTTGAAGTACAGTAGCAATACCACAGTGTAACAATAGCCTACTTTGTTACAAGTAAAAGTCCAAAGTTCAAAATCTTACTAAAAGTCAAAGTAAGCGTAAAAATGTAAAAGTACTCATTATGCGGATTGCCCATTTCAGAATCATATACCTGTGATCATGTTATTGGACGATAATTATTGATCATTAATCACTTGTCTTGTCTTGTTCGAAAATGGCTGCTCTACAGGCTCACAATGTAATCTTGTTGAAAATAGCCAATACACAAGCTCACGTCGCGCCGCAACGCGTTGTGAGCTTGTAGATCGGCTATTTTCAAAACATTTGCATTATTTTGGATTCATAATTGTACCAATTAATCATCTAAATCTGCAAAGTAACTAGTAATTAAGTTTTCAAATAATTGTAGTGGAATATAAAGCACATTATTTGCCTCTGAGGTGTAGTACATTACTTGAGTAAATGTACTTTGTTACTTTGTTACACCACTGGACGCAAGATAGGCAATTACAAAACAGAAAGTTGAGTAGTGTGAACTGTACAGCGATCATACTTTGAAGGTCGTATAGTGTGTTCCTGCCATAAGCTGTCATTTCCTTTTACCTGTGACACCAGAAGTCCCACACAAAGCTGAGTTTAAAGTTCAGGTTTGTAACCATGTCTTTAATGGCATTGTTTCATGTTTAATAAGGCATTGATCGTAGAAATAGTAAGCGTAAATGTCTTTAATGGCATTGTTTCATGTTTAATAAGGCATTGATCGTAGAAATACATTCTGTGGGAGAAATTAAGCACCGTAGACTGACTGTGTTTATGCCCTAAAAATCTGAACTGTAAAACTGGGGCCAGAGATTTAATCTCTGTATTTTCATAGTGAAGTCTCAATGTGAAGAAGGAGAACAGATTTTATGTCTCAGTATAACACTATATTGTCGCTGTCGGGTAGCAACCTTGCATGTCCAAAGCTGTTACTTTTCAGGAAATGGAAAACAACAACCTGTGTTCCAACGGATCCAATATAGTTATCATAAAGTCACAAGCTCTTGTAAATAATTTAAATCATTAAATATTTATAAAATCTACAAGCTCACAACACGTTCTGAGCTTGTAGATCTACCTTTGTTCTGCTATTTTGAAAGGAACGTTGAAAGTGAAAGTTAAAGTGATTAAGTGTGTATGTGGGTTTTATAAATATTGCTCACAACACGTTGTGAGCTTGCCACCTCGACACTCTTTCAAGGAGGAGGTTTCTCTCCACCGGGGCCAGCTGATGATCGATAACCAGAACACGTGTCTGACACCTGCCTAGTAAGAGCTGGAGAGGAAGAACTAACCAACCGTCAAACAAAGAAATTAGTCTCTGAGCACCAGAAAATATGGATCTGGAAGGGAGAGAGGGAACGTGATGTCTTTCCAGGCGACCTCAGTTTTGGGGGCCTTGGCTGAAAGCCTCCTTCAAATCTGTCCGCCAAAGCTCAAACTGGGGGAAGAAAGAGAGAGAGAGAGAGAGAGAGAGAGAGAGAGAGAGAGAGAGAGAGAGAGAGAGAGAGAGAGAGAGAGAGAGAGATGAGATTTGGTTTAATGTTGCAGTAATGATAGCTTTGCTCTGGGCTAAACAGCTCTCTGTCTGTGTTAGCAGCAATAACACAGAGATTTATTTGATGCAGCCTAACAGTGTTCCAGTCAATTCTTTAGTCTTATTACAGACTGCAGGGGAAATGGAGGAGAAAACAAAGTGAGAGAGGGAAGGAGGAGAAGAGATTTAAAGAGGTGATAGTATTACTCACCCTGCCATGTGACAATAATTACTTCCTGCTAACATTTAGACCGTAACACTCACCAAAGCATCAATGTGGAAACTGTCTTTATCTAATCAACAGGGAGACATTTTAGTTCCGACCATAGTTCCTATCATCGTAGTTTTTCTTGTTTTGTTTTTACAGAGTGCCTCTGTAGGAGGCTAGCCATTTAGTCTGTCTGTCTATCTGTCTGTCTGTCTGTCTGCCTGTTTGTCGGAAACCACTGGACCGATCAGTACTACATTTCTTGTCGACAGTGGGCCAATTACTTGTGCAATAACTTCTGCATTATTTCATGTTTCATATTTAAGAAAAACAAATATTTAACTAAAATGTTATGATGAAACTTAAAATTTATAATAGAGCTTTTTGTTTATGGGCAGCAATGGCTCAGGAGGTAGAGCGGCCGCTTGGGAAACAGAAGGTTCCCGGTTTGATCCCCAGAACCCCTGGATTTTAACGCCCTAACTCCATCCATCCATCCATCCATCCATCCATCCATCCATCCACTTCTGTCCTTCCGTCCTCAGCTCCCTCTCACCATTTATTTCATTTGCCATTAATGTCCTCCTCTCCTCTCCTCTTCTCTCCTCTCCTCTCCTCTCCTCTTCTCTCCTCTCCGTCTTATTGGCTGTGTGGGTAATGAGGATCAGTGTTGTTTTAAACATGAAATGGTGAGGAGGCCCCAGCGGGCCGAATCAATAAGAGCCATTACCTCTTCTCTCTAATGATGCAGCCTTCCTCCACACACACACACACACGCACACACGCACACGCACACGCACGCACACACACACACACACACACACACACACACACACACACACACACACACACACACACACACACACACACACACGCACACACACTGTTTAAGTCCATTTCTCCCCTGCTACCCAATATCGGATGTGAGGAGGTTATGAATTATCGAATCCCAAGGGCAATTCTGCCTCACTGCCAATTACCCTGTGAAAAATGGCCCCTTCCCCTGTGTGTGTGTGTGTGTGTGTGTGTGTGTGTGTGTGTGTGTGTGTGTGTGTGTGTGTGTGTGTGTGTGTGTGTGTGTGTGTGTGTGTGTGTGTGTGTGTGTGTGTGTGTGTGTGTGTGTGTGTGTGTGTGTGCGCGTGTGTGTGCGCGTGTGTGGTTGACACAGCCCAGCTTGTGCGCACACACGTGCACACACACGCACACACACACACACACGTGTCCAGACTCTCTCTCATATACCTACACCACCACACTACGTATTTACTGATGGTTGGCTCGCTGTCAGTGGTGCAGAGTAAAAGTAGCAATATCACAACACGGAAATACTCTATTACAAGTGAAAGGCCTGTGTTCAAAATGTGACTTGAAGTGTAGTCCCACTACCTGCCTGCAGTGTGTGTGACCAAGTTGTTATGCAATAAGACAGATGGGTCAAAATGTGCAAAAAGCTTTGAGACATCTGGTGCCTGATGCTCTTAAAATTATTCACTGCTGATGACTCTATAACTCGTTTGAGAGGCTGACAAGGTTTGTGTCCATTTCAATGCCTTCATATTTAACGTCACCGATGTGATGACTTCACCATTGATTAAGGTGTCAGGCTTAACTGAAATTATTGTTGCTGTGAAATATATCAAGCATCAAGCAGGAATTAGCTAGCCGGACAATCGGACACCTCACTTATGACTTACGGTACGATGTTTATGATGAGTTATAATGTATAATGTGCTGTTGTGCTGAGTTGTCAAATTAATGGATCAATTATCTCCTCCACATAATAACATTACCTCCAGTCTCCTGCATGTATTAACTGTTCATTTGGCTGTTTATTTGATATGGGAAGTGCTTGGTGTGCATGTGCCGTATAGCGCTGTTCATCACTGATAGATTGACCGTGAAGCAGTGGTGTACTCAAGTAAAAGCGTCAATAATGCAATGTAGATATGCTCTGTTACAAGTAGAAGTCCCGTATTCAAAATGTACTTAAATAAAAGTACAAAAGTATCGGCATCGAAATACTTAAAATACCAAAAGTAAAATTACTCATTGTGCAGAATGTCACAAGCTCAAAAAAACTTTTGAAAATGGCCGAAATATATATATAGCTAAAATGGTTAGTGTGTTCTGTAATAATAATCAAAATCTACAAAGTAACTAGTAACTAAAGTTTTCATATAATTGTAGTCCTCTGAGATGTACTGGGGTAGATGTAAAAGTATAGAAAATTGTAAATACTGCGTCACCTCAATGCGCAACCCTGTGCGCGAGCTCGTGAGTCGAGCCGATTGGTCGAAACCGTTTTCGCTTGTTCGTGACAGTGGCCCAGGCGCTTCAATGCAACCTCTGGGTTCTGGGGGCTTGGTCCGCCCTCAGCCCTACTCTTCCGGTGGGGCGCCTATGTTTTCATTCCCACTAACAACATTTCTTCCACGGAACACTAACAACATTTCTTCCACAGAACACTAACAACATATCTCCCACGGAACATGGATCGTTTTGGTTATAAGCCCACTTGTTTCTATTATGGAAGAACAAATTAAAATGTTACTAACTTTCCGTGGTGTTGTCGGCTCTGAGGACGCCATTGTTGAATGAGTTTGGGTTTGTTTCCAGTGGGAACACATTAGACAGCAAACGCACAGATGTAAATCCCACCCACTACATTTGATTGGGTAAAGAGCGGCTTGCTTCCTGAACTAAGGCCGGCCCACTTCTAGGCCAATGTTCACACGTTCTGAATGGCCCTCCCGACAGATGCAGTAGCGCAGTTCGGAATCTGTTCTTGAGAGATTAGCAGAGAGCTGATGGGATGCCAGAATCCCAGCCTGGGCCTCTATTGGAGAGACACTTTGTTAAAGGTACACACCAGAATTGATTTGATCAACTAGGCTCAGAATGTATTGATTTGGCGGCAAATTAAGTGGCATGTTAGTCCGATTGGGATTTTCTCACATGGCAAGTTGTTGCTAGCCTCACCATTGTTGGTACACAGACATTTTCAGCCTGTCAGTGCCCTCATCCAGGGCAAAAAGTATAGATTTTCACATCGTTGCATGAGCTTAAATTTGATAAAGAGCGCAACAATCAAATTGATGTAGGATGATAATTTTCTTATCAGATACACATAACCGTATTTACTCAAAAGACTCAGGACAACACGACAATAGCATTTGATCAACATTCTAATACATAAATTAACATTACAGTCAATGAGGAACTGGCTGTTAAATGAAATGGTAGACCTGCTGGGATTCCCTGACAGTATGGGGGGAGGGTTGAAAACGCAGCAGATTCAGCTGGCTGTCAGCATCTCTGTTACACAGCTCTTCTGTGAAGCATCAAAGATCACAGTTTTCTGTTCTGTGTTTTGGTTCCTTTGTGCTCAGATGAACTCCAATGTTTCCTCAGCTTTGAATTTTACAGCATCGTCTGCAGCAACCGTGTTTGTTGGCTGAGTTTCAATCCATGTTTGACATGCAGGAATGAGGTCGCTTACAATGCTACTGTATAGTTCTGTTGTATAGCCCCTATGTAATAAATACCGTAATGTGGATTGGTCAGCAGCTATATAACCCCTATACACCAGATGCTGATTGGCCAGCCGTTTTATAACCCCTATGAAACACCAGATGCTGATTGGTCAAATGCTATATAACCCTATTATATATAGGTAATACCAGCTTCCATTTGGGACCCCCTCAAGGAACCCTGAGGGTCCTCGGACCCCACTTTGATAACCATTAATTTATTAAAACGATTAAAAATGCTATCTTGTGAGTAAATAAGGTTATGGGTATATGATAAGAAAATGATCCAATTTGGTCGGATAAGCAACGACAGGCAACGATGTTGAAATCAATATTTATCACACATACCCAGCCTTTTCTCCCTGTATGAGGGGAGTGATAAGGTGATAGGGCGAATACAGCCCTTATGTAACCGCAAATGTTCATAAGAGCCATATAACCTCTATGTAATACCAGAAGTGTTCATAAGAGTCATACAAGCTCTTTGTAATTCCAGGTGTGTTCATAAGAACCATAGACATAACCTCTATGTATTACCAGATAAGTCATGGTAAGTCATACCAGGTTAGTCATCATGAGTCATGTGAAATCATCATTTCTCATCTTCAATCGTGTGATGAGAAGCAACATTTTGTGTCAAGTGAAACTTTCATTAGTGTCTCATCTCTGCTTTATGGAAATCTGCCCAAGTAGAAGTTTTAACCATCTGGACGATTAGGAGTCAGACAGACCCATCTAGCACAGCTCATTGGAGCGGGCCTGAAGCTTCTTAACGATGTAGTAAAATACTTTGTTGAGTTCATGAATAACTAGAACAGTCAGAACACATGTCTCCACCAGGCAGGGTTGTCTACCCAGGGTCCACAAATTTGGAAGTCCGTCATAGCCAATTGAAATGGAATGAAAATCTTGACTGATACATATTGATCACATGACTTGGTACAAAATGATAATTTGTACCGATTTGTGTGTGTTTTGGACAAAATCTGTGTAGTAATAGCAAGTGTTTTTTGAAGAAAATGTAGTCTGGCATAAATGGCCGTGGCCTACTGTATATGGGAAGTTGTCTCGTAGTCCAAGGAATCCAGGGGAATTTTGACTGTATGACCAACGGTTCAAGAGTGGCGGTTCTTCCTTGGCCTATAGGGAGTGTACGTGCAAAGTTTCACGTCAATCAATGGTGCTGGAGATTAGCCGTTCACAGATGGAAGGATGGATACACGGACTGACGGACAGGAGCAAAAACATTGTTTTCTGACTCTGGCCTTCGGCCGTCCGACCTGGTGGAGACAATTATTGCTCCTGTAAGCAGCACGGAGCTGAGAAAAAACACTGCTGAAGAGGACTTCCATGACCCATAAACATAATGTACTTGTCACTCTGCCCAGTTAGGACGTGGTTTGCAGAGTAAAGTACTGTAGGTAGGTGTGCAGTGCAGTGAATTAGGTGAGTGCTGGAATGGTTTTAGAGAGCCTCTTGTCTCTGTCATATTCTGCAATGACACACTTTATCTCTCACTCACTCCCCTGAGCAGCCTCCCACGGACCCCAAGGACTGTGCTGTGTGTGTGCGTGTTTGTGTGTGTGAGTGTGAGTGTGAGTGTGAGTGTGAGTGTGAGTGTGTGTGTGTCAGTGCGTGCGTGCGTGCGTGCGTGCGTGCGTGCGTGCGTGCGTGCGTGCGTTGTTCCAATAGCATTGCCTTTAGAGATGATACTGCCTTTAGCAATGATGATGTTCTCTCATTGAGATATGCCAAGAAACCTGGCCGTAGCCCAAGACTGGCAATAAAAAGACAGGATGGAAAGACAGGGAGGGAATTTTGGGCAGGATTCCATGATTTTGTTTATATTGTATGCAATGGAGAGGCAGGAGAGTAATTAATTTATTGATTTGAGTTTCTTGACAGTCTTCAGGAAAGTCAAACAAGAAATGATTTGAATAAATCATATGCCACATGCTTCTCTGTCCTTTCTATACAGTATGTGAACACAAGCCAGGGCTAACTCAAGGTTAGCCCTGGCTGAGAAGGGACAGGCGTAATAAAAGACAGTCCAACATAATAAATAGCCGTTGTGTAGTGTTCCTCCATGGAGTGCTCTGAGGCTGGAGTAGAGTGTTTACAAGACGCCATTGTACAACTGAGGAAGGGGAACAAACTCTTCGAGAGAAGTAAAAAAAAAAAAACATTTGGCCACTCTAAATAAAAAGAAACGTATGTAAAGAACATGTTATTTTTCCACAGTGGCCTTTATCATTCAGCTGAATAATAAAATGTATGAAAAAGAAAAAGAAAACTACATTACCATGTAACAAAGAGTGAAGAATGTGTTCACTCTCCATTTCTTTTGATGCTTCCAACAACAGCAGCACCTCCAGGTGTGTGGAGTCAGATCATAGTGTTCTTTGTGCTGAACTTTCAGAGCCCCGTGATACAAATAACTGTCCAAACTGTCAGGTTTACAAGAAACCATCAAAGTCCAATTTTAGGGTGAAGGCATGTCTGCTTCATTAGAGTACATTGAAGAGAGAGGGCAAAGCCAGGAAAAGGTATGGCGTCCAACTGTTTTCATAAGTATTTTCTTTCTCTTTTTTGGGAGGGTGGGGGGGGGATTACTATTATTGCTGGAAATAAGGTAAGAGTAGACTTGTTGTGTTTTTGTTTGTGTGGGAGCACAATCCCCTTGTAGGCACAGATGAGGTACTAGGGCTTGGTGATGTGACTTCAAATCAGAATCACAATTATTTTAAACTTTTGCTTCATTTAAGATCAATTAATGATAATATTTACAATGCAACACGCTGTGAGCTTGTAGATGCACTGTCGTTGTTTTTGTTACGGCTCCACTGAAGGAGTTGTTGTACAGGTGTATAAAAGAGCAGAGAATATTAAAAATAGCAGATCATTATGAAGATGATATTTCTAATAAGCGTTTGAAGGGCGCTATTAAGGGTATCTTGAAAGCAACTGTTCAGGAGCAAGCTCCCTATCCAACTGAAAGTTCTGGGTCGTTTCTGCTATTTCTGGCAACGACTAATTTGACATTTGAACAACAAAAAGAGATGCTTATGTTACAGTTGGAGCGTGATGAATTACAAGAACAAGCAGATTGAAAAGCATTTGGCAGCGGAAAGAAATGGCCCAGCAGAAGGTGCAAGAAGATGGTGAGTCAAAAATGTACTCACCATCTAAGACAGAAAATAAAAGTTATTATACTGTAATTATAATTATAGAAACGTTTGCAGTCACATATCGTCGCTGTTGGGCAGACACCTCATATCTCCATATTTCAACTTTTTATGTTTTTGGTTAATTATTGCCCTCCTTCCCCGTATGACAGTGTCACAAAAAAGGTAGTGAAAATAGCCACTCTTCAAGCTCACAACGTGTCACATGTGAGCTTGTAGATTGGCTATTTTAACTATTTCTGAAAGAAAATGAAAGTGGTTAGTTGTGTCCGTGGGATTTAAAAATATTGAACCAATGAAAAGTATGAACAAGAGCTTGTGATTAAATAATAACTACATTGGAACCATTGGAACATAAAATAAATAATAGTTCTGAAAGGTTACAGTTTTGAACAGGTTTCCAGCCGACAGCGACAATATGAAAGTAATTAATCAGAATCAGGTTTATTGTCACATCACAGGTTTACAAGGTAAAAATGTGGGTGAAATTCGTTTTCGTACATCGTTCCCATCGCAACGTTATTTCCTTGATCGAACTCTCAAAAATCCGTACTTGGCTTACCGATAACAAACTGTCACTACACCTTGGGAAAACTGAATCCATTCTCTTTGGGACCAAACATTCCCTCAGACAGATGGATGTAAATGATTTCAAGGTCAAAGTCGATGACACAATTATCTCTAGCAAAGAAGAGATTACCTATTTGGGTTGTGTTCTTGACAAATACCTGACAGGCGAAAGCATGGCTACTAAGGTGGTCAAAAGAGTAAACCAGAGAACCAAATTTATGGGCAGAGTTTCCTCTTTTGTCAACCCTCAGGCCCTCAGGACCCTCTCTGGGGCCCTGATTCAACCACTTTTTGACTATGCTTGCACCTCCTGGTACTCCAACACCTCAGTGTCACTGAAGACTAAGCTTCAAACCTCCCAAAACAAACTGATTCGGCTACTCCTCGGATTGGGGCCCATGACCCACCTTTCTCCCACCCATTTTGCCAGCCTAGGCTGGCTCAGGGTGGAAGACAGGGTTAAACAACTAAAAATGGGACTGGCCTTCAAAATTGTAAATGCAAATTTGCCCGATATGCCCCCTATTCCCGCATATCTGAGTAAATACCTCCAAAAGGTTAGCGACACCCACAGTCACAATACCAGAGGGAGCGTTAACAACAATTTGGTACCACCCACCCATAAATCAAACATGGGCAAATTCTCCTTCTACAGCACTGCCACCCAGGATTGGAATAGTCTAACTCCATCCCTCAAAAAATGCAGTTCGCTGGGCTCATTTAAAAGAGCCTTAAAAAATCACCTTTCAGGAGGCCAAAAGAGGAGGTAGTACCATTTTCCCGTTAGACAGCAGACCCTCCCCCCCCTGTTCTTGTACATATTTTTTCCCCCTCTTTTTTATTTATTTTTTGTTGTACATAGTGTTATTATTTTTTTTGCTGTTTATTTTGTAATGATATTTGAACTGTGGTGCCACTATATATGCCTATGAATTGAATACCAAGGCCCTCATTGGAAACAAGTCCGCAAGGACTTTTATGAACGGACCTGTTAGACAAAGCATTTTAAATGTAACTGTGCTGTTTTACATTTTTGCCTAATAAAATATGCAATCAATCAATCAATCAAAGAAAGAAGAGGGGGAGGAAGAGGAGGGGGGGGGGGCAAGTGGGAAGGGAGATCAAACAAGCATAATCCACAGAAAGTGGACTGACCCTGGTATAATCCGCAAGTAGTTCCATGAGGGAGAGCAAAAAAGTAAGTCACTTGTACCTGGTGTAATCCACAGGTGTGTTCAAGAAAGAGCAAAAAAGGTCAGAGAGCTGAACAAGGCTCATGCCTCATTCAGCAGTCTGACAGCAGCCGGATTAAAACTGCACCAAAACCTGTTGGTGTTACTCTTGATACTGCGGTAGGGCCCCTTGCCCGGTCCCGGTCGTTGTAGGGTTTTGAACAGTTTGTGACTTGGGTGGTGCTTGTCCTTGATGATGCGCTTGGTTTTGACCACACACCGCTTTTTGTACAGTTCCTGGAGCGCTGGGAGCTCGCCTCCCATTATACACTGTGCTGTCCTGATCGTATTACTCGCTGTAGGCTGATCTTTTCTCGGGCAGTACAGTTCCCATACCAGGCCGTGACACAGCCTGTTAGGACGCCTTCAACGAACTGTTGTAATACAGCCTGAGGATGCGATGTCCTACTCCTTTTTCGGTAAGATTTGGAGGGTGACTTAATTGAGCAGTTGAACAAGACCAAATTACTACTGTAGATTTCAGGTACATTGTCATGATTGACGCAGATTAACCACTTAAACCATAATATAGTTCACTGACCGGAGTCCCCCAGGGGTCTATGCTAGTCCCCCTCCTTTTTTCCCTCTACACCAAATCTCTTTAGCTGCTATTTTCACCAAAATTGTTCACCCCCAGAATAGGGACACTAGGGTTCATGTGGTTAAATTAGCTGGTATGGTCCGTGGAATAAACATCAAAAGTACAACCGCACTCACGAATTAAGAGTCTTTTAAGGCATTTAATTTAAGCAGTGGCTGCTGCTGCTGTGGCACATTAAATGCCTTAAATGTATGATTGCTTGGAATCTGTAGCCGTCAGTGATCAAAGTTGTTTTTAGTTGAGCGCGCCGAGCCTTTTAAGTACTTGGATGATCTGTGGAATAGCCACAGATCAACCATGACTTTTCTCTGGAGCGATGCATCTGAAAGTGATCTGATAACATGGAATAAAGCTGTGAGGCCTAGCTGCTTCACAATATTAACCACTTAAGAAATAAAGTACGTATTATTTTGTTATATGACAAATTGTGAGAATAGCACATCTGCTACAAGCTCACATCTCATTGCATCGTGTTGTGAGCTTATAGATGGGCTATTCTCAGTTTTTCATTTAATTCTGCAAGTTTATGAAAATGTATTTTTTTAAATTCTGACTATATTGACATGCCCAAAATAGCGACGCCATGTTGAAAGTGGTAAATATATTTGTAAAGCCAAAACGCCTATAGCGGATGAAGTGAAATGCAGTTGGTGAAAAGCATTTACACTACTGGTTCTCAATGTGGGGTTGGGGTGGATTGTCCACTCCAGGTAGGGAATGTGTCCTTACCCCGAGAGAAGGACTTCAAGTATCTCACAGTCTTGTTCACGAGTGAGGGGAGGATGCAGTGTGAGATCAGCCAGGGCAGCAGGAGCAATATGTTCACTGTACACACTGTTGTGACAAACAGAGAGCTGAGCCAGAAGGCAAAGCTATCCATCTACACGTCAATCTCCGTTCCTACTCTTAGCTATGGGCATGAAATTTGGGTCATGACTGAAAGAACAAAGTCGAGGACACAAGCGGACAAAATCCCTTTTTTCCTTATCCTTTTTTTTGTGTGCAGGAGGGTGGCTGCCATGTCCCTTAGGGATAAGGTGAGAAGCTCAGTCATCTGTGAGAGACTCAGAGTAGAGCCACTGCTCCTTCACGTAGAACGGAGGCAGCAGCTAGTAAAGATGCCTCCTGGTCGCCTCCCCAAGGAGGAGGTTTTACCGGGCACATCCACAGCTCGGAGGAGGCCACGGGGCAGAGCAAGGACGACACGGAGGGATTATGTCTCCATTCTGGCCAGAGAACGCCTCAGGGTCTCCCAGTTAGAGCTGACTAATGTGGCCAGGGAAAGAGAAGTCTGGGATTCTCTGCTGGCACTGCTACCTCCAGCGACCCGACTGCAGATGAGCGGATGAGGACGGATGGACGGACGGATGGACGGACAGACAGACGGACGGACGGACGGATGGACCAAGAATTTCAAAATAATCAACAGTGACAATAGCACAACGCTTAAAGGTAGGGTAAGTGATTTTCTTTGGTTAAAATAAGTGTTAAATAGCTCTATATTCTGATAGTACTCATTGCTATAGAGTGTTTGTTCAGTAAAAGGAGTCTCCTTGTCTCTCCAGCTCTTTATAAAACAGAAAATGCATTTTCGTTTCAGTTTCAGTTTCATTTCCAATTTTATCCAATCAGGATAGAGAACTCAATCAGGATATAGATTAAACAAGTGAAATTGGAAGTGATGACACTAAGAAATGAGCAGGCAAAATTGGAACTGGAACACTGTAAGAATGAAGCTTAAAAATGGGTACTTTCTCCTGATTGGCTGAGATTTTGACACCTACCGGAAAATGTATTTTCTGTTTATTAAAGAGCTGGAGAGACGGGGAGACTCCTGTTGCTGAACATACACTCTATAGCAATGATTACTATCACAATATAGTGCTTTAACCTTTTAACAAAATACTTTTAGTTTTAACCCAAAAATATCACCCTACCTTTAATCAAAGATCGTGTGGGATGAATTGAAACTAGACTTAAAAGTTAAATTGACCCCAAAATCAGAGTTCACAATGTCAAGTTGTGTAATATGTTGTATTAATTACGATTCAAATGAAATATAGGTATAGAGTAAACCACCATTCATTTGTTGGCTAAAGTATTAACTGAATACGTGGATTCAAAGTGTGAATAGTTTTTCAAAGCTGCTGACACAGTGTGAAATTCCTTTTCAAAACAGACTTACGACTTACACTTTGCAGAATCTCATGCTTCTTGGGTCAGTCAAAGCAAGTGATATATTATTTCCTACCTTTCATATCAGCACTATTGGGTGGAAAGTAACCCTGTATGTCCAAAACCACTACTTTTTAGTAAGTGGAAATAAGAACCTGTGTTCCAAGGGATCGATTATTATTTAGTCCCAAACTTTTCAAATACTTCTCATTGATAAAATCATTATAAAACCCACAGACACACTTAATCGCTATCAACCTGGCATCCAAATTTTTTGGTATGCCATTATAGCCCTTATAGGCCATTATAGCCGATCTACAAGCTAACACCTCTTCACAACGTGATGCGTTGTGAGCTTGTATATCGGCTATTTATGCTACTTTTGCCCGACACTGCCCTCCGACAAAGTATAAAAGAGGGCATTCATTTATATATATGTCACAGGGTGATTGGAGAACCAGGGTGATTGAAGACAGAGCGCTCGTTTTTAGGCGGGGCTTTTCGAGACAGGGTTTATTAGCGAGGCTCGCGAGGAGGAGAAGGAGGACGCGGCGCTGCGAGGCGGGGGTTTATTACGCGAGGCTCGCGAGGAGGAGGAGGAGCCTCCTCCTGCTCCTCCTCGCGAGCCTCGCGTAATAAACCATCCTCCTTCTCCTAGGAGAAGGAGAACGCGGCGCCACGAGGCGGGGCTTTGATGCGACGCGGACCTGTCTTCTGTTGTTCCCCCCCACATAGCAACCAGGAAGCTACGCTAGGGGAACGCTGAACATGCGTTCACACGCACACGCTTGTCCATGACGGAGGCGCGCCGACTCAGCAGAGCTTGAGGCCGAGGAGGCGCGCGCGTGTGTGTGTCTGTGTCTGTGTGTGTGTGTGTGTGTGTGTGTGTGTGTGTCAGGGAGAAACTAAAACAAAAGCCAGAACACAATAAAAGTATCTTAACAGTCCTGCTTTCAATAAACCAAATTGAAAGCATGAGCGCGTGTGTGTGCGCGTGTGTGTGTGTGGTCGCGGCCATATGTTTGTGCACTTTAGTTGGGAAGTCTGGCGTGTGGCTCCCTCTAGTGTTGTTTCTAAATTGAAAGCATGAGCGCGTGTGTGTGTGTGTGACTGTGTGTGTGTGTGTGGTCGCGGCCATATATGCTTGTGCACAAGCCTGGCTTGTGGCTCCCTCTAGTGTTGCTTCTACAGAATTGCTGGGTGGGTGGTAAAAACGAGCGCGCCTTCTTCAATCACCCTGGTTCTCCAATCACCCTGTAACATATATATACATATATATACATATATTTATTTTTTTAAACATAAAAAGATGAGTTATGGAGATACAAGGTTTCTACCCCACAGCGACGTTGACATGGAAAAACCCCAACGGTCTAGTTGCTGCGTTGGGTCACATATCACATAATAGGTCACCAGTAAAGTGCTTTGAGGTAGCACTAGGATGACAGAGGCCAGTCTTTTCCCATTACGCTATCTTCAGTCTGATCTGAAAATCCAATAAGGTTGTGGGAACGGCCAGACTGTCCACTCCACTCTGCTTTGAACCGGGAGAGAAAAAGGTGCTGGTGTGGACTGGAGGCATGGCAGATGCTCTTCATTACCTGATAAAAAAGAAGAAGCTTTCTCATTCCCTACTGCTGACTGTGCAGCTCCATGCCAACTGAGAGGTGTGTGTGCGTGTGCGTGTGTGTGTGTGTGTGTGTGTGACCTCAGAGGGGGTTACAATGACACACAGAGAGAGGGAAAGAGAAGAGTCACAGAGGTGAAGTTGCAGTGTAAAGATAGCTTTCTGTCATGCTATGGTTTACTCATCAAGTTCAGTTTTCTTTTCCTGGCACAGCCACCTCCAACCTGTGGCATTACAAGATCCTCACACACGGGAGCGGTTATATTGTGTGAATAATTCGCATTCATTCATTAATATTGAGCTAATTGTTAATTATTAACGAATTAGCCGATCTACAAGCTCACAACGCAACACGATGGGACACGTTGTGAGCTTGTAGATTGGCTATTTTCAAATAGGCAAAAATATGTATAGTATATCGGGTTGAAGTGATTAAACTGACTTTGATACTATATTAACACATTTTGTCAGAAACATTTTCAGATAAAGAAAAGAAATAGGTTTATCAGCTTCAGTTTTACAGTGTTTCAGTTCCAAAGTTGTCTGCTAATTTGTTTCTCTCTCCTGTCCTGACTCCTGATTGGGTGAAATTAATATCCGGATCCATAACTGAACATTTTCTTTTCAAGTGATCATTGTCATACGCCTGTCAGCGGGGAATGTTTAACGTGAGGAGTTGGACGGAGGCGCTACGGAGCTCCTGGTGGGGGCTCCTCGCTGGCAGGTGAGCCACAGAATTTTTTTGAAGGATTTCCAACAGAAATTATCCATCTGCACCTCTTTTCAGAAAATTCTCATTATCATCAATGCTTATGTTAAAATATGCAAATTATTATTAAAACACATTCCTGAATCTTTTCAAAATACATATTATTATTTTTATCTGACATTTACTTCTGTTCAAAAGGGGGGGGGGATACTATTCCAATTACCCTTCTGTTGTGCTTCAAAACATTTTCATCAAATATAGAGGTCCTCAGTTCTGGAATTCACTGAATGTGTCTCCAATGTCATCATCTTCCTTTCAGTCTTCAGGAAAAATATTATCTCATCTCATCTCATCTTCATTGTAGTGTATTGAGGTTTTTGTATGGCTGTATGTATTTTTTCCGTATTCCATTTGCTTTTCAGTTGATTCTTTTCTTTTCCTTTTTTTCCATTTCTACGCCTGCTTTGTGTTTTTAGTTACTTGTTCATGTGCTGCATGTTCTCACAAGGTGGAAACCTTGTATGTCCAACTGTAACTGTTACTTTTCAGGAAATTGAAAAGAAACTATGTTCTAATGTTCACAAGCTATTATTAATACTTTTCATTGGTAAAATATTTATACATCCTATCTTAACCACTTTCATTTTCACTTTCTACATTGTTCAAAAATAGCAAAAACTAAAGCATATAGTTACAATGTGACGCTTTGTGAGCTACTTTTTTGTGACACTCTGACTCTTGTGCATGTACTGTGTACATGTGTCTCAAATTCTACTAACGGTATACTTGTGGGGACATCTGCACCCTCAGTATAGTAATACAAGCACACACGCACGGGCGACCGAGAGAGAGAGTGTGGATAATAAATCAGTATGTGATAAGGAGGGCTGATGTGAGGGAGAACAGAGTGAAGATGGTTCTGCCCATGGTTACTAGAGCGAGAGAGAGAGCGTGAGGGAGAGAGAGGATTTGATTTTAAAGGGGAGCAGCTGCTAGACAGAATAAAGAGATGACAATTCACCCCCCCCCCCCCACACACACACACACACACGCACGCACGTGATGATGAAAGGGTGTAAATTGGACACTGCAGGTGGAATCATTAATGTTCACAACATTCCCTGTGCTCAGTAATAGGTGTTGTGATATGTAGTCATGCCTCCACAATCTGAGACATGCATGTCTGTTTGTAGGCCTACTGTAGCTTCCTCTGTGCGTGCGTGCGTGCGTGCGTGCGTGCGTGCGTGCGTGCGTGCGTGCGTGCGTGCGTGCGTGCGTGCGTGCGTGCGTGCCCATCACTGCCTACACACACACAAAGATGATGCTTCTTAGAGATTTAGAGATTTGGTGTAGACGGAAAAAGCGGTCAGAGTCCAGTTCTGTTTTACTAAGGCTAAAGCAGTGGTTTTCAAACTTTTTCATGTCAAGGACCCCCAAATTGATACATGTTTGGCCGTACGCGGATCCCCAACTGAAAATGTTTTTTGCCAGGGACGTCCAGAAGAGAAGATTTGCGTAAAAAAAATCGGAAAAGTAATTGATAGAATTATCACTAATAAAATAATCGATAGTTGCAGCGTATACAAGCAGACTGTGAGTCTTCAGTCTAATATCATATCATTGTCCCACCGCTACACACACGCGCACACACACACACACACGCACACACACAGCCCTCAACACACACAGGACCCCCCACTGTTGTCTGCCGACTGTCGGCTGAGTGGATTTGGGCCTTCAGGGATTTTAGCCGTGCAAAACAGCATTTTGCTGTGTCTTCTGCAAGGCCACATGAGGATACTCAATACGTTCCATTGTGTTCCATAAATGGCTACAGAGGATCCAGACGGCCCAAAGCCTCAAATGCACGTCTCTGTAGGCACGTCTCTGTCAGGGGAAAACCGCCGCTGTTCTCTTGCTTTGTAAGGAGCTTTATTTTGAAATGCCCTCCAGCAGCTTCCAGCCAGCATCAGCCAAGAGCCACCCACACACCCCGAGTGCAGAGAATGGTCAATAAAAAAGAAACAACGTTGGAAGAAAAGACAACCAAAACGGAAGAAAGAAAGGAATTAATATAATTTTGTCGCTGTCGGGTGTAAACCTTGTGTCCAAAACGGCAACTTTTTGAGAAATGGAAGGAATAACCTGTGTTCCAATGGATCCAGCGTAGTTATTATTTATTCACAAGCTCCTGTTAATACTTTTCATTAGGTCAATATTTATAAAACCCACACACACACTTACCCATTTTCAAAAAAATTGGTAACAAAAATAGCAGCTACAACCTCGTAATGCATCGCAAGGCAACATGTTGTGAGCTTGTAGATCGCCTATTTTCCCCACTTTTGCTCAACTCAAGTAGGACATTAGAATTGAATTATGAAAAAATATGGAGATACAAGGTTTCAGTTTTTTGGTTTCCATGTTAGGCCTTTAGATTCTTGAGCACTTGTATACAAACAGCTGTAGAGGTCTCATCCCCACCTGAAGGCCACAATAAAGAAGATGCTGTGTCTCAACAAAGGGTTGTGTTGGTTGTGTTGGTTGTGTTGGTTGTGTTGCAATGGAGAAACAGAGCAGATTCAACAGGCAGCCAAAGGAGAATGTGACCCTGAGCTAATTGGACAAGACTCAAGTGGGCCCTGATCCACAAAGGGTTGGGAACCGCTGCGCTGTATACAGTACATTAGCCACAGAAACAGGACTTGGGTAAATAGTGCTATTCACAGTGTGTATTGTGTGATCCAAAAGAGAAGAAAACTCTCAAACTCTCTCCTTTTAACTCCCAAGACATACGACTTGGCCAGAAATGTTGTGTTTGTTATGCTGTGGCTGGCCACCCCTCCAGCACAAAATGGAGGTCCAAACTCTATTTAACCTTGCAGTCTCGGACAAGTAAATAAGTTAGACTCTTGAGTACTTTGTCTTGTATAAAACAGCTGTGGGGGTCTCATCCCCACCTGAAGGCTACAGTAAAGAAGAGACTGTATCTCAGCAAGGGGTGTGTTGCTATGGAGAAACGGAGCACATTCAACAGGCAGCCAAAGGAGAGTGTGAATCAATCCTGAGCTATTAGACAACACTCCTGCCACATTTGTACAGTTTTCTTGTTTTGTGTTGTTTATTTCTTCTTCAGTTTTCCAGCCTTTGTGCCAAAACAACACAGCCTGAAGGAAATAGTGGTGTGCAGTACAGTATACCAGGGCATGCTCAAAACCTCAACTCGCCACTAGCATGTGCGCTCCACTGCAGTAGTATCGACAGTGAATGCAATCATGCTAAATCAAAGTACTATACATTAGGGCTGGGCAATTAACCAAAAATGTATTCAAAACCGACTTTTTTATACATCGACACGAAAAAGAAATTGATTTGTTTTTATAATCAGCTAAATCAATTAGTCTGATTACTTAATCCTGTACTTTGAACAAATCAATATCACGATTATTTCAAACCTTTGCCTTGATAACGATGAGGTCACAATGCGTTTACTATTTTCACAATTTGTGTACGCCACGTACAAAAATGGTACGATCTACACAGGGTCGTGGCAATACTGGGGCCCCTGACTGCTTGACAGCTTTGTGTAATTGTTCGAGAAATACTGAATCATGTGAATCCCGAGATACACATGGGACAAGCGTGGCTCTCATGGCTCCAATGTGGATCTCAGGTTTCATGTGGCCAGCCTGTGATGTCAGTCGTTTATGATATATCTATGACGTATGACTCATTCAGCCTGTTCAAAGCCCCATTGACTTCCATTGTGAAGGTGGCCTACTGGCGATGTGCACAAGAAATGTGGCTATGATCGGCCCAGCGGTTTGCGAGATGAGCTCCGTAAACCAAGACACACACTCATGTCTGGGCTAGCGTCTTGCAAATCAAAGTGGAAACAATGGGAGTGATCCATTGTTTACCAGGTGCACGGTTTGAAAGAGTTCTATATCGGAGAAAGAACTGCCAGCACTCGTAGAAATGTCCTTGAGGTACTGTACGTGTTCCAGGTGGAGCTAGGGTGGCCAGCCGCAGCACAACAAACACTGAGACTTCTCTTTTCTTATCTTTAGGAACAAACAATGCACTCTGTGATTAGCATTATTTACTCACATAAGTCATGTTTCTGTGGCCAATGTATATAGCGTTTTGACCTCTCCACCCCATCACTGTTATTTTAATCACTGTTCACTGTATTAAAGCAAACAAATGAAAACTAAAAACATTTACATATAATATACAGTGCAGTTGTTGGTTAAAACTAGACAGTCTCATCCCGTCACCTTTTTGAGTTAGTATTTGGCGAGTTGGGGTGAGAATGGGATACCTCGGGCAAAGTGCCCTGATCCCCAAAAAACAATGTTGAGAAATCGTGTTTTAGATGTTTTTAATTAGGTTTTCAGCGTTGACTATGACATAGACTATTCGTGCTATAGCCCCACCCTAGCACCCTGGCCTTCCTCAGTGTGATACCGCTAAGGAAGGCTAGGGTGCCGATCTCTGAATAAAATACCTGAAGGAGTATCAGGATTTCTGTGAGTGCTCGAAGCCTCCAGCAAAGCCACGCCATAAAAATGTGCAAATGGCTTTTCCTGAACATTCGTCATAGACACCAATTCAAAGCTGGCTGGGCCAAAGATGTTTCCATTGCTCTTATAGTCCGTTTATCATTCCAGGCAAATGTGATTGGAGTAAGGATGTATGCCATGACGTACCTAAATCACTTCACAAAAGTAAAGAAATAACTTAATCAACCTCTTTTTTTTGTCTCTTTCACTTACAATAATTTAATCCATGCTCAGCAGAAGTGGATAAACTTGGACCGAGGTAAGACGGAGAACAAAAAGCATACTACTGAATGCCAGTGCAGAGAACGCCAACTAGAATCATTTCTCATCTGTGATGCCCTCTGCCTTGAAGTGAAGTGCTCTCAGCGTGCTCTGAAAATGCAAAGGCCCACCCATCTGAACACTTAAAGTGGACAGATGGGTGGGCTGCGAACACTTTAGATATTTTCAAGTGGGCCCGGATCCACAAAAGTTTGGGAACCGCTGCGCTGTATACAGTACATTGGCCACAGAAACAGGACTTTGGTAAATAATGCCAATCACAGTGTGTATTGTTTGATCTAAAAGAGAAAACAAAAACTCTCAAACTCTCCCCTTTAACTCCCAAGACACACGACTTGGCCAAAACGTTGTTGTTTGTTATGCTGTTATGCTGGCCACCCCTCCGGCACAAACTGGATGTCCAAACTCTATTTAACCTCGCAGTCTTGGACAAGAACCAAGCAGACAGTCGACCGCAGCAGAGCAGAACATCACACCACAGAGGGGGGAGGGGGAGGGGGTGAAAGGATGGAGAAAGGAGAGAGAGAGAGAAGGGTGATAGAGAGAAAGAGAGAAAAAGAACAAGAGAGCAATAGAGGGGCCAGTGAATGAGAAAGAAAGAGCAATTCAAAGTAAACACGCTGTTCCTCTTTGGCCTGTGTTAAGAGGCTTGAGAGACAGGAGAATCAATAATGGCAACCACCCAGACAGCCAAATAAAGAAGGCTCTACAGTAACCCCACAACGCAGGATGACTGCAGATTAATAAGGAAATGCTTTTTGGAGGAAAAATTAGATGCCAGTGAACTGCTGCCCGCTCGCTCACAGAAAGCATTGTTCCAACTGGCATGAGGAATGGACAGAGGATGGGACTGCTGGAACACCATGCACTATGGAATGACTTCTTGTTTTTTTTGCAATTTAAGAAAGACTAATAATCAGTGTTCTCTTTTGCCTCATGGTGTCCTTTGTCATTATTGGCCAAAATGGTCAAAAATAGTCAAAATAGCATATCTACTGCAACTAAGCTCACAATGTGTTGCATCGCAACACATTTGATATCTAAAAATCTTATGGAGGATGAATCCTAACCATTATGACTAAATAATCATGTTACATTTATGCACCCATCATTTGTTTTTTTGTGTAACTTTGATGCTAACCACTTATAGCAGTTAAGAACACATTTATTGTTAAGTGAGTTTACATCACATATGGTTGACCTTTTGAGACCAGGTCAGGTAAACAGGTATCCTAATGATCCAATACAACTAATAGGCCTGACACCTAACACTAAATTCCAATAACATTACTACTTTTTGATGGATAGTAACTGACAATGCGCGATACACATTTGATAGACTTTTTAAATACCATTATTAAATTATTTCTAATTATTTGATACTCAATGGCTGTATGATGGGTGTCCTGCAAGTGACAACAGTTCTCTCCCTTTGCTTCTCTCACTCTCTCTCTCTCTCTGTAACCGGAGATCTAAAATTCATCCGTAATTCTTCATTAAAGATTCATTCTTCTCTGGCTTGCGTGGTTGAGCTCAGCACTGTTGAAGTCAGCTCCACTCTGAGCAGGAATGTGCTGTCAGCTTCTCCTGTAAAGGTCAGCTTGAAAAGAAAAGAGAATCAGCCAACTCACCGTTATGTCTGCAGAGAATGTTCAACCGTCACCGTCCATTTCCCTTAAAACCCCACTAAATGTCAGCAGCACGCTGCAGCGTGCCGTTGTATTTGCTTGGTGGGTTTTAGATGATAGACAAATACAGCATAATGCAGTCCTTGGTAATTGTATGGGAGATGGTGGGGCCATTTAGAAAGGTTGTATTACACAAAAACATTGGTTATGCTTAGCCTGCCTTAACCTTTAAGGCCACACTATCTCCTAATTCACTTTGTGGAAAAAGTTACTCTGACTTTTGATTGACCACGCACTTTTTAAAACCCTCTTTAGCTATTCAAAAATAGCCGATCTGCAAACTCGACACGTTGTGAGCGTGTATATACTGTAGGCTATTTTCTAAACTCTATCTGTGCTAGACTTTTTACAGTGTGGCTCTGTCGGAGTCTAGACGTCTACAAGAGGGTCAGTGTGTCTGTGGGCCCAGAGCTAATCTTACAAAGCGCTGGTCCGATCAGCGTCTTGGTCACACTGCCAGTAGCCAGTAGGCCACAGAAGTACATCCACTAATATTTTACTGTCCCCATCTAACAATGGGGACAGTGGGTATTTCATAACCAGGTGGGGCTTGCATTCCCATCGTTCCCACCTTTGCATCGTTACTTGTAACAGTGTATATCTACATTGTGTTATTGCTACTTTTACTTAAGTAAAGAATCAGAATACTTCTTCCACCACTGTTAACAGCATCAGAGTTTCCAGATGGAAAACCCAGCCAAAACCATATAAATAGAAGAAAATAGAAGCGGGCAACTTCCTGGACCTTAAAAGCCTGGAACAGGACAAAAAAAGATACGATCAGTGGTTTTAATGCCTCCAAATACAGATCTAACGTCAGATAAACTGATTTAATGATGTACTAAGCCAAACCGGATCCCGTAACAGTAGTCAGGGAATTTAACAAATTCATCTACCTTTTTGTGATATGGCAAAATTATCGTATATTTGGTTATTATTGATCATACATCATATACAGAGGGTCAAATTATCATACAAATACGATAATTATCATGCATCAGGTAACACTGAACAGGACTCTTTTTTTGACCCATTTTTTCCTGCACACAGCAGCACACACCAGGGAGGATATGTTAAGGAAGTGTACACTTTAACCCTCCCCAGATGCAATTCGCGCCAGCGAGCCATGTCGACGCCTTGGTTTTCGGATTAGCATAATAATGGATGAATTAACGTTGCTTGAGCTAAAGTGGGTGTAGTGTGTCTTGAGATGTAAAGTGTGGCATTGTTTTTATGCTGTGAATTTGCTCCTGAAATCTAATAAGCTTCGTTCGCCTGGGTGACACCGACGCTGTCCCGGAACAGAGCCGGCTACATTACATTACACAATGAAACTGATCCTCACTTCACCTTAAGTCATAATCACATCACAGCCACTGTATACACACACACACATTTTTATTCTCATATGAGGGCTTAATGGGGTGTAACTGCATGTGTGTGTGTGTGTGTGTGTGTGTGTGTGTGTGTGTGTGTGTGTGTGTGTGTGTGTGTGTGTGTGTGTGTGTGTTACAAGACAGTAAATGTGAGTCAGACAGAGAGTGAAGACAGTCCACAGGACAAACAGTGTGAGTATGACAGAGACAGACAGATTGAGAGGAAGGAGAGTGGCGCACAGAGAGATAAGCAGCACTTAACAAGGACATGATCTGATCTTGCGGTGATGTACATTAGCCAATCACCACAGTCAGACTGTCAGGCCTTCCTGTTTGACACAGTCTATAAACAGATTAGCAGCGTCGTATCACCACCCCACCACAAGGTCCAATCAACCCCCATCCAGTCTCAACGCCCCTACGTACAGTAGCTCCAGCCATTCCCAACCTGTGGAACGAGGCCCACTGGTGGACCGTGAGGATATTTCAAACTGTGGGCCCCCCAAATAATTGGCAAAACACTATGATTTTTATAATATTGATATAAAAAATAAGAATGTAAAAGAAAATGTCATGGTAGTTTTTCTTTAAAACCTTGAAAAATGAGTTTCATTGGGATACCGATGAATAGGAAGTTATTTTTTTGCTTTCCAAGGAACAGAGGCGTGTTGTGTCTCAACCAATCACAGTCTCAGCCGACCTGGGCTGATCCTCTAATGTAGTCATTTCTGATCTTGTCCTGCCTTGTCACTCCTATTGAGGAACATAGCATCCTCAATTCTGCCACCTCCAGCTCCGCCTATGCGGTCTTTTCGTCAGCACCACCGTTTCCAAGCCGTATACAGCATGGCTGGTCTCACCACCGTCTTAGATGACAATTCCCGAAACCGATTAGCTTGATTAACTGTTGCACACCCTAAAATGATGTATGGGTCTACAGTCTACACATCCTCCGTATTGCTCCCCTCCCGCTGTGTGCCGGTTTGCAATCAGGACAACATGGAGTGGGGAGTACTGGGGGGTCAAGAGGATCAGTGGGCTCCCAAAAGACCACGGTAATCTGAAGAATTGCTTCCAGCTGTGTGTTTGTGTCTGATGAAAAACTTTTAGGAAAAGTAAGAAAATGGATATGGAGTGAGCTCCAAACGTTCCACTGACACACATCTCACTGTGGAACAGTTACAACTGTTCCACGTGATCGCTGTCGGGCAGAAACCTTGTATGCCATCATATCTACTTTTAATGTTTTCTTCGTACAATGGAGTATGGCACGAAAGTAGCGAAAATAGTCGATCTACAAGCTCACAATGCATCACATCGTGACGCGGATCTGTTATTTGTTTTAAGTTTTTGAAATTCAAAGTGAAAGTGCTGTCTGTGGGTTTTATAAATATTTAACCAAAGAAAAGTATTAACAAGACTAAATAAAACTACATTGGAAGTAACCGTTTTGGACATACAAGGTTTCCACCCAACAGGGATCTATGTACGTGATCAGGACAACACAACAAAAGAAAGATAATTATAGGAAAGCAAGACAATAGGAAATCTATTAAAAGATGCATGGGCCATAATGGTAACCTGAGAACTGGACATTGACTTGACAAAACTCTTCCGGGGATTTTGGGGGAAACAGGGCACGATTAGGGGAGAACTGGGCATTGTTTCTTGGGAGAGTTGGGCATTATTGTAGCCATCTTAATACACTTATGTCAAACTAAATTCCCGGAGGGAAGTAAAGGGAGTGATTCCTACAAAAAACTTTAAAAGCAACTACTCCAGTACCTGTGAATGCTGGAGTACTTTGACAGAGCAACTTTCACTTGGAGGTAGACGTGTAACTATTTATTGATAAAATTGAATTGATTAAATTGATAATTGATAAAAAAAAAAAACAGACATTTGCTACAGTATGGAAAATTGGATAAGAGAAAACACAGTATTGTAAAAAAAAAAAATAAAAAATACAGGATGTATAGAGGTCATTTGTCTGGAAAATAAATTTGTGTTAAAAAAATCGTGAAAAATCGTATCGTGATTCGAATTGTATCGTGAGTTGAGTGAATCGTTACATGCCTACTTGAGTAATATTTGACCAGGAGTATCTATACTTTGACTGAATGGGTTGAGTACTTTGTCCACCATTGCATACGACAAAACCAACACAAGCGAATGGAAGTGTTCTGCTCTGTTCCGGAAGAGTTGCCTCAAAAAGCCTCCCTACGAGCACGACCTTGAGGGAGAACGTGAGCAGTGAACAGTTGGGTGCTGTGAGGAGACGTGCTCCGTCTCTATATTTCTGCCTCCATTCGGGCGAAGAGGAGAGAGTGTTTCTGCCTGCCGCTGGTAGCCAGCCAAGCTTGGCACCGTTTGAAGATGCCTTTTGATCACAGTTACATATGTTCTTTTTTTCACTACACTAATTAGTGCAGCCGGCCCACAAGACTCATCGGCCCTCTCCACGCTCCCGCAAACATTCTCCATTAGCGAGTGTATACACACACACACACACACACACACACACACACACACACACACACACACACAAACGTCAGAGAAATCTGTTAGGTAATTGAGAGTAGCTTTACAGGGGCCTTCTGTGAATGGTAAACAGCCAATTACATCACTATAAAAAACACAGCATGGTGTTATGACTAACCTGGCAGACAGCCAACTTCCAGGTTTGTTCCCCCCCCCACACACTCACAAATCCATAAGTTTGATTGTCTCACTCGCAACAATGTCCAGACTACAATAAAGAAGGCGGCATATCTAGTGTCCAATCCGGTGGACCGTCTGCTTCAAATAACTTTACTGCCATTATCAACCAGTAGACCTGACACTAGGGTTGATATTTCTCAGTGGAAAAGTAGAGACCACCTCCAACCACTGGAGATGTAGGCTACTAGTTGTATTGTGTTAACAATCCTGTATAATTTGAAGAAAAAAAAAACGCCTATACACAGTATACCCAAAGTAAATTGATTGTTGTTCTTGAACCATTTGGAATAAATGCATGGATATGGTCTCATTTTGAAGGCAACACTTTGAAGTTTTCCCCAGCAAAAATAATCAACTCTATGTGCAACCGACATTGAGTAATACAAGTCTGAACTTGTAACTGGAATAGAAGGTTTTTAATTCTCTCCTAAATATTTTCTATAAATAGATGCCTGCATAACACTGCTATTATCATATATGAGGTGGAAAACACAATGTGGCCACAGTATGAAGCCTTACCTAGCTCATGACCATAAAACCTTTGATTCTGTGAAAATAATAAAAACAATAGAGTATTTAATTATATGAATTACTATATTTAATAAATATTCTTTGTTTTGCGGTTTTCAAAATGAGATTTTCACAGAATCAAATGTTTTATGGTCATGATTCACCAGGAGCCTGGATGGCTTGATTCTAGGCCAGTTGATATAAATATTTTTGCGAATCTCTATGGGAAAAATTAATGGCCTTTTTTTGAGTGGAACCACAAAATGGCGGTTTCTGACGGGAAAAACGTGGTTTGGACATTACATATCACTGGTTTGGATCATGTTTACTCTTCTTCTCTTCGAAGTAAGAACATAATTTTTTTGGAAACATTTCATATTGGTGGAGTAGAACAACTTTGAACTTAAGTCGCTGTAGCTTTGTGAATGTTTTTTGTTTGTGTATGTCGGACTTCAGCGTTGTTTGTAGCATCAGTTTTGATGCCATCTTGGAATAGTTGGAACATTTTAATCACAAGACCTGTACCTTTAAAATGGTAAACAGCTTGCCTAGGTAAGTGACACACACACACACACACACACACACACACACATGAGTACACTTGTTTGTTTGTCTGAAAAATGCAAAAACGGGCAGAGGTCCCGCGGGAAGGATCATACATTTTTGAAAAAAAAAAAGTTTAAAAAAAACTGTTAGGATTTAGATTTTTTTTTTAAGAATCGCCTCAGGTCTTAATGGGTTAACATACTCCACCATACAGATGTACTAGTTATATTGTTTTAAAATACACTACCAGACAGATTATCTAGTTATATCGTATAAACATACTGAACCATACAGATGTACTAGTTATATTGTATTAAAATACACTACCAGACGAAACACCTGCTTTCCCAACGGATCGTAGTAACTTCAACTTGGCGACGCCCCTAGTCTCTATATAAACTTTCACGACAGCCTAAGTACAAATATCATTTATGAAAAGGCTACTACAGTAGTAGTAGTGGTGAAGTCTGATTTTTTTTTACTATTAGGCTACTTATGACTGAAGAGGTTTTTTTTGCACTCTTGGTGTTTTGTATGTGGGGATTATCTGGCGCATGTATCCGTTATGAAAGAGAATTTGTATCATGAGTAAAAGAGCTAGTTCTTGGGCCAGACCAGATATTTGAGTGGGCAAAAACCTATTGCAACTAAAACAATTATAAAGGTTGTTTGCTGTAGTGTTTGAATCGCCCAAGTCCGTGGCAAAAGCGAGTGTGCCTACCAGACAGATGTTCTAGTTATATTGTATTAACATACTCTACAATACATATATACTAGTTATAACCATCCATCTACCTATATACACAATCTATCATTAGATATCTAATCGTCTGGCTACTGCCAGACTACTCATCCATTCACACCACCAATCTGTCAGTGAAGGATAACAACATATTTGTCTAATCCAGTTTTTATTCTTTTCTCAGCAAAAGAAAAACAATGGAAAGGGGTTTAAGCAAAAAGGGAAAAAAAACTGAAACAAACCAATAAACAACTTTCCATCTTCCCAATTTCTCATCACTTTTACAACTGAAAAGATGCAGCTCTCTACGCTAAAAGTGTCAGTAAATCTGAAACGCAAGAAGGGGTTAAATAAGGTTACAAAATATTCATTCATTATTATTGTTATTCCACTTGCTTTTCCTCCTTCCCACTGGTCAACATTGGGCTGAGCAATTACCCAAAATATCTCACAATATTTTGAACCAGTGACTGACCTAATCTAGTAGGTAATAATCGAGAAGAAAATTTGTGAAAATAGCAGATCTACAAGCTCACAAAGTGTCACGGTGTGACGTGTAGTGATCCTGTAGCTTTGCCATTTTGACTATTAAAAAAAATATATATATTGTTAATTTAATCATTAATCATAATCGAGGCAAAGGTTTGAAATGGTGATTTGAAGTCATATCGCCCAGCCCCAAGTCACACTACAGTTGGCATGGAGTCTGCCTGCCCACCTCCCTCCCCAACCTTTCCCCATGTCTGCTCCGGAGGAATGAGAAAGACAAAAAAAGGAAGGGGGACTGGGACTGGGTGGTAGAGAATAAAGAAAAAACAGAGCGATCAATAACTTGGAAAGATGAGAGGGGGAAGGAGAAAGGCACGGGAGGGGGGTGCAAACAGAGTCTGCCGTGTCGGTTGGAAATTAAAAGATGGTGGTGGTGAGAGAGGGAGATAGCTTTATGAGATGGGAGCGAGGGCTATGAGAGGTGGAATCTCATTTTGAGGGTAGCGTTGAGCTTCCTGAGGCCAAAACAAAAGGAAATAAAAAGAAAAAAAAACATCATGGATAGTAAGGAGAGACCTGGACTACATTTAGCATTAGGGCTGGGCAATTAAATTAAAATATATCAGATATTTAGAACCAATAACAGACTTAATCTTACTCATGTAGGTTAATATAATAATCGAGAAAACAAAAAAAGTAATTTTACAACCAATTAAATTGATTAGTCTGATTAACCATTTACTCCTGTATTATACTTTGTTTTACAATGGTGGCCGCGCACAAAACAAGTGAAAATAGCCATACCTACAAGCTCAGTCAGTATGCGTCGCATCGTGACATAATGTGAGCTTGTAGATCTTTTATTTCCATTATATATATATATATATATATATATATATATATATAATCGTAATATCGCCCAGCCCTAGTAAGCATCATTATCCCATAGGGGAAAATTGGAGTGTAATTCTGTCCCAACAGTGTACCGCTCGCTTTCGGGTTTGACTGCTCATGCTCTACAAACAGCTGAACCACACATGCGTACATCGTTGCTGTCGGGCAGAAACCTCTTATCTCCAGATTTTAACTTTTTTTCGTAAATTAACGCCCTACTTGATCGTACTACAGCGTCACACAAAAGCATCACAAGTAGCAGATCTACAAGCTCGAGCTTAAAGATCTGCTACTTAAGCTATTTTGTATTTGAAGTAACGGTAACAGTTTTGGACATATGAGGTTTCCACCCGAAAGATCATAAAAGTGTGACTGCATTTGTAGAAGAACAGTTCTTTGTGTGTGTGGACATAATGCAAACATGTCCTCTCCAAACAGAAACCTCATTTTGCACAGTTCCACAGGTCATTTTTGCACTCTCCATTCCCTTGTCCTTCGTCCAGCACCCGTAATGGAAATATTTGGGAGGGTGTTATGTTTTTTGGGGGGTGGGAGGGAGGGGGACGACCCCAGTGAGGATGTGGGGACAGTGAAGCATGATTTATACTTTCTCGTACAATCGTGAGACGAAAAACAAATACGAAAATAGCTGATCTACAAGCTCGCACAATGTTTCATTGCGAGTAGGGCTGCAACTCTCGATAATTTACTTAGCGATTATTCTACCGATTAGTTTTCCGATTAATCAAAATTGGCTATGCACTTAACTATTTTATACTTCACCTCACAACAGTTTGAAAATGGCCGATTTACAAGCTCACATCACATCATGATACAACATGTTGTAATAACATGCTCATAATAGGGAAAGATTATTAATCCATTATTTTATTAACTTATCGATTAGCAATATTTTTTTATAATCAATCAATTCGATTACCTGTTGCACCCCTAGTTGTGAGCTTATAGATCCGTGATTTTTCGGAATGCGACAACATCGCACAACTGTCGACAATAAATGAGACGCGACGGAGCGAGGGAGAGAGAGATGGGACAAGACAGACAGAACGGGAGATGTAAGGAAGACCAGTTCGCTGTTCCAAACATGACGAGCGTCCATTTGCAAGTCCAGGTCCAAAAGGTAGATATATATATTTTTAAAAAAAGCATAAGCGGGAGGGGCTTAAGTCGTCATTATAGTCATTATACCACAGAAGTGAAACGGTTGCGGGTTTGAGGCCGAATCACAGCCTAGGTCATTCATCGTTATTAGTTTCCCCCTACCCATCTCTCAGGTCACTTTCCACTGTGTGCCGTTCAGTGGAACTCAAAACAACCATAGTCTTCTTTTATTTTAAACACAGAAAAAGGGGAGGAAGGCGGGACTAACAGGGAGGTGGGAGTGTCCAGTGTCCTCTGGTGAAAAACAACCCAAAAAAAGTGGCGGTGTAGGCAGAGGTGCAGAAAAGGAGGCGGGCTTTGATATTCCCATAACCTGAGGTGGCATTGTTGTGTAGTGTTGTGTGTACAATTTCCCAGACTGTGTGCATTTGTATTGTATTACTATACTTGTGAGGGCCAAATTTATAGCAGAATTTGAGAAATACACATTGTGAGGACAATTACCTCAGTCCCCCTCACTGTGTGTGTGTGTGTGTGTGTGTGTGTGTGTTGTGGACGTAGCCTGGAAAGTGACAGAGGGAACTCTTATTCACAATCACAGAGCAGGATGATGATGACACTGTGAATTTGTTGGTGTATAAGACACTGATTTTAAAAAGGTGCGTCTGGCTACGCAGCAGCTCTGTCCAACGTTATGAGGTAAAGAGCCCAGATCTGCAAAACGACGTGTCCTCCACCCATGTCCTCCCTCCCACGTGTGTGTGTGTGTGTGTGTGTGTCTGAGGTAAAGAGCAAAAGGTCTGAAACGGGCTTCAGGGGCAACAGTTTGTACAAAGCGCTAGGTCTCCTCTCACACTCCTGACATTTGTGTCTTTTCAGGAGCCTCTCTCTCAAAAAAATAAAAACACAAGTTGTGCACAAAGCATACGTATATAGATTTCCTATCCTTCCATTCTGTCACTCTGGTTATCCGGGGGGGGCTTTGGTTTCCCCCTGAAGGCATCTTAAAACAGCAAGGATGTGATCAGGAACAAAAAGGAAAAACCAGAGCGCAGGTCAAAAAAAAACAAAACACAGGACGTCAGAAATCCTTTTCTTTTTTTCTAGGAGGGGGGGGGGGGGTTGAAGGAGTGGAGAGTGGTGGGGGGTCTGGAAGAACCACAGACAAAATCTGAAGGAGAAATTTTGGGAAGGAAATAGAACAGTGGTTGTCAAACATTTTAATTTCAAGGACTCCCTTAACTCTGGGAGTGTAAAAATGTTCCATTTCTACACTCTCAGAGTTTACAGACCTGTAAGGGTTCCATTTGGAATCCCTTCAAGGGTCCCTGGACTCCCCCCCCTTTTGAGAACCACTGAAATAGAAAATAAGATCACATCCCTGTTAGCAAGTAAGACACCATCTTGGCACTGAAGATGCCTTTTTTTGGGGGGGGAAAGGGGGGAGGAGGTTCAAGAGCATTCCTCCCCGATGCGCTGGCAGGAGCGGCCCACTTTGCGGTCCAACTTGACCATCTTGAGGACGGCCTCCTGGCGCCCGCGGCCCAGGTGGTCAAACATACAGTCGTGCTGCTCGGGGAGCCGGTGGAGCATGCAGAAGACGTAGCCTGGAAAGTGACAAGAGGGGGAACTCGTTAATTCACAATCACATAGAGCAGGGTGATGATTGTAGTGGAGTAATGGAAATAGTCAAGTAAAGTAAAAATATGTCAAAATTGTACTTAAGTACAGTACTTGAGTACATGTACTTAGTTACTTTACACCACTGATGATGACACTGTGACTTTGTGTTTGTTGTTCTACATAGTGCGGGCTATTGTACAGATGTATGCTGAGGATGACATAGACTACTGTATGCTACTGTTGCTTCATTATTGATGGTGCTTTTTTGTGATGTTATTCCTGTACTCTATCGGTGGTATCTTACAGTACTTTAACTCTGTAACTCAGTCTGAGGGTGTACAAATGGAAGAAAAAAACTAATCTTTGGGACCCCAATTTACACTGCGTTAAGTTAACTCTGAAAGTGTACAAATGGAATAAAATGGACCCGTTAAGGTTCCATTTAGTTCCATTTGTACACTCTCAGAGTAACAGATCTGTAAGGGTCCAGTTGGATCCTCTGGTGGTCCCCGAACCCGACGTTGAGAATCAGTGATACTGTATATCGTACTTGAAATGAAGTCAACCCTCTCATCATTATGGACAGAGCCTACAAGGCAAACAGTGCCCGAATAAAGTTAACAGACGTCTGTCAGTATGGAAATGTTTGTCCTTATCAGCTACCGTTTCAGAACAAAGTCTTTTGTGTATTTTAAAAGCCAAGCCATTAAAAACTTAAGTGAAACTTAACTGGGGTTTATATGTGTAATCCAAACCAAATCCTCGCTTAATTAGATTCATCTTTTTCCCTAAGGGCTCACTGATCAAAAGTACCAAATGTGATTTATCTTAAATAAAAGTAATCCAAGTTGGGCATATTGTCGAGTGAAGTGCACTGTTTACTTTCCACTACCTTTGTTGCTCAGATAAACATTGTATAGTTCTGGAAGGGAGAAAACAAACACCTTTTCAACATATGGTGATGGTGGGTAAGTTTGTTTTAGTTTAAGTCCCATTCCCAAGTGGTTTAAATCCACGGAAAAGTAAATCTATGATCAATAGATGTATTTTTCTTCCTCCCAAAACATCCCTAAAGTAGCTTTACATTACCTTTATATTTGCAAAATGTTTACCCTAATTTAGTATTCCATATCCTATGACTTATCCATACGTTTGTATACCTATTGTTAATAACAATAGGTAATCCAAGAGAATATGCACCGAACGTCCTGAAGAAAACAACAGGACAGTCACTTTCTCGTTGACGACTACCTTGTAGACTCCACCCACGTGGTGGCGGGTTACAGGGAAGCACTTCTTTTGTTTCACTGAATATCCCTGCCATACTTTCTCATTGCATAATGCTGCATTTAGTGAGGCTCTGATTGGCGAGTGCATTTGTGACATACTGTAACACAGCATCTGAATTGTGTGCACAATGTCAGACCAGTTTGTAGGAAGAGGATATCTCAGATATATCAGATTTTAGTGTTAAAATATATTAATGCTTTAGAAATATGTAGACTACCAAAACCACCAGGATATTCATGGTTAAGCTTCAAAAACCACACGAAAAACATGATTTCTGGTGTAGTGGGTCCTTAAGTGTGATAGCTACAACATGAGACCATTCCCAATGGGCTCTGTCTGTTTCCTAGGTGCCCAAATAAGATGAGCCGTTATCTGCCTAACAACAAATCAATAGCTAGGATTGTAGCCAATCACCTGCCCTTTCAAATGGTGTGGCATTCCACTCCCCTCTCCCTTAACTCACTCATTTATTTTATAGTGTGGCACTGAGGTTAGTCTGTCTGTAAGTGTGTCCAGAAACCAAATGTATTGTGGACACTGCAAATTGGACAACATAGAACTTGACAGTTGTTTTGCACTGAAATATTTCACTTTATGATATTCAAAGGATCAGAATCAAGCAGGAGCCAAATATGGAGTCATAAGTCATAGATACATCATAGACAACTACTGGCACTGCCAGTTGTCTATAATGTATGTATAACCAGTTGGCCACACTATGATCCCTGGCGTAACAGTGTGGCCATATACATACATGTGATGTCACAAACGTAACATGCCCATATATGGAGACCACTTGAAACTAAATTTGAAGGCCACATAAGTAAAGTAAGTAGCCTTGGAAATCAACGGTTCCCGAGCCATGTGTCCCATAGATGGGGCAGGAGCCCATCTCCTGTTTCTGTAGCGTGGGGTGGCTTGATGTACAAGTACACCCCCTGGACATGACGCTGGCATGTTGCAGGGACTTACCCCCAATCCAACCCTTCTGATGCAGAGTGCCAAGCAGGGAGGCATTGGGTCCCATTTCTATAGTCTTTGGTATGCGGGATTGAACCCGACGTCCATATATCAGGGCAGACACTCAAACCACAAGGCCACTGTAGCTGGTGAAGAAGGCCACGTAGCGGCCTGAAAATCTAGATAAATGTGTAGTCCAATGTGTTAACACAGACTCCTTGCCTTTAGGCCTATTCCTAGCCAGGAAAACCCTGCTCTCCCTTTGTCTGCACGTACAGTAAGCGAACAACAGTGGCCAAATCCTCATCTCAATCTCCTGACAACTCTCACTCCGTCCTGCAGTGCCGACAGGAACGCTCGTTAAGCTTGGAGAGAGAGAGCTCGTTAGCTCTCGCCGTCTTAAATTCATTAATTAATGCGCACGATAATGCTGCTCAGCGCTTGCTGAGTGCTGATTAAATGTCACCGCGAAATTAAAGTCTGGGAAAAATTACAGAGGGCCCGAGCGACCCAGGATAGAACAAAAAAAGCCGCAACAGTCAGGGAATTGGCACAGGACACGAGGATGACATTGCGCCCCGAACCAGAGGGGGCAGTACAGAGTCAGAATCTGATTGGAATGATACAGTATGTCCAATAGGAACTGATGCAGAGACACACAAGTGGTTAACTTGACCACAGTGTCATGGTACGGGGAAAAAAAGAAGCCAAAAATAGCGTTAATTTTGGTAAATGTTTCCCCCAGTATAGGGATACTGGGGTTCAAGTGGTTAAAACTGCCATCCGCTGCAGCCAGTTTGCATTTCTCTTGGTAAGTCAGATTTACTGACAAAAAATAATGGATTGAAAGCAACGCACTCTGTCCACGGACCCCCTGGGAATGGCTTCACGGTCCCATGCCCCACTTTACCGTGGGTTCAGCTGTACCAGCACACAAGATGGAGAGCTAGACAAGGTTACATGCACAGCGCTGCTGATAAGCATGCACACAAACAAACATGAAACACAAACCTTGTATGTCCAAAACTGTGACTTTTCAGGAAATGTGTGTTTATCTATAAAAAGCCACAGACAGACTTAACCACTTTCATTTAAAAACACGTTTGAAAATAGCCGGACTACAAGCTCACAATGCTTCGCATCGCATTTTTGCGCGACACTCTTATATGACGAAGTGGGGCATTAATGTATGAAAAACATTAAAAAGGGTGAAATATAGAGATAAAAGGTTTCTGCCCGACTGCAAGAATATACACTTTAAGTGTCTCATTCACTAACACACTGTAGTTCCAATATGCAAGCTGTCGGGCACCAGTTTAGGAACTTCTGTATTATATTCTGTACACAAGAGATGGAAGGCTGGAAGCAACTTCAATAGTTTTACTGATATAACGGCATGTAAAGACACAGACACACACACACACACACCAAGAGCCTAATTAGCCAACGACGGATTGTCTCGTATTGAATGTGATTGTATTGTATTAGAAGCACAGATTAAACTATCCTTTCTACCCATTCACACGCTGAAGAGCATCCATACATATTCAACTAATTATCAGACCCAGTTAGCTTCCAATCCATAGACAAACCCTCCACAACACTATTAGCAAAGTAATCAGCAATTACTGCCGCACTCAGAAATCACTCTAACTGCTACTATTATCCCACTCGGTCCCAAAGAAATATGTTTTCATACTGTGCGTTCCACTATTAAGTACGCATAGAAATCAATTGGCCTGTGGATTCAGTGACTCTTGGTTAAATATATTTTTTAAAAGGTACGTCAATTTCCCATTTGGCTGCAAATGTATGGCAGTTAGCGGTGTAGACCGCTGTCTTTTTAAGCACTTTAATTTGGAGGCAAACAGGTTGATTACTACACCGCATATTGGTTAAAGTGCATTAGTGTTTGTGGTAATTGGCTTATGCTTTATGTGAGAAGTGTAAACAGTTCAGGCCTGTGGTAGAGTTCCCCTGAGGCTAGTAAAAGCACTGTGCTCATCAACATTTCCAAACACACAAAACAACTTAACAAGCCTGAATTTCTACATACGTGCGTGCGTGTAATTGCATTTATGCATGAACAAAAATAACCTTGGTTATAGTTCTACTGTATGTCTATATTAACCACTGAAGCGCTATATCATTCGTCCTACGATGAATAGTAAAAATAGACAAGCTCCCAACATGTTGCATACTTATAGATCGAATATTTTTGCTATTTTCTGACGTTCAGTATCTTTGTTTGTTTGAAATATTTTTACTACCAGGTATGTACAGTACATACCCGTATATACATGTCCTAAATAGGGATGTCAAGGTTAATGTGATTCAGTCAATGTGTTACGTGCTACTAAAACAACTCCAGGATGACAAACTCTAATTTATGTTTAACCATTTTAGCTGATAGAGCGAGCGAGCAAGGAAATGTATGTGTTTATGTGGCTGGGCAATTAACCAAAAATATATCAAAACAATCAATCAAAGCGTCAATAGACACAAAAACATTCTTATAGTTTTTTATAATGGACTAAATCGATTAGTTTGATTAACCACTTACCCGTGTGTTATACTTCATTGTACAATGGCGGGCGGCATACAAAAATTGTGAAAACAGACGATCTACAAACTCACAACAGGGTCACCTTGTAGATCAGCCATTTTCACTATTTTTTAAATAATCATTCATTTATCATAATCGAGGCAACAGTAATGATTGTCATTTTGATTTGAAGTCATATCACCCAGCCCCGTGTGTGTGTGTGTGTGTGTGTGTGTGTGTGTGTGTGTGTGTGTGTGTGTGTGTGTGTGTGTGTGTGTAGCAGTGTTTACCACAGCGACAGGAGCCCAGTTCTTGCTGTACCAGCTCCAGTTTGGTTTGGCAGCGATGGCAGCGCCTGCGACTCCGTTGTTTGGAACCGCTGCGAGATGATGATGATGATGAAGAAGACGACGATGTGGATGAAGTCTCCTCAGCCCCTGGCACCTCGCCAACTCTCACCCGCTTTTCCGGGGAAGCGTCGCTCTCTGACTCAGAGCCTGGACGAACACATTCAGCCCCACACACACACACACACACACACACACACACACACACAAATACAAAAGCAACACATTATTTATTGTTGAAAATGTATTGTTGAAAAGGCAGCAGGAGGATATTGAGCACTTGAATCCTATTCTGGGTCGAACATTTGGCAAAAAAATGCTGATCTACAAGGTCACAGTGTGTTGCAATAGTAGTTCAGCAATTTTCGGGCAAATAAGGAAATGCTTTTAAATACATTTGTCAACATGTTTCACAAGACAGAGATAGCCAGCCAGGTAGACTGTTTCCACTTGCCCTATCCTGAAGGGACAAACGTGGCATCTTTCCATGCCAGCAGGTGTGTGATGGCAGGTCACTCAAAACAAGAGCGATTACCAACAGAAGCGTATTGGGGGATTTTGGCAATTTGTTTGGGGGGGGGGGGGGCACTAAATATTTTTTTTGCTGTGTGTGTGTGTGTGTGTGTGTGTGTGTGTGTGTGTGTGTGTGTGTGTGTGTATATATATATATATATATATATATATATATATACATACATCCCCGTTGCATTGCTTCTAAAATGTATTACACAGTAATTATTGAACTGAAGCTCGACTTAATTTTCTTTTATCGCGAATCAAATCGCAATATCGGTCCGAAAAATCCCAATTAGACATTTTCGCAAAATGGTTCAGCCATAGTGCATATTGATACTTTTACTGGTTGAGTGGAAATTCAACTCGGCTTTTCTCATCAATCCTGCACACTTTCCCCCCCCCTTTTTTTTTCTGGCCCGAGCAGCGAACACAGATCAGCGCTCGATAAGTCTCTGAGAACTAGGCCAGGCTGAACAGCCAGATCCTCATGGTCTGCCCAATCGATCCCATGAGTGTGTATGTGAGTGCGTGTGTGTGTCAGTGCTCGCAGTGTGCGTGCCATCTGAAAACTGCATGCTGCATTACCTGCTTGCTCTTATCTGGGTGAATCTCTGTGGCCAATCTGCACCGACTGAAACACTGATTACTGAAGTCCAGCTTAGGGCAGCAACTATACTTGTTGGTAATCAACTCAGTAATCAGTATTGATTATCTTCTATAGATTACTTTTTGAATTAATTGAAAAATATTATACAATATTTTTTTTTTAATTGGGGCAGAGGTTCTGCTCTGGCATTCAGGGAGTGTGTAGGCACAGTTTCACGTCGATCGGGCCAACGGTGCCGGAGATTAGCTGTTCACTGCCACGCCTTCGGTCTGGCAGAGACAATAACAGATGTAGAAGCTCGATGCGACACTTTATATGCTTGTACATCTGTTATTTACAAATGAATGAATCTAGAAGGAAAGATACTGTACAATACACTTCAAGAGTCAATGTAAACTGCAGTTTCCAAATGGCATAATGGAACAATAAAATACTTCAATGATCCCATGGTGTGTGTGTGTGTGTGTGTGTGTGCACGCAGCATACTTTTTGTGTGTATAGCACAGCGCTCACATGATCCAGCTGCATTACATAAAGGATCAACATATCTACTCACTGCTGCTGAAGACTGCTAGCTTAGCAGTTTCAAGTAAATCATGTGCACATTTGTGTGTGTGTGGGTGTGTGGGTGTGGGTGTGGGTGTGGGTGTGTGTGTGTGTGTGTGTGAGTGAGAGAGAGAGAATGGGAGTCATGCACACATGTGAGCCATCACCCCAAAGCGAATTACTACAACCATTATATAAGTTAGTCCTGACTCCTGATAAGTCTAAGCCTATTATGTTAGTGTTCTGAATAAGTCTGTGACCCGCACATTCAAAGCCAGCATCATCTGCTTCCAGCAAACGGTTGATTAGCTTCATATATTTCTCAAACACACACCCGGCTGAGTGCCCCCACCCCATTCCACCCCACCATCTCATTGCCTCTGCACTCCCCCCTGTAAGGCCAATTAACCCAGCAGCAATTTTGGATCAATCCACTGCAGCTGATCCTGACATTTCCTCCATTCCGGCTCCTTAAGTGGAGCTGAAAGGTTCATGATGCAAACACACATGAACTCACCGGAACATGGAAATTACAGCCAGACCGATATTCTTTTTTTTGGGTTTTTGATGACATCCGTGTCAGCAATTTTGCAACCGCCGGCCGATGTGTCCTGATTTTTTACCACTTTCAACCTTAAGTCCCCTATTATCTGCATTTCTGCACTTTCAAACGCATTCAAAACTTTTCCAAAACGTTTCCAAAATAGCGGATCTACAAGCTTTTTTTTTTTTTTTTTTTTTTCAATTTTATTTAGAGAATCCAGGTTTTTCAAATTTATTGGATTTAGTACTTTTTGACAAAATATTGTTCTAAATATCCGTAATCTGTAGTCTAGGACTCTCCCAAAATCAGGATTGGCCCCAAAAATGTGTTATCGGTCGGGCTCTAATGGAAATGGTTGTAGGTTCTCTGTTGAAATGTTTGGTTTGTTTCTGTGAGAAGCATGTAGTGTTTTACTTCTAAACATAAAATCAAAAGGTTGTGCCGAGGCGTACCTGACTCAAAGGACCGCTTCGTAGGGGTGGAGACTGTGCCTACGGCTGTGTCTGTGCTGGATACCTCTGGAGGAAGGAGAGATGGAAAGGATGAGGGAGGGCAGAGACATGCAGGAGATGGACAGTTAAAGGAGAGAGGAATGGAAAATAATGAAAGAGCAAGAGAAGTAGAGGAAGCAATACATGTGTTAACTTTAGGCTCCCCAGGGGAAAAAAACGTTATCTGGTTTATGATTACTGGAGAAGCTTACTTTCCTACAACTTGACAATGGACTATTATTTTGAGGTCCACCGACCGGAAGTCAAGTGCTTGTCCGCCATGACAAGCGTGGTCACGGTAAAATCACAGATAGTTTAGCAAACAAACGCCCAGTACTGCTGTTTTTTAATCTGACATAAGGTACGAACGTAAACAGTGAAGCTTTTCATATGGAACGCTTTATAAGCTGCTTGCTGCATTTGGGTATTTTCACACATCGTCTAGCAATTCATTTTCAAAGAGGTGATCGAGCAGGTCACGTCAAAATGTCGCGGCTGTGTCTCATGCCCACTCCCAAGAGGGAGTGACACAGAGGGAAAGAGGTGTGGGATGAGCTGAACTTGAAACAAGCTATTGAACACTTGGAGCGTGAAGGGATGATTGTGATTGGCTGGCTTTAGCTGTACATGCAGGGCGAGCTGTGGGGAAATGTAACTTATAACAGTGGTTCTTAAAGTGGGGTCCGGGGACCCCCAGGGGTCCTTGAGGGGGTTCCAGGGAGTCCCCAGCGAAATTGGTTATAATCGCGTCAAAATCTGTGTAACCACTTTAAACCTGGTCTCAACAGTGAGTTTCTGGAAGTAACAATGCCTTTTATTTTCTCCATAGAGGATTTGAATATCATATAATGCCCGAACAATTTAATGTAGACTTACCACGAGGCTCCCGGTTGTAAAACAATGCTATATGCTCCAGTAGAAGCCACACGTCTCTATCTGGTTTTAAGAAAAACATGTTTAATGCGCGATGTCATGGATAAATACTTCACTACCCACAAACCTAATGAGTAATAATTCAATACTTTTTGAACATTTCTGGAAAATCTTTCCAACTTTGTAATTTTGAATATTAAAAAAAAAAAGCAAGTACTTTAACTCAAGTACAAATTTGACTGAGCAACTTTCACCTGTAGTTGACCAAGAGTATCTACACTTTGCCGTAATCAGTGGTGGACAAAGTTGTGTTCTGACGTCTAGTCTCGTGGTGCACCGAGACTCAATTGTCTGAACGAAACTATAAGTGGGATTAAATAGGATCAATTTGCAGTTCCAATAATTTAAATGTGCTGCCGGTTAAGACCGTCTGTCTCCTCCGCTTTTAAAAAGATGCAAACTTTTTTGTTGCTGGCACTTTGCTGCGGAATGAAAAGTTAAAAGAAAAAAGTTTTCCTTATAAATTGTTCTTCTAGCCACAGTCGGACGACAATGAATAGATTTTCTCAGTGTACAAAACAAGATTCTCAAGAATTGATTTTTTTTAAGCTTTCATACTTTTTACTTCTTTTTGTCTTAACTCTTTGACTGCGGACGACGCGATAACGCGTCAAGTGCTACTTTGTCCAGTTGGCCGTCGACGCGTTCGACGCGCTGGACGCGCGTTCATTGTTTAATCTCTGATTGCGCTATGCTGCTTAATATTCAATGTTATTTTCGAGTTCCACTTACTTCACCCACATCTGCATCCGGTTTCATGACCTGGATTCCGTTTCCGGTTTTTGATTTTTCCCCCCGGTCATTTTCGTCCATAATAGGTAAACAAACGTTTTTTCACACGGTATAACAGACAAACGGACAGGTTCTCTTCTATAATCTATGGTCTGGGTGACGATCAGTCATCGCCGTCGTGTATCACATCGTAATTTTGGCCGATCAGACAATCTGGGACTACGTCACATCCGTTTTCATGTTTTTCCCTGTCTAATCTCCCAAGAAGGGTGACAGTGACCCAACGACCTGATCAAGCTGTCATGTGCTGCTGCTCTCTAGTGGCGGATTTGTGCTGTGCCTTTAAATTATGTGTCTTTAAATTATTTTCATGAAAAAAAATCAAAATATAAAAATAAAAAAACATGAAAATTGCTGGCACTGGGGGAGTACTTTATGAAAATACTCTGGCAGTCAAAGAGTTAAAGTAAGCTGAGCATTAAAATGTAATTGAAATGGTTTTGTTTCAGCATTAGGTTAAAGCTAGGTATGGGTTTGATGTGGTTAAGATAAGGGTAAGAATCTGGGGGGCTTGTAGAAATAGGGTAAAGGTACTGACTAAATTACACGACTAAAAAGTAGGTATGGCATCAGATTTGTTTACCCTCATCTTCATTCCCATAATTTCTGATATGTCAAATATTCACATCTTATTACACTTGTATCATATTGTCGTTGTCAGGGAGAAAAATTGTATCTCCATATTCTTCATTTTATTCATTTATCAAAACAATTAAATGTGCAATGGATTTTAATGTTTTTGTTTTGTCGAATCACATTGTCACATATCTTCAGGCATATACTGTATTTTACAAAAAGGTTTTAATAAACTGAACTAGGGCTGACTGAAAATATATCGAAGCCGACATTTAGAACCAATAACCGACTTAATCTTGATCATGTAGTTAATCGAATCATCGATTAGCTTGTTTAAAAATATTTCTTACATTGATACAAAACATACTAATAGATTTTTTATAATGTACTAAATCAATTAGTCAGATTAACCACTTAAGTCTTGTATTATACTTTACGTACAGCGCGTTGGGAGCTTTTAGATCTGCTATTTTCACTATTTTAAGTAATTATAATCGCTCATTAATCGTAATTGAGGCAAAGGTTTTAAATAACAGTGATAAGGTTTTGAAGTCGCTCAGCCCTAGGCTGAACATCATGTTTTTAACCTTGTTTAAAAGGAAAACACTGGTTCATCTATAAACTTGGAACTAGGGCCATGTGATGCGGCTCATACATCATGGATTGTGCTGACATAAGTGTCCTGAACGACAATGCAGGGACCAGGGCAGTGTGAGCGAGCTGGTTTCATTTCTTGCACATTGTCCTGTGGTCTATTTAATAACGCCTCTATTCAGCGAGCCTCCGCTGCTCTTTTTTTCACCAGCAAATAACCTTGTCTTGTGCACAGTGATGAAGCGTGCCCTGGCAACGGTAAGTGTCTTCCTTCTCCTCTGAATACATAACCTTTCATATCGCTTCCCTTCTATCTGTGCCACCGGGACAAATATAGCCAGGCCAGGGCCTCTACAGCTGCCACCTCTACTGCGCAAAACGGTCACTACAATCGCCAGCTCTGGAGGGGAAAAAGAAAATAAAGAAAAAGCTGCAATAGCCTGGTTTCGACTAAGCCCCCAGGAACGGGGGGATTTTTGGAGGCGCTGATTGACAAGTGGTCAAATCTGTTAATGCAAGTTTGGGCCAGTTGGGGCCCACTACATGAACGAGTGAAAAGGGTTACGACCAATGGGCGCAAAATGCGCACGGAGGTAGTTTGTGACGTAGACGCATAAAGGACACTACACTGTGCATGCAAATGGAGCCCATGATGCCATCAAACCAGAGCGCCCAAACCCGGAATGAGGGATTATGCACTGGGTGAGCAACTTCATAGAAATGAACTGCCATATGAAAATATGTCATGGTATTTTCTTCCTTTAAAACATTGAAAAATGTGTTTTGAATGCGTTACTGATAAATAGGAACTTAAAGTATACTACGTTAGTTCCATTGATCCAAGACAAAATAAATATCCTCTGAAAATGCACGCGGCACACGCATCTGACCACTTAACACGGCAGCTGAATAGCTTAGAATAGAATTCATAGTTGCAGCCCTATTTGTTACAGCATCACCATCAGGCTGATTAGCAGGCAAGACTTTGAACCCATCTTCCTCCCAGTTAGGTTGCTGCAGGTCTTATGGTTTCTGAGATCCACTTACTTTCAGCAGAGAAAAATAAAAACAATCCAAACAAACATTATAGGGATCCTCATCCTACCACCTGTGGTGCTACAAGTTACAACCCCTAATGAACTGAAAGACTGAAATAGCCTTCAAGTGGGCAGCTAACAATAGAACAGGTAAATGTGGATGAATTACTCTCTCTCCCCAAATCAAAATGTATACATCAGTGCTTCTAAAAGTGGGGTTCGGGGACCCCAGGTGTCCTTGAAGGGGTTCCGGGGGTCACCAGCAAAATCTGTTAATATAACATCCCAATCAGTTTAACTACTTCAACCCTATTTCATACTTCGGCTATTCAAAAATAGAAGAAGCACAAAAAGCTCACAGCTCGTCTTGATTTGATGTAAGCTTGTAGATCGGGTTTTTTTTTTATTTTTTTAAAAGGTTGAATAATTTAGAACTGTTTTTGTAACGCAAATCTTCTCTTCTGGGGTTCCCTGGCACAAAATCTTAGTTTTCAGATGGCTGTCTGCGGCCAAACACATATCATTTCCTTGACATGAAAACGTTTGAGAAGCTCTGGTATACACGGCCTGAATCAGCCCACCTAAGGAAATGTGTTTCACTACAGTAGTATGTAGCTTATAGAGACTTCAGCCCAAGCCTTCCCTGCAGGGAACCTACCCTGCCGGCAGAGTTATCGACTGAAGCTCTCAGGGAAAAGTGGCCAATGACTACCAGCCTGAGAAACCAAAAGCCAGGAGATTTCAGAAACACTACTAATATTTCAAACAGTAGGGGGGAGAGGTGATGGCACCTCTAGCAGAGGCAATACACAGCAAATGAGAGAAAATGTCTGGGTAATGGATTTATATGGTTGTCTGACTACATGGATTTTTTGTTGGTTTGCTGCTTTGTGGGTCCTTTTTTTTGTATGAACTCTTTTGATCCTTTTCATTTTTATCGTGTCGTTATGTCGATCCCCTCCATACGAGTACACTCCCTGTCACTGCCAACCCTTGCAGTTGGTCTTAACTCATTCAGTGCCTCGCTTATTTATGGAATTTTGGTGCCACAGCCAAAATTCATTGTAAAAAAAGGAGCCGAGATACAGCCTTTTTCAGTAAGAAGTTAAACAAAGAGTGAATGGAGCCGCAAATCTTCAAATCATCATATCTTGGGTTCTGAACATGTTTATCCAAAATTTTGATTTTGTTTCCGTTTTTGTTTTTTGGACGTTTTAGACGTCCAGTGGCACACAGGGCTTATATCAACGGACGTTTTAGACGTCCAGTGGCACTGAATGAGTTAAGAGAGGGTGTAGACTAGTAGTTCTCATACATTTTCATGTTAAGGACCCCAGAATTATTTTGAGTTTGGTCCCAGACCCCCATCTGAAAATATTTTGTGCTAGGGAGGGACCCCCATAAAAGATTTGTGTTGTTCCAGAAGTATTCAAAAATGTCTATATTTTTAAATAGCATGTATATAGGGTTAAAGAGGTTAAACTGTTTTTGATGCTGTATTAAGTTATTTCGCAGGGGACCCCCTGGAACCGCCCTAAGGACCCTCGGACCCCCAGGGGGGTCTCCAGCCACGTGTCTTCACCTGAGGAGCTTCACCAGGAGGACATAATGTATGTGGAGGAACACGCTATCCCCGCGACACGTTGTGAGCTTGTAGATCTGTTCTTTTTGACGAACGACAGTCGTGCGATGGAGTATAAATTAAGGTATAGAACTGCAACTCATAGTATGTGCACTCACTGTATCATGACCTAGTATACGATCTCTCTGAAAAGGCAGATTGAGGAGACGTTTTAATCGTTCACAGTTTATTATCATCATAGCGCAAACCCCTATTAATAATTGGATAGGAAATTACTCATTTGCATCAAAGGATGAAAAATAAAGAGGAATCATTTGGCTGAAATATCAAGTGTTGTCCTACCCTCCAGTGTGGATAGAGACGGAGTCGTCGACTCGGCTGGCGAAGGTTCCCCTGAGGTAGTGGGCGTCGACATCGGGGACTGGCTACTGCTGGTTTTTGTCTCATTACAGAAGACGTCTGATTGGCTGCTACTGGAGCTGGGGACGGGCTTCGGGGCACAATCCTCGTCTGGCTGTTTTGTCTGAACGTCTAGGTGAAAAAAAGTGAAAACGTGTCTGTGTGTGGGGCAGGACTGGGCGACATGACTTCAAATCAATATCACAATTATTTCAAAGTTTTTTTGCACAACAGCGTGTAATGCAGGGCTTAAGTGGTTAATCAGACTAATAGATTTACTCCATTATAAAGATAATAAAAAATATTCGATTAACCTACGTGACCAAGATTAAGTCGGTTATTGGTTCTGTATGTCGGTTTTAGACAGCCCTAGTGTTGGTTAGCATAGTTGAGTCAGATGTCATTCCATCAGATACATTAACAATTAAACCACTATACATTTATTTAAGAATTTTGGCCATTTTATTTAAATTCCAACAATTAACTGACCGTTTTACCATTTATTTAACCAGAGTAAGTCACATTAAGATTCCCATCTCTTTCAAGTGGGCCCTGCTTCATACTCACACAGTTACACACATTTACACCAGGGAGGTGCCCAGGAGTACACCACTAAGTAAGCATCGACACTGGAGAGTTTGGGGGTTACAGTAGGTGCTTTGCTCAAGGGCAGTTTTACCGTCGCCTTTCCCATTTCAAGAGGGATTATTTTAATGCTGCTAGTGCTAATGCTTTTTTTCCTCCTGTTAAAGTAGCCTACATAATATTCTAGTTCATATTCTATTTTTGTTAAGCTACAAAAATGCCTGTTTCTCAAATGGTACAATACATATTTGATGGAATATAACATGCATTCTGTATTATATTATCATAAGCTATATTCAGCTTTTTATGCAATCGATAGACCTTTATTGATCAAGAGGGAAATTCAAGTTCTCAGGAAAATCATTGATAATCAATTAATTGACGATTGCTTGATAAGGTTAACAACTATCAATTAATGAAATTCTATAGTATGTTAAAAGGGTCCACAGTTCAATTTAAGAACTGTTTGACAAGAACTAGTGCTGCCATTATTGGCCAAAAACGACTTTCGAATATTCCTTTTAAAACACCACGTACCACGTGGGTTCGATCCATTCAAAGTTGGAACAATCTTTACCTCGACATGAAACAGGAAATTATAATCAAACCAATCTATATGTTTTTGGTTTAAATCAAAATAAGGTAGGCTACTAGAGAAATGTGACACGGAGGGAGTTTTACCGTGAGGTACAAAAGACCATACATAGTTTTTACATCCTGTTTTTGGTGGTCGAGTCTCGTTGTAAACTGTCTGCAATCACTACCAATTGAATCGCCCGTTATCATTTTGAATCGATTAAAGTGACGTTATGTGATGATTAAATACACATTGTGGACTTGTAGATTTGCTCGTGTTCGCGTGCGACACCGTCGTACAATGAAGTTAAGCCTTGAGGGGAGACTTATTCCTTCTGCCTCTCGCGAGGCAACTTTGTTTTTTTACAACCAAGGTTTATGTTTTAGCTTGTAATTAAAGTAAATAAAAGATGTGTAAAAAAAATCATTTACTGCTTTCTATAGTTTTAGCAATTTTCACGATCTTTTTTACAGTGGGCGGGGGCATTCGGGCAGGTGGCTAAATATGTATTTTTTACACAATAAAAAAGGTCCCGTGGTCTTTGATGGCCAGATGTGAGTTATTGGGGGCTCAAAGAGCTACTGTAAATAATAATAAATAAATCACCGGGTTAGTGTAAAAAAAGACATTTAGCCACCTGCCCGAATGCCCCCGCCCACTGTAAAAAAGATCCCGAAAATTGCTAAAACTATATAAAGCAGTAAATGAAAAATGTTTAACACTCATCTTTTATTTACTTTAATTACAAGCTAAAACATAAACCTTGGTTGTAAAAAAACAAAGTTGTCCTTTAAGGTTACATGTGCCCAGTCTCGTGAGAACTCGCACAGCAGATTTTTTCCCCCTTCTTTTTTCAAACCTTAATTTTTATAGTCGGTTCTATAATCTTTTATCTTTAATATTTGAAGACTGGCTTTTTTTTATAGGTGAATTACTGGTTTGGGTAACTTTATTAGGTCAATTTAAAAAGACCAGGCCAGAAATAGCAATTTTCTGTTTCTTTTTATGTTATAGATAGACAGATTGATTTATTGATCCTGAGGGAAATTCTGGTTCTCAGGAAAATAATCAATTATCATTTGATAAGGTTAACAGCAATCAATTCATAGAATTCCCAAACCTTTTCACCACTATTCATAACAAATTCCAATTCTAGAAAGATTTCCCATGATTATGCCTCATTTAAAGATTTCTCCAAACAGCTCAAATTGAAAACAATACATAAGTGAACAGAACTATAAAGACGTACCTGTAAAACATTTTGAGCAGAGGTTCATGGTTTTGCTCGACCTGAGGACAGATAAAGAACATGCGTTAATCAAATATGGCAATAAGCTGCAGCAGGAGGCCTTAAGCAGGGGAATGGCTTTTATAATGTTCTTTCTGGCATATCAATCACAACAGTAATCTCCATTAGGCATACGACCCGATGTAAGTATGTATATTTCCAAACATATAAAAAACGTGAAAAATAAATGAGTGGTACAAATTTTGCCTACTGGCAGTGTGTACAAGAAATGTGCTACTGATCGGTCTAGCTTCAGGTAGACACACACACACACACAGACCCTCTTATAGACGGCTAGCCTCTTACAGAGCCACGCTGTACAAATAGCATTGAACTTGGGTTATTTTAGCTAAATGTTTAGCCCATCTAGCAGCACTACGCAGGCTATTGTAATCAGTCCTGTCTCTGCTTATTTGCAAGATTATCTGAGAACAGAGGGGCAGATTTTTATGCAACTTGGAAGGACTGATCAGTCAATTAAACTTTTGTCCAACATTTGTATGGCTAAAGTCACAATAAAGGTCAAGGTCTGACTGCTAACAAAGCAACTGCAGAACGGATGATTAACTCAATTAAATGAAGAGATGATTGACCTTTGGGCCAAAAAGGTCAAGGTCACAAGGTAAAGGTCGACTCAGAATTGAGAATAGATGGACAGATTTTCATTAAACTTGCTGCTCCGAAAATATGATTAACTCCAGTTAATCTGTTCAAGGTAGTAGGGCAAGGTTTGCAGTCCCAAGTGCATTTTTTTACTTTATTTTGGATTTTACATTTACACCATTTTCTTTTTGCAGGACTAACAATATAGTTTATAAACTGTATAAAAGTGTGTCCGAGAATACACTTAAGTCTGAAAAGAGCAAAAATTACTCAGTGTTATATCAGCGGTTGTTGTCCGAGGACCCCCAGGCGTCCTTGAAGGGGTTCCAGGGGATCCCCAGCTAAATAATTTGTTACTAAGGCAGTTTAAACAATTTAACCCCATTATATACTCCGGCTATTATAATCCGTCTATTTGAAAATAGTCGATCTACAAGCTCACGAGTTGCAATGCAATGTTTCAAGAGGGGGGGGGGGTGGTTACACAGCTTAATAGGCATCAATGTGGGGGATCCTTGACAGGAGCATGTTTAATTACCGAGTTTTACAACAGCAGTTGATTCAACCACATTCTTGGGGGGAAAAGATACTGTATTTCACACAGTCTTTAAATAATAACGATTCACTGAGAAATTACATATTTTTATCTCCCAATTATAAAAATTGGCAGCGGCTATCTTTTCCACGGTGCAACTCTCTAGATAGATGTCTGGGCGGACTCTTTGGGCACAGCGGGCGTGACGGTCACTGCTATCAGTCACATCCTATTTATTTTGGGCGCTCGGCTGCACACCCTTGTCCCCGTTTCTAAATGCAGGGTCTACTCTGCCTGCAACAGTCAAAAACCCTCCAGTCTGTCCGTCCGTCCGTCACCCCCAAGGAAAGGAGGGGACCAGCGGTACTCAGATTTTATTTTACTAACGTAAAAGTAGCAAATACCAGTGTAAAAATACACGGTTACAAGTAAAACTCCTGCATTAAACATTTTACTTGAGTAAAAGTGAAAAATCTGTCCAACTTGTTAAAAAAATGCATGTTTTGTATTAATAATCCAATTCTGAAAATGTTACAAGAAACTAAAAGTTTTCAAATAATTTTAGCGGAGCAAAAAGTATTTTTTTATTTGCCTCTCAGATGTAGTCGAGTACTATATTAAAGTAAAAAAATAAAATAAATACTCAAGTAAACTCAAGTAAAAGCACCACAAAAATGAACTCAAGTACAGTACTTGAGTAAATGTACTTAGTTACTTTCCACCACTGCAAGCAGGTGGGAGTGAAGTCAACCACCAGTAAACAACGAACAATTTCCTGTCATCTTCCTTCTTGATCACAGGTAATCAAAATCATACGCTAATTAAAGAGACAGAGTGAGAAAAGTCGACAGCGGCAGAATGAATGTGAGAGTGGAATGTGACAGCCAGACATGGAGAGAGGGTAGGCAGACGGACAGAAAAAAAGGAAAAAGAAAAGACATTAGCGGATTGTGTGCTTGTTACTGTGACCTGGGGCTGAGCAGTTTCCTAGGCAATCAGTAAGCGCTCATAGTAAGCCTACCGCTGCTGTGCTAATGACAGCTTTTGATTGTCAAAGACTGGCATATCCTGGACCCGGCACCACGGCTTGACTGACAGGAAGGGGAGAGCTGACAGGTGGAAGGATGGCTATATTCACTGCTGTCGGGCAGAGACCTTGTATCTCCATTTTTCAACGTTCTTTTATGTTTTTTCGTAAATTAATGCCCTTCTTCATCATACTACATTGATGAACCCTTTAAGACCGAGGAACGCATCCGTGTCATTTTAAGATTTCTTTGGCTATATAAAAATAGCATATATACAAGCTCGTAGCACGGCTTGTAGATCTGCGATCTGCGATTCTTTTATTTTTTTATCGTGAAAATGTGTGCAAATCTTTAGTTTGAATATATATATATATATATACTTTTTTAAAGCGAAAGTTTTTAACTCAAATCTTTGCTTCTGGGGATTTTACAAATGTCTTTCCTAAAAGTTTTTTTTTCCTAAAGTTTTTTTTAAATTTAGTTTTTACTTATGTTGCTATATTATCAATGATTTTCAAGCTTTTTTCATGTCAAGGACACCCAAAATAATATGTATTTGTCCGCGGACCCCCTCCCATCTAAAAATATTTTGTTCCAGGGACCCCCAGAAGCAAAGATTTGGGTTAAAAACTTATATAAAAGATTTGCACACATTTTCAAGATTTTTCTAAAAATAGCAGATTTAAAGGGTGCCTTAAAGGGTGAAACAAAAGTAGTGTGAGCTTGTAGATCTGCTATTTTACTTTTTAAGTGAAAGTGGTTAAGTGTGTCTTGAGTTTTATGAATATTGAAAAGTAAATAAGTAGGTCAGTATCAGCCAGAGAAACAATTTAAAGGGTTAACAAGAGCTTGAGACAAAATAATAACTACTTTGGATCACAGGTAATTGTTTGACATTTTGTGAAAAGTTACAGTTTTGGACCTACGTACAAAGTTTCTGCCTGACAGCAACAATATGCCTAGAAGGGTATTAAGTTGTTATACTGCTGACTTAAGAGGTAAAATCACCTCAATAATTTAGTGAGAGAGCTGGAACTGGCAGATATGCTGTCAGTCTAATTTAACACATTCAATCCAGGAACGCATCTCTGTCATTTTAGATTTCTTTGGCTATTCAAAAATAGCAGATCTACAAGCTCATAGCGCGGCTATGAGCTTGTAGATCTGCCATTTTTGAAAAATCGTGAAAATGTGTGCAAATCTTTAGATATATATTTTTTAAAGCGAACATTTGTAAAATACCCCAGGGGTCCTTGACATATCTGCAATTATTTTGAATATGTATTTTGAATATGTATTTTTTAAAGCCAACATTTGTGATTCAAATCTTTGCGTCTGGGGGTTCCTGGAACTAAATATTTTGAGATGGGGGTCGGCGGCCAAATGCATATCATTTTGGGGGTCCTTGACATGAAAAAGTTTGAGCACCACTGATAGCAACATATGTTTTTTACAGAAACCTGTTAGAATTTAGAAGACATTTGTAGATGCGTTCCAGGATTGAATAGGTTAGAACAAATACAATGTTTTCTTTTGTGTTAGATTATCATTAAAATGTTAAGTGTTTTGCCAATTATTTGGGGGCCTACTTTCAATTTCCTCACGTTGGGAATCCCTGTTAGAATGAAGTCTGATACCCATAATATCACACATAGACAATGCTTGCCTTTCCTCCTTGTATATTTAAGCAGGGATGTTGACCAAGAGAGCATCCTTACTTACAGCAATGACTTGTGGGAGCCGCTAAAGTGAACAGAAGGTTACACACATTTTGTACTGGTGCTCCTGGGAGCTGGCCAGGCCAGTACACCCACAATACTGCTCTGTCAGCCAGCTGAGAGCACAGGAGCACTGCACTGCCACCAGTGGTGGAAAGTAACTAAGTACATTTACTCAAGTACTGTACTTAAGTACAATTTTGAGGTATTTGTACTTTACTTGAGTATTTCCAATTTCCAATACTTGTACTTCTACTCCACTACATCTCAGAGGCAAATATTGTACTTTTACTCCACAACAATTATCTGATGGCTTTAGTTACTAGTTACTTTTCAGATATAAATTATTATATTATAAAACATGAACCACTTTAGCCCTATTTTATACCTAGGCTATTTGAAAATAGCAGATCTACAATGCGACGCGTTGTGAGCTTGTAGATCGGCTATTTTCAAATAGCTTAGTACTTTTACTTTTGGTACTTTAAGTACATTTTGATGCCAACACTTTTGTACTTTTACTCAAGTAAATTTCAATCTAGGCTTCATAATCACAAATTGCACAGGGCAGATATGGCTGAAGGTGACATCTTAAAATACAAAGTTATGACTGACACATTCATAACAAGTTTATACTTTCCGGGGAAAAAAAGAAAATAGCGGAAATAGCTGATCTACAAGCTTACAACACGTGTTGTAAGCTTGTAGATCTGCATTCTTGTAGATCTATTTTTGTAGATGTGTTTGAAAATGGCGCATAAACATTTTTTTTACATGGAAACGATTATGCAAAATAATTGTGATTATCTAAAATAATTTTGATTAGACGATTATGTAATAATTCTGACAGGCCTAAATGTGATGTGTTGTGAGCTGGTGGATCTGCCTTTTTTTTTTTAAATAAACAATTTAAATATGTAGAATCATTTTGGTATATGGGTAGGCATGCCATTTCTCTGGGAGGCACTGTACAGAAATAATTGTATATCGACTGGTATTCTGGTGCTCCATAAAAGTGAATGCACAGGATTTTGCTACTCTTCAAGACTTCAGATCATGTAGCCCTGGTTAGAAACAAATGGAACACGCGTTTAGGCTACAAAGTGCACTGCAGATAAACAGCCACTCAGACCCTTCTAACACAGCCAATACAAACAACGCACACCTGCAAGGACAATGCTGCTACCCTTCATTCAGTACTGATAACATTAGGCTTGGTTCTACAGAATATAGACTGGTAGTTTCATTGACTTAACATTTCTCTCAGATGGGGTCTGCACAACACAAATAAGCAATCTTTATTAGAAGAACATTTGATATTGAACATTTGTCTCGTCCACTAACACGAGCGGGTAAGACCCAGACCTTAATCATCCTAGCTTCATTAAAGTTCAATTTAAAATCCAAACCGAGCTTGACGCTCTCCAATTGTATAACATCCATTTCACCAAGAAACTGTGTGCCGCGAGAGGGTCATTAAGACTCCGAGAGACTCATTTCTGATGCCAAGTTGAGAGAATAAAGGCGACAAGTGGGGGGGAAATAAATAAAAGGCAAACAAGCCTCTTTGTCCTTTCATTTTAACTTTTCCACTCCCCTTCCTTCCCCTTGGCTCCCATGTCTCGGATCACTTGGAGCCAATCAAGCCTGCCGCTCTCAAGGGGGGAATAACTAAAGTGGGAAGCAGGGATTAATTTGACATCTCCTGCTAAATGTCAAACGCAATTAAGGCTTCTGAGCCACATCCTGAGCCACCAATCAAAACGGCACAGAGTCGACCTGAGTGTGCCTGCTTCACAGATATTAGAGACCACCAAAAAGATAGAAAGATCGGGGATGCTGTTAAAGGATGGTACCAAGCTAGTAGCTACACTATAGCACAGAATATGTTTTTATGTCAAGAAGAAGAGTCATCTGTAGAAGATGGATACAAATAAACGGTCCTGAAAATAGATCCATGGATAAATCACCTAGGGATGGCAGTGGCACCGATCTATCAGCCTACTATCGGTATCTGCAATATCCCCCCCCGTCCCCTGTCAATTATCACAATGATAATCCAAACAGATAGTATTTTTTTAAATTGTATTCATGTGCCAAAACACAGGTATCTTCACCAATGCGTCAGACAGTGAAACAGTTCTTAAAGGCTTTCTGTCTGAGTTACAAACACATTTTATGGCAGGCAACCCTCAGGCTGAGCTCTGAATACTCCTGTGAGCCCAGAACGCAGACCAGGGTTTTTATTGAATTGTAAACATAAAATGACAGCGCTGTTACCCGACTGAATTAAAACTCTGACTAATCGTAACTAATACACTGTGGCTTTAGACTTTATTATTTAGCTTTTCATTCATTTTCTTTGGGGAAATTCCACAGCACTGTACAATACATATTAGAAAACAGTACAGCATGCAGAAACAACAGCTGACTGCAATTACACAAGCCTGTTTAGGCTATAGTGCCATTTAAAGGCTTCTCATTTTAGGGTAAGCCTAGTGGGTGTAATTATGATTAATTATTGTTGAAGGATGTATGGTCTATTAATTGATTAATCGCTCTTAACACACTTAGACCTGAGGCCAATTTTAGGCCTTCTGAATCCTAACCTAAAAGTTTTCAGAAAAATTGTTTTATTCCAAGAATTTGAACGAATTCCCGTTGCTATATTCATAGCTACATCTAAAATGACACGGATGCTTTCCCGGTTCTAAAAAGGTATAACAATGTATAGGCTTTCCCGGGCTTAATGGGTTAATATCAGTAGAATAAATTACTTTGATTTGCATGTGCATATCCCTGGTGACGAATAAACGATAGGATAATGTGACTCAAACCTTTTGAGTCAAAAAGTAGCCTAATGCCATTATGACAGCTGTGAAAAGAATTACACATTTGTAGGGCCTAAATAGGAGTTTTTTCCACAATGTGGCAGCAGAACCGCTTCAATGTACACTTGTGCAAAGTCACCTGAATATCTGCAGGTGGAGAGTGACATTAATAGATTGTGTCTCTAAGAAGTGACATCTAGTATTTTGTTCATGGGTGGTGGAAGGTGCAGTCTCATGCATAGCAATCACAGTGACATAATGGGAGAGAATGCTGTGATAAAACTCCAAAAGAAAACTTGTCTGGTTAATGTGCTGCACATGGTGTTCCACAAGCATTGGCCACTGGCTGGATGGCCGAGTATTATACGATTTCCAGACGTCTTCTTTTTTCTTTTTTTTTTTGTGCGAGCTGCAGCCTAAGTTTGATCATCATATTGATGCAAGTCAGTAGTTCTCAAACGTTTTCATGTCAAGGACCCCCAAATTAATATGGCTGTGAACCCCCATCTATTTTGTGCCAGGGACTAAACGATTTGGAGAAAAAAATCAAATTGCTATTTTTCGAACCGATATTGCGATTGGATTCGCGATATAACTTTTCCCATTTCATTTTTTTCAGTCAAGCTTCAGTTTAGTATTCACTGGGTACGTTTAAAAAGTAATGGAACATCATATACCATTCATTTACTGCTCTAGATTCTAATAAGGTTGAGAACTAAAAGCTATGAATTGCTTCATTGCTTCCAACATGTATCTTCCAAATCCTGAATAATTTACAAAAATAAATACACCAATAAATAAATAATAACTACAATAATAATGACGTTTTTTTGGTAAGTCTAGGTACAATAGTATGCGTCCACTGGACAGAAACTGTAGTAACCTACAGTTTTAATATTGATTTTAAAGATCAGTAGAATTAGGTTGATATGATGTCTACTTTATGCATTTATGTGCCTACTGTCTTCTAATGTACACTGTATTCACTACGCATTGGCAAGTCAAAAACTCAGAATACATAAGTAACAACGATACAAAGTTCATAACAATAATGGGAAAAATATAAGTTACACATACAGAAACAAAATGTATAGGAACTAAAGAACAACAACGCTATGTGTTAGAGGGAAGCATAATAGAGATGGAACAGAGATATTTGTTGATTACAGAAGAAAAAGTATTTGTTGCCATGGTGTTTTTTACAAAGCGGGATTCCTTTCAATTGATATATTTAGGTTTTAAGTCTGATTTATGCTTGCGTCGCACCGAATAGAAAAACTTTCCACTACGTGCGGCACCGCAGAGTTTCGCTGCGCCACTCTGGATCAAAGGAGACAAGTCCCGCGGGTGCATTCCGTTGGCTCTTGGTATAATATTAATGCAGGAATGAATATTTTGATTTAAAAAATATATATCGCTGCCTTTGCGATTCACTAATCGCATGGTTTCAAATCGCGATTTCGGTTTGAAAAGGATGAATCGTTCGTCCTTACCAGGAATCCCCAAAATGTTTTTTTTTAATAGCAGAGCTATTTGGCTAATTTCAGTTAGCCAATGTATTTAGGTTTAAAGTGGTTCAACTTATTTGATGCTATATTAACACATTTTGCTGGGGACCCCCTGGTACCCCCTCAAGGACCCCTGAGGGTCCCCGGGCCTCACTTTGAGAACCAGAGATGTAAAGAACCTCGCATCCATTTGAGAGGAGCCTATTGGGGTCATAACAAGTAGTGTTGATCTTTCATTTCCGTTAAATATACTTCATGAAAGATCAACTGTTACTCACTGATTTTAACACACACATGTCGGACACCCGACATATTTGTGCATACATTTGGTTGTGTCACATTAACAGCATGAGAAATGGATCAGGTGCAACACCTGACCTAGCTAAAGAAGGCACCCATCATTAATCTCACTACACATTTACGACGAGTCTGTTAATAATTGTACATCTATCATCCCTGTCTGTTTATTGAGCCAATGTGTACGGGCAAAGTGTAGCCAATCAAATTATTTAGCCACCACACCGTATTGGAATTCTTCTGACTACACTTTTATAATAGGCCTTTAACTGTTCGAAACTCTTTAGAAAGTCAATTGTATTTTTAATGGCCAGTTTCGAGTCCGATGGTTCCGACCACCACATTAATACTTGCAGTCCCCAGTTGCGCCTGCTCCATTTTACAAGCCAGTTCCTCTAGCACATGGGTCTTCTTCAACAGGGGGTCCTGGACCCATAGAGGGTCCTCAGAGTTACTACAGAGGGCCACCAGAGTGATAGGAACTTTTTTCCCCCCCCTTCACATTAACCACTGGAACCCTAGCATCCCTATTTTGGGGGGAACATCAGACGAAAATAGCAGATCTACAAGCTCACAACATCGCATTGTGAGCTTGTAGATCGACTATTTTCAGCTAAGAGATTTGGGGTAGAGGAGAGCAGACCAAGTGCAGAGTCAAAGGTCAAGTAAAGTTGACTAAGTATTGAGGGTTTAAGTGGTTAAATGTCTGAAAATACACATTAACATGAATCCAACACATTAACAGATGATATGTAAACATTATTTCACTAAATTATCAATAACTTTTTATAATCAAATTGATTTGTTTTTCATAATCAAATCGATTAGTTTGATTAATTGTTTTTGGGGTAGCTAAAGTATAAAATAGTTTTAAAGTGGATAATAACTGATCCTCATTTGGTCGGGGACCCCCTGGAACCCCCTCAAGGACCCCTAAGGGTTCCCTGACCCCACTTTGAGAACCAGTGATCTACTCTAATTTTAATTAAAACATTTTACATTTTCACCACCACACATCCAGGTTTTTCTACAGAGTTTAGTAAAATGCCATTGTTTCACCATGAGAGGGAAAGCTGTCATCCTGGCAGCGACCACTCCCAACTGGGTAGAAATGATTCAACACAGAATAAAAGTGATCACTCAAAGTCACTTTGAACTTGGTGCCACTGCCTTTTGCCTTCACAACCCCCATGGACCAAACAAACCATGCCAGAAAAATGTGACTTTCCTTCAATGATTCTCATTTATAGAATCTGAGCTGAAAATGTTGTTCAGGAGTTTCACATTTTTCTAACATGTATAATTGTGATATTATTGAGAAATGTGACCCATTGCCCTCTTTGCATTCATTACTGACCAAAGTGGGTTTTGTTTTGGCAGTTACCTGTACCATTGCTTAGAGCTGTGGTTCTCAAAGTGGGGTCTGGGGAGTCCCAGGGTCCTTGCGAGGGTTCCAGGGGGTCCCCACAAAATGTTTAACCACTTTAACCCTATATACTGTATATACATCGGCGACAAGTGAGCTTGTATATCTGCCATTTACCAAAACAAATCTTGAAATATTTGTAGAAATTTAATATTTTAACAAAACAAATCTTGTATGGGGGTCCCTGGCACAAAATATTTTCAGATGGGGGTCCATGGGCAAAGTTTGAGAACCACTGGTTTAGAATTAAGAGTAATGTTTAACAACCCCCCCCCCCCCCCCCAGATGACAGAATGACAGATGTTGTAAAAACAAACTGGCATCTGATAAACCAGTTCTACAGGCGATGGCATGCAGGCGTGTGGTGTGTGTGTGGGGGGGGGGATCACGTGTGCAGGTGGTGATGGGTATTTAGAGCCCGCAGTTAACATTCTTTATCAAACACGTGACAGAACATTTTCCTCCCCTCTTCCATTATTCCTTAGCGGATTAAGTCTCTTATAGCAGTAGTTCTCAAACTTTTCCATTTCATGGACCCCCAGTTGGTAATGCATTAGGCCACGGATGCCCATTACACCAAGAGTGTACAAACTGTAATCTGTGTAACATTTAACATGTAACATTTTTACACTCTCAGAGTCACATACTTGGAAGGGTCCATTTGGTGTTTAACCATCAACATTTTAGCTGAGGAGTGGGGACCCCCTGAAACCCCCTCAAGGAACCCTGTGGGACAGACCCTACTTTGGGAACCACTGTCTTATAGTTCTGCTTAGAGATTCCACATTATTTCATGGTGACTGGCCACTGGCTGGCACTTCATATTCAACACCTGCCACTGTTGTCTGCCTCAAACCCATAGAATGTCCACTCACCTGCACCACTTGAGCAGCAAGAGTAAAGAACATTACCTTTTACAAATCCCCATAGGGAAATTCCTTTATTTTTTGCACAGTGCAAACTGCAAATGCATCCATCTTCTCCTGATCTCCCACTTGAAATGGATCTAATTTTCAAACTCAACTGGCAAATCTGGGGTATTTCAACTTGGGAATTGAAGAGCCTATTTCACGCTGCATCAACCACATTACACTTGACACAGTTGGTTCTGGCTAATATAACACCATGTGAGATGCCAATCACAGCCCTTTTGGTGCCGTTAGTGGCTAGTGTGGGACACTACTATAGCTGGGCGATATGATTTTAAATCTGTATTACTTCTAGTTACTTCAAACGTATGCTTCGATTACGATGAAATTAACCTTTTTTTATAGAGAAAATAGTAGATCTACAAACTCAACATGTTGCATTGCAATGCATTGTGACCTTGTAGATAGGCTAAATTCACTATTTTTGTACACCACCATTGTACAACAAAGTATAATACAGGGTTATGTGGTTAATCAGACTAATCAATTTGGTCGATTATAAACTAGGTCTATGCCAGGTCAGGTAGGTTATTGTGGGCCAACAATGTTCGGAATTCACCAATCAGAATGGAATATGAAAAATCGTCCAGATTCGTGTGGATCACATGACTATAGAGATAATGTGTACCGATTTGCGTGATGTAAAATAATCTGTTTTTACAAAATGCATTTAGCACAAATCAGCCTCCTGGTGGCGCTATAAAAAGCTGATGTGAAAAATGCAGGGCAGAGGTTTTTTCTTGGCCTCTAGTGTGCCTGCGCTGCAAAGTTTCATGCTAATCTGTCCAGTTATAGGTACAAATGCAGCCTGTTATCTGTAGGAGTAATATTACAAAAATGTGTTTGGCAAAAATCGGCCTCCTGGTGGCGCTGTAACAGGCCGATGTGAAACATTTGGGGTAGAGGTTCTGCTCTGGCATCCAGGGAGTGTGTGTGCACAGTTTCACGTCGAGCGGGCCAACGGTGCCAGAGATTAGCTGTTCATGGACGGACAGACACGTGTCTCAGCCACAACTTTGTCCTACAGGACAACAAAGCCATATGTCAAAACATAAATGTTAAATCACTTATAGATTTCAACTACTTTGTTTACAGCCTCTGTTTAATAGTTGGCAGGGTACCAATTCAGCATTTGAAAAGTTTGAGTAAAGCAGGAAAGCATCAAAATATTTAGACTTATTCACACCTGAAATGTGGAGGCTACACAAATATGGCCAAAAGTGATAAATGGTCACACTCTGACTCAGACACATTTGGCTGCCATTAACAACTAGCCTTAGAAGTTTGGGTTCAGATGAAAATGTTATATTTTGTAGTCATAGAAAATAGTGCATTGATTGCAACTGGTGCAGGATTTGCAAAAAAAACATTCAACCTAAATATGGTAGATTCTCAAAAACTGACAAGGGTCATGTAAGTTAAGTGGGTCAAGAAGATTACTTGACCCAGTAACTTACTTGACCCAGTAACTTAGTACTAGGCATTACACAGAAATTTGTTTTGCAACACTGACACACAGCTAGATATTACTGGTCGGTAAGGTTTGGCTGTAAACAAACCCTGGTTGCCATATGAGACATAATTAATACAGAAAATAGTCTTGCTTAATATCCTCTCAAGGTGCTAAGTGACAAGGCCAAACTGTAGCAGCCAATATGACTCAGTAATTGCAACAGTTGGGTTGCCTGTTCTTGCCAGAGGGCTGTAGGCACCCTCACTTCCCCATGTGTTTTTCAGATCATTGTACAAACAAGGGGCTGGGCCTCTTGAGGGCTTTAACTCCTCTGTTAACGTTAAGGCCGGGTCGGTGAAGCAGGGTCCTCTTATCTATCCAACCACATAGCAAGCTTGATAGCCTAGTAAAGTGGTTCAAAAACTTTTTCATTTCAAGGACCCCCATAATAACCCTGAGAGCATACAAATGGAACCAAATGGACCCGACCTCTACGGGTCCATTTGGAACCGCATCAAGAAACCCAGAGGGTCCCTGGACCCCACTTCAAAGACCACTGGGCCTAGTACATACTAATTCAAAATGATGATGACTGTCAGAAACTATAACGAAGCCATTACCGAGCTGTGGTGTTGGTTTCACAATCAATTCAGTTAAGACACAGCATACAACTACAACCTAAATACCTACCTACTACAACTATATACTATGTATTGTAGGCCTAGTAGTTAATGTTATCTAGTTTAGGTTTTATACACGGGTTGACAATCAATCATTTGTCACACCTGTCGGTGACAACAACACCTGGCAAAGCTGCACCTCCCCCAGGCTTCAGAGTACAGTAGTAGTAAAGAATGACTTGGCTAGGTAGCTAGCTAGCCAGCTATCAGCTAACAGTACAAAACAATGAGGAGGAGGGGAGAGAGCTACAACCAGAAAGGCTAGCGTCGGTGGCTAGCGACTCAAGCTAGCCGAGACAGACAACCCCACAAGCAAAAGCGACAGCAGCGGGTTATTAGTTAGTTCTCTTACCCCCAGAACCCACAGGGACAGCGTGGGGGGATACCGTTACTGGGAGGCTCGCTGCCCGTGTCCCCCATGTCGCTCTTCGGCCTCGGCGTAGCAGGTTGAGTCCGGGGACGCGGTCGGGGCCTCGGTTCGTTATTTTTTTGTTTTAAGGTTTCCTTGGGTCGTTTCAAACGGAGGCACTTTGCGACGGTCAAATGTCTCTTTGTAAAAAAGGGTCTGCGGAGAACTGTCTGACGCCTCGCCGACACGTGCGGCCCCGGAGACAATGGCACTTAGAACCGGGTGTAAAATGGACAGAAATGATGACAGCTGGACAAACTAAACGACGGACAACATCCATCCACCACCAGTGCCCGGTCAGCTGGAGTGCAGTGTTGCCAGATACCGCGAGAGAAAGAAGCAACAGGGTCTATGAAAACAAGCCCAAAAGAAGCGGCCACATGAGCACTAACCTACCTGAATATAAGTCGGATATTTGAAAGTAGCAGATCTACAAGCTCACAACGCTTCGCGATGTGACGTGTTGTGAGCTTGTAGATCTGCTATTTTCAATAAAATCTTGAAAAAAAGTGAAAAATGTTGTATGCTGCTATGAATTGAATACACAGGACCAAGCCAATGTGCTTTTTGGTTTCAATCCTTTTTAGCATTTTTTTTTGCAAACTGTTAATAAAGTATTCAATCAATCAATTAATATATTTTTGAAAACACAAAAATATTTTTAGATGGGGTTCCGTGGACAAATAATTAATTTGGGGGTCCTTTATTTGAAAATGTTGCGAAACAAAACACTGGTTTAAATAACATTAGGAAGCAAGTCCAAATAAGCAACTACACTTTAGAAACAAGCCCAAAGTCGCTTATAATAAGCAGACCTGGCAACACTGCTGGAGTGAGGAAGGAACCAACCACTGCGGAACGGGGGGTGGTGAGAGGGGAATCCTGCAAGTCAAAAGTTTAACTCAAGTCTCTGTCTCTAAGTTGGAAAATTACCTGTAATTATGCATATCTTTTTGACACTAAAAGCCCAACATATTTTAATTACCGACATGCATCAAGGGCTTTAAATTGGTTTGCGTTCGTGTTGGGAATGTTTGCAGCTCCCCTGGTTAACATGGTATGATCCATTCAATACTATCCTCCTGCTAACAGTCAGCATTTCAAAGCCCACACTAGGCCTATGTAGAGCAGTGGCTCTCAAACTTTTCAGGCTGTGACCCCTCAAAATAATCATATTTGAACTGGGGATCCCCCCCCCCACCCTGACAAGCACTTAAATGTTGTTCAACCCTGTTCCACAAATAAATATTGTGAAAATAGCAGATCTACAAGTTCACATTTTTTTGCCTCTTTCTAAAATTATTTGACAATTTGGCCAATGTTTGACCAGTTTTTATAGTATAGGTTGAGTGATTACTTTTGATGCAGTAATGGTATTTCTTTCCCCTCCCTGGGGGTCCCGACCCACAGGTTGAGAACCACTGCTGTAGTGAATGTCTGATAAAAGGTGAAAATGTCCCATTCAATGCATTGATAGCATCCGAATGGGGTTATGTAGAGCAGTCATTCTCAAACTTTTTCATGTCAAGGCCCCCCAATTAATGTATATAGGGCATAGAGTTAAAGGTATTGGGCCGCAGACCCCCATTTTTAAATGTTCTGTGCCTGGGACTGACCCCTCACGGGCTGTCACGTCAAACAGGGCGCGTGGCGAACTTTTGATGACGCGACGTTGGTACACCCTATATAGGGTTAAAGTGGTTAAACTGATTTTGATGCCATTTTAGCTCATTTTGCTGGGTACCCCCAGGAACTCCCTAAAGGACCCCTGGGGGGTCTCCGGACCCCACTTTGTGAACCTCTGATGTAGAGCAGGGATATCTGGATTATGGAGTAGGTGGGTTGATATCTAGCTCAGCGTGGGGAAGTTTCATCCTTGAGCTATAACACACCTTAGTGTATCTGATTTTCCAAACAATAGAAAATCCTTTACACAATTGGCCAACCAGACAATACAAAAAAATCCATAAGGACTATTGATGACCCATATACAAAGTTGTGTGCGTTTTGAAATAAAGCATAGAAGATGTATGTGCAATTCTATATAACCCAGGCCTCTACAATATATGTATACCAATTATATTATTTCCCCCTCACTTCTCTTTAACAGCTATGTAGGACGTATTGCTTAATTATTGTTGGCTCTCTCTAAAACAGCTACATTCATAACAAGGTAAAACAATGCATGATCCCTCATGGGGAAATTGGACAGGGATAAAGGGATCCCTTCCATGCTTTTCGCCTGCAGATATCTTTAGTAGAAAATCGTCCCCAGGTAGATATTCAAAGTGTCAGGCAGGGACAGTGGCAGGACGGTAACCACTTTCACCTTGACATCCCTATTTTGGACATCATTATAAGCACAAAAAAAAATCCCTTCAAAAATATCCAAAGTACAAGCTTGTATATTGGCCGTGTTTTATGATTTATTTTAATAGGGTTTAAAAAAAGACCACGTATTTGGCATATAAGAGTCCTACGAGTATTATCTTCACAATGCTCAGATATTGCCTGTGGAAAAGCTGAAGAAATCACAGTGTTATATGGCCGGAAAACGTTCCGTATCGCTCTAATGATTTGTGGCCTAGCCCAGGTTCTTGACCCTCAGAATACATTTCCCTTTGATTTGCTTAAGGGGACACTCACATTTTTCAACATTATCTCTACACGTGTTGTATAGGGCTGATGTTCCCGTAGCAGTCACAAAACTGAGCAATCTTCCACATACTGTAGCACAGCACAGGTTCCCATAGTGGCGGGGGTACACACCTACTGCTATGTGTTACCACTTCGGCACCTTATGCTGGTATCCGCTGCCGGTCTTGTGCTGTGTATATATATGATCCAGATATTTTTAGTGCAGAATAATACTAACAAAAACAATAGGGTTCAAAACACTGCGGGAAAGCACCCTAAAATAGTATGAGAGAGGTGTGTTGTCTCTCAGTTCACAGGACCAGTGTGTCGTTCAGTCTACTCTAGTCTGATTGTGTTGTCTGCATTTTAGATCCCGAGAACTGAGACCATGTGAGAATTGGGAGATCGTTTGGAAATGGTCTCATCAGAAAGCTGTTGATTTTTGTTGGTCTGAACATTTTCCATCCCTTTTTATTTAGCTGTTCTTTGTCACTGGTCTGCAGAGATTCACCAATTAATTAAAACTTAAAAACTTTGTTTTGGGTGCTTTGTGCATTGCTATACTGACTGTGTTCTTTTACCATTATTAGACAAAATAGGCAGTGAACTCTTGTATGTTTATGATGTCTTGTATGTTTGTAAAACATAGTTATAACCTATAATGTCTGGCTAGCACACAGGCCTCTAGACCATAGATATAGAAACCTAGATACCTCATTGGCCTCTGCAGTTCATTGGAGCGACCTGTATCGCAATACCTTGTATTGCTTCCGCTCTCCCTTCCGCGTGCGTCACAGAAGGGGACGTTTGGTAGGCCTCTTATTGGCCTACAGAACGTCCCCTTCTGTGATGCACGCGGAAACTTCCTGTGGGAGGGCGGAAGCTGGTGCGCGCCCGAGATACAGACGCCTCAGAGCCGGAGGCGGCGTTTACCTTTATATGTCTATGCTCTAGACTAGGTTTCGGTTGGTAAACGTTTAAGTTTATCAACAGCACAGTTGATGGGTTTACAAGTTTGACACAAGTGCTAAATAACCAGAAACACCAAAAGGTTTTGTTTCATTTTATTTCACCCACTCATTTTGTGTTCAGTTTACATGGTTCTCCAAATAAAGGTGAAGAGGGAGGGATATACACCGGTAATACGTTTGCAGGTTAGATGTAGCTGGCACGCACACGCACTCACTTTTCCATTGGGGTGTAGAGTTTACTGCTCTCAAACTATACCATGGTGTAATATTGAACACATATTTCCCAGTGAGAAAGTTTAACCTAGATAAAACAAAGTGAGTATAAAAGGAATAAAGAAATGTATACATTGACATAGTATACTGTAAGAAAACATTTTTTTAAATAAATTGTAATGATAACAGCTACATAAGAGCCAAACATTTCTATTTTCAATTCTGTTCTAAAGTAATTGTATCAGCCTCTGATAATTAACTATTGTTTTTCCTAGACATTAATGTATGATTATTATTTGTTTGACTTAACTAAATGCCATAAAATATACAATCAAGAAAGAAATATAGACCAGAGACAGTGGACACTCACAGGGAATACATTTTAAGCTAAATACTTGCTTAATTGGAGAACCCAATTTACCATATTTGGCTATACTTCAGACATAAAATTAGAATGCACCCGTTAGTAACCACAGTTAAATAGCTTGATTTTAACAGTTGACTGAAAATAAAGGATTGGTCTAATCTGTGTAATTGACAGGAGAGATGATCAGAGGAGCAGAGTTTTTACCATTATGGTTGGCATCAGGACTGAAGTATGGATAGAGTTTCTCAGTGAAGGTGCAGCCAGTGAAAGAGTAGATATGAACTATGGTCTCCACATCATAAAAGGAGACCAGGCCCTCCTCATAATCCACAAACACTCCTATTTTCTGGGGATTATTTCTTAGAGCGAGGGGGAGGATACGGTCAGTAATGGCGCTGTACTCCTTTCCATTCCTCAACGATATAGTCCAGTAACCATTGGTGAGGCCCAGTGTGATGTTTCCCTTCCTGTTGATGGACTCTCTGGCCACTCCAAAATCCCAGTCTGTCTTCCCTTTAACCTGAACCTCATAATAAAATCTTCCTGAGGCGAAGCTTTGTTTTCCTAAGACATTGACACATGTAGAGAATCTCTCTTTGTTGTCTGGGAGATTCTTCTTTACATCTCCATCATTCACTTGTTTTCCATCATCAGACAGGATGAGTCGGCAGTGTGCTGTGTCAGGGTCCAGAGTTACATCCACTGCATATTGCTGGATCCTCATCAGCTCAGCATCACACAGCTTCTCCATCTCTCGACCGAGTGTCTTCTCCATTTGAGCTACAGCTGTCCTCACAGTCCCCATATATGAAGACTGATGGACATTGACCTTTGCCCAGTCCTTGGTGGGTGGAGGGGTGTTGATGGAGGTGAAGTTCCGGAGGAGTTGGAGGTGGTCTTCAGTGTGCGAGAGCTGCTTCAGCTCAAAGCTTCTCTTCTTTAATTCAGTAATTTCCTGTTCCAGATCTTTGATGAAGCCTTCAGCCTGTTTCTCTGTTGTTTTCTGCTTCTCTTCAACCACTTCAATGAGCTCAGCCTGGCTTCTCTCAATACAGCTCCTCAGAGCAGTGAAGACCTGCACACCATCTGCTTTCTCTCTGTCTCCATCTTTCTTACTGAGCTCTACTGAGTGTTTGACCTCCTGAATCTTCAGTTGTCTCTCCTGGATCATCTGCTGAACTTCAGCCTCTGTCTTTCCCAGCTCAGCCTTCTTTCCTTCATATTCCTCTTCCAGAGATACAATTTGATGTAATTTGTGGTCTGATTCAGTGCAAAACTGACAAACACACATGTGGTCAGTCTTACAAAAAAGCTCCAGAGGTCTGTCATGTTTCTTACACAAAATGTCTTCCATGTTCTTTACAGGGTCAATTAGTTTGTGTCGTTTAAATGTTGTGACTCTGTGATGAGGCTCCAGGTGAGTCTCACAGTAGGAGGCCAGACACACCAGGCAGGACTTCACAGCCTTGAGCTTGGTCTCAGTACAGATGTCACAGGAGATTTCATCTGGATTAGCAGGTTCTTGGTTTGAGCTGGAAATACTTCTAAACTTCCGTGTCTTCCTGAACTCATCAGCCATCTCAGAGAGAACTTTATTAACAGAGAATTCTAGTTTCTTGTAGAAGGTTTTTTGACATAGTGGACACTGACACACATCACTAGTGTCCCAGTAATGTGTGATGCAGGTTTTGCAGTAGTTGTGTCCACATGGAGTGGTGATTGGATCGGTGAACACGTCCAGACAGATGGAACACAGGAACTGCTCTTCAGACAGGAGACTGTTGGCAGAGGCCATTTCTACACACCGAGAATAAAAGTGAAAGAAATGTAGTTATTGATACTTCTCACAGCGTAATATATGTATGAATCTAATCTGAATTTAGATGTAATGGAACGTTTTTGTTTAAAGGTTTCATGACGTTCAGTTTTACCACACATTAAAAGTCTTTGTCATGGTCCTTCAAACGTGTATAGAAAGTTGTAACAAAAAATTCCACTCCATTGATCCATGGCAGGTGTTTTTCTCTCACATTTCTAAAGCCTTTTCAACTGCAATGAAAAAAGAAATCTTTGCCTGCGGGTGTCGCTGGTGAGGGATTTTGCCTGTCAATCATCGCCTCTGCTCCGCCCCCCCCAAAGGAAAGGATAGGGGAGGGGAGGGGCGAGGAGGAGAGTGGGCGGGATTAATCGACTGTGACCTCACTGTCGAAGGGCCAAGCTCAGATTACTTCTCAGCCTAATTATTCCGAAAACCCCAGACCACAGAAAATCCACTGAATGTTCAAAGTTCAGATTTTTTAGGTGTATTTGAGGTCATAAAACCCCCAAAAAAACATAAGAAATAAAAAAAGTGAAAATGAATGTCATAGAACCTCTAAACAAAAGATTTGAGTGGAGAATTTAAAGAGATGAACAGGGGAAAATCCTGTCTACTCTGCATACAGTTGTATACACACTAGTGATGCGCGGGTTGACCCGTAACCCGCAGGACCCAGAATTTCAGAGGCAATTATGCGGGCTGTGGGTGAGCGGGTCAGCCGCTGCAGGGGTTGACACTAAGGTCTCAGAGGCACTTGCCCGTCGGGCAAGTACAGGTCATTTTCTACATGCCCACAGGTCTTGCCCACTTGCCCGAAAAGTAAATCGTCCTTTATAAAAAAATGTATAAAGGACGATGACTATTGTGTTCAATTTAACACTTATTTTTTACTTTCTACTTGCGAATTATGGGGCTGCACGATAAAAAAGTCATACATCAATATTTATGCCAAATATCTAAATAGCTATGAATATGACTATGGGTTAAAGTTAGGGTAAGCTATATTTTTTGGTTAAAACAAAAAGGTTTTTGTTATGGGTTAAAGCTCCATATTCTGATAGTAATCATTGCTATAGAGTGTTTGTTCAGTAACAGGGGTCTCTCTGTCTCTCCAGCTCTTTGATATACAGAAAATAAATGTCCAGGTAGGTGACACCATTTCAGCCAATCAGGAGAGTACCCATCTATCAGCTTCATTTTTATAGTCTTCCAGTTCCAATTTTACATGCTCATTTCTTTGTGTCATCACTTCCAATTTCACTTGTTTAATCTCTATCCTGAGTTCTCTGTCCTGATATCCTGACCTGAAAAGGCATTTTCTGTTTAATAAAGAGCTGGAGAGACATGGAGACTCATGTTACTGAACAAACACTCTATAGCAATGAGTACTATCAGAATATAGAGCTATTTAACACTTATTTTAACAAACGGAAATCACTTACCCTACCTTTAACACTTGTTATTTTATATTTTTTGTGAAAACAGCACATTATAGGCCAACAGTGCTCTTATTTTACATTCCACAGACCAGAAGACACTTACTTTTCCATAACTTGACAAAGCACTCTTATTTTGAAGTCCATCGATCAGAAGTCAAGGGTTTACGTTCGTCTGACTTGACACTTGTTAAGCTTTGACCGTTCAATAAACAAATGGAGGTATTGGGCTTGCGCTGCTGTTTTCAACTGATACTGACATAAGGAAGGCTTTACAAGCTGCTTCTTGTATTTTCACACGTCAGTTAGAGACAAGTAGGGAACTGCAGCACATGTGACAAAAGTCAGCGGGTGTTTTGGTTTTATATCGCGGGTGGGATGCAAGCAGCCGTGCTCGTCATCAACTCCACTTTCTCACAAACCAGAGCCCTGTATCACAAACGTATCACTTCACGCTAGATTCCAAATGTGATTTTGCAACCCGGTGATTTATAACTAGTTGCGTGCCCGTGTCTTCAGTATTATGTGAGCTTGTAGATTAGCTGTTTTCGGCGTGTCGCAGGTTCAGTGTTTGTGTGTGTGTGTGTGGGGGGGAGAGAGGGAAAGGGGGAGCGCGCTGGCCACGCTCAAGTGTCTAAAGACGGATATCTCGTGTTGTGTTTTATAGCGAACAAAAAACGGTTGCATCCCCACTCAAAATGCGCACCTGCCCGTCGGGCAACCAGATAGCAAACTTCACCTGCCCTACCATTTTATTTACCTGCCCCGGGCAGGCGGGCAGGCGTTAGTGTCAATCCCTGCGCTCTCACACGCAAAAAAAATTAAAAATCACATGCTCTTGTTTTGTCTTTATTCCTAATAAGAATAAGAATAATAATTTATAAAACAGTTTGAATACACTTGGGGATTATTTTCGAACCATGATTTTACAGAATTATAGGTACGACCCGCGGGGCTCAACCCGGGTCGCGGGGCGGGTTGAGCCATAGATTTATATATGGGTTCGCGGGGCGGGTTGAGGCGGGTTGGGTTCCGTGGCGGGGCGGGTCATGAAAAAACCCGACCCGCGCATCACTAATACACACATTATACAACAGGTAGTTCCGACCAAGCAATATATTGGTTGAAATAGGCTCTCTACCCGTGCTCAAACCAGTGGTGGAAGAAGTACTCAAAAGTTTTACATAAGTAAAAGTATCAATACCGCAAAATAGAATGACTCCATTAAAAGTAAAAGTATTGCATTCAAAATTTACTTGAGTAAAAGTATGAAAGTATTGGCATCAAAATATACTTAAAGTACCAAAAGTAAAAGTACTCATTATGCAGAATGTCCCACATAAAAAGCTTTTGAAAATAGCCGATCTACAAGCTCACAATGCATTGCAATTGTGAGCTTGTAGATCTGCTATTTTCAAATAGCCAAAGTGTGTGTGTGTGTATGTGTATGTGTATGTGTGTGTATGTATATATATATATATATATATATATATATATATATATATATATATATATATATATATATATGGCTGAAGTGATTAATGTATGTTTTGTAATAATAATCAAAACAGTAACTAAAGTTTTCAAATAATTGTAGTGGAGTAAAAAGCAATATTTGCTTCTGAGATGTGGAGCAGAAGTACTGAAAATTGGAAATACCCCAGTTAAGTAAAGACACCTCAAAAGCTACGTGGCTAGGCTAGCAGTTTGCATGGAAGTTAGCAGACTAAATCTGGCATTGAAGAAAAAATAATTTCTATCGAATATCTTAATTACAATGTGCACCGCCTCGTTCCTGGCCTCAGTCGACACAGCGCTCAGGGAGTGCTGGAGCTCTTGTATGAAGCGCTCTGTTAAGATAGTGTGGAATATTGAAACACAACATTGTTAAGTTTTATTTTATTTTATTAAAAGTATAATAATGATGTGAAAAGGGTAGTTGCACATATAATCTGGTATATGTGTACAAATATCTAATTAACATTCAAACTCATTGACAGATTATTAGAATATATTATGAACATATTGCTTTGCACTAATGAAATACTCACCAACGGCATCTGACGCAAAGGTTGTGTCTGGAACATCGGTGGCAGGAACAGGTTTCTCACCGCAACCACCTGGATGAGCCTTCCGACTCGGACCAGCTATAACAGAAAAAACAAAACACTCATGTCAACATTTACTCTCACCTCACTGGATTCAGTTAGATCTCCAGACTCACTCCCTAGCTTCAGTTAGAACAGCAGACTCACTCCCTAGCTTCAGTTAGAACAGCAGACTCACTCCCTAGCTTCCGTTAGAACAGCAGACTCACTCCCTCGCTTCAGTTAGAACAGCAGACTCACTCCCTAGCTTCAGTTAGAACAGCAGACTCACTCCCTAGCTTCAGTTAGAGCAGCAGACTCACTCCCTCGCTTCAGTTAGAACAGCAGACTCACTCCCTCGCTTCAGTTAGAACAGCAGACTCACTCCCTCGCTTCAGTTAGAACAGCAGACTCACTCCCTAGCTTCAGTTAGAACAGCAGACTCACTCCCTCGCTTCAGTTAGAACAGCAGACTCACTCCCTAGCTTCAGTTAGAACAGCAGACTCACTCCCTAGATCAGTGGTTCTCACAGTGGATTTAAGGTTCCTTTAAGACATACAAGTCTATAATTCTGGCAGTGTACAAATGGAACCAAATGGACCCTTACGGGTACATTTAGTTCCATTTGTACACTACCAGAGTTAAGGGGAGACCTTGGAATTTGAATTTTTGAGACACACTGCCCTAGATTCAGTTTGTGTCAAACTTATGCACTCCCTAGCTTCAGTTTGAACAGTAGACTCACTCGCTAGCTTCAGTTAGAATAGCAGACTCTTCTCCCTAGATTCAGTTAGATCTCCAGACTCACTCCCTAGCATCAGTCAGAACTCCCGACCCACTCCATAGCTTCAGTTAGAACTCCAGACTCAATCAGCTTCCGCCGTAATCTGAAGACTCACCTCTTCAGAGCCCACCTTAGCCCATAGTATTAACAGTAGCACTTACCTAACCTTTAGATTGCATTTTCATATATATTGATGTTGCCTACAGTGAGTATAGCTTAGATGTACAGATCATTAGGGTTTACAAGTTACGTGTCATAGATTTTATAGAATAGATTATTGGTCAACCTACGTTTTTGATTAATTGTTCTATGCATAAGAAGGATAACTTGTGCTGTTAGAATTCACTCTAGATTCAGTGCATTCACACACATCAAGATGAACAGCAGAGCAAGGCAACAATCTCATAATCAGGAGCAGTTAGGGTTTAGGGTTCAGTGTCTTGCCCAAAGTCTAGTGGACACAAACCCGGGGGAACAAACAGCCACTTTACCAGAATGTATTTTATACTGCTTTACAGTATGTAATATACACCTTAAGGTATCTCTTTCAATTATATAACATGTAGCTGTTATCAATAAGTATTAAAAAAAATTATTTAAGATTAAAATGATTAATGTTTAAACCGTAAAAGCGTGAAAAAGATATTGAGTCAGTCATGAACACTATCGTTTGATTGGACATTGAAATAAACAAGCTCTGAAAATGCACGCGATCCACTGAGCGTGGCAACTGATAGGCTGCTGGGTTAAGTGGTTGGATGGGTGGATCGCAAAATCGGTTGAAATGATCAAGTGGATTTGAGAAATGGCCTCGGGTTTAAACGAGTTAATGGTATAACAATACTGACCCTGATTTCTGGTTGATCCTGGCCTCGCGGGGATGACATTACCATGGCTGTCTCTATTTTTCCACCTCTGCTTTGGTCCAGGTGCCTTTGCCTTCTTTGCTGGTGCTCTCCACTGTGACTCAGGGGGAATCATAGCATTGACACCACTGGCCACAGCTGCTGCTTTAGCGCGCTTCAGACTGCGTTCAAGTTCCGCAATCACAGCGTTTGCTTTAGCGCGCTTCAGAATGGGTTCAAGTTCCGCAAATTCCGCAATCAAAGCGTTTGCGGAACTCATGGTGACGGGTAACAACAAAAAACAGACAAAAACAATAAGACAAACAAGGGCAAACACGCACACGCACGCACACACACACAAGAGAAAGATGTGTGGTTGAGGAGAAGAGGAGGGGAGGGAGAGAAGGAGGGGGGAGGGGGAGAAGGAGGGGGGAGGGAGAGAGAGAGGAAGAGCGCAAGAGAGAGAGAGAAAGAGAGAGTGGCTCTTAAAAGTGCCTTTTGGTTTTTTGTTGTTTATTTACGAGAGTGTGGTTGGATAGAAAGCAAGAATCTGTAAGAGAAAGCAAAATATTCAGAATTTCAATGTACAATAGGAAAAAGAGACTAACCAGACATCCATAATATTAATAAAGCCCAAAAGATTTCACAATACCTTTAATAGCTCCATACACTGTAATCCCCAGATAAACTATGGGGGTGTACAGAACCGAATAGACCCTTATGGCAGTACTTCTACATGTTTTTCATGTCAAAGAAACTAATATGTAACATCTCAGTTTTAATAGCTAGATCCATAGCTCACGTGACATCACAATGAGTTGTGAGCAGGCCTGAAATGTCATCATTTTAAGCCACCTTTATTGTTGTCAATTTTTTGAGGGCACAAAGACCAAATACCAGGGCAGGAAGGGTAAATAATTAGTCTATCATAGGCAGACTATCTGCGTTGAAATAAATACTTTACAATCTGATCCATGCCTAACCCTGCACCAATCAAGGTCACTGGGGAGTAAAGAGCTGTTTATCTGTTGGCATTATCTAGGGCATTGGTTCTCAAAGTGGGGTCCGGGGTCCCTTGAGGGAATTCCAGGGGGTCCCCAGCTAAATGATAGTTAGGAACCAACCCTTGTGGGTCTGTAACTCAGAGTGTACAAATGGAACCGTTAGTGTCCATTTGATACACGTCTACACAGAAATGCCATTATAATGCAATAAATGCAAATAATTCATGTCAAACTGGGGGTCCCTGAAATTAAAATGGTTGAAAATCACTGTTGGAGCTGTAAAAACCTTCTTTTATATGAGGGTCTATGGTATATATTTTCAAATTGGGGTCCGCAGGCTAGTAAGTGTCCATTTGGAGTTCCTGGACATGAAATAGTTTGAGAACCACTGATCTAGGGCACTAAAGGCACTATGGCTTCAGGAAATGCCATGTTTTAAGGGTCTCAAGGCCAGACTGAGGGGCAACCACGGCCATCATGACCTCCCTTAAATTGGTTGTATCCCAATAACAACAAGTACCCCATAACACATTTAAATTCATTGGATAAATAGTTCCTGTTCTCAAATGTCTTTATATAACTCCTGGTAGCCTTTATATTTGAATCCTCTGCTCCCACCCACTAATAATATATCTATGACTGGCTCATTAAATTCATTTTGGCCTCTAATCATGAAACATCCATTTTATTCATTTGATATACTCTCAAAATGGGAAACACAGATAAAGAATACATTTCGTTTTTAGTGTTGTGCAAACAAACATAGCAGATAGATTGAGTACACACTTACTAAACAAAGCCAAACTCATGTTGTTGTTGTAGCTTAGCATAGCTTGGGTCTAGCCACAGTAAAACAGTATTAAAGTTATGCAAACAGACCAACTTGCAACTTGCTACACACCCCAACCTGTTAGCAATAACCCAGTGTTGTGGTTCTATGATTAATGGTGGTCGTGGTGCAGATTAAACCATGTATTTGTATAAAATAATGCAAGAGGGATAATAACACAACTTACGTTTCGCGGGTAGAAGTTATATCGCACTGCATCATGGGTAACGCCGTCGCCGACATCATGACGTCATGACGCTTCTATCGACAACAGAATCAATGTGATTGTTTACGTGTTAAATGTATCAAGAAAACATGACATCGTTTTAAGAAAACATAAATGCTGCTTTTTGCTCCAAAGCGACTGCAAAAGATTGATGCTTTTTTATCTAAAAAAGGCTTTAAAAGAAAGCTAAAACCATTTGAAACGGGGTTGGTTTCTATAACTACACTTGCGGTCTAGAGCGGATACGGAAACGCTACCTTTGTTTCCATGTATGTGGACGTGATGAGAAACCGGATGCAGTAGGCGGGATTTACAGGCTTCTGTGTGTGCGGGCGTGTGGTTTGGTGCGTTTTAAACAAGCTTTATTAGCGCACTTTTTGATAGCCAATGCATTATCACCGCCGGAGACGGAGCGATGTGCCGTCTTTGGACCGCATTCAATGTCAATGGGTGGCCGTCTGGCCGACGAAGGCACACCTTGCATCTTGGGGTTCTGACTAAAATACAATATGTGCCTTCTTCGGAGTGAGACTGTGTTGCCTCAGTGCATCACTCATCACTGTCGTGCCAATATTCCCGGTAACGCACAGCCTCGTGTAATGGACTGGCTTAATTTGATTATCTGCAAGTAAATAATTAACCCTTATCAACTTTATCAAGAGTATTCACCTGTCTTAGTTTGCAGTATTTCTGCAAAAGTACTGATGAATGATGTTGTAGTAGAGAGTGTGAGAGAAATAAGCAACCAGGTCTATGAAAACAAGCCCCAAAGAAGCGATTATAGGCCAACCTGAGCGCTCTAACCCTCTTCTTTTTGCAGATGAGGGAGGCTGGGAACGAGGCTATCTAACCCTATACATTGGGTATTTGGAAATGTATCCTGAAAAATGTAGGAATATTATCAAATCCACAAAATCCACTTGTATGGGTGAAGGGTCTCTGACAAAATATTTTCAGAAGGTGATTGATTGATTGAATAATTTATAAGAAGTTTGCAGGAAAAAAGCACATGAAAGTTCAATACAAGGTCAGCTAATAGGAATTAAAAAAAACAAGAAAGCCATTGGCTTGTATCCATTGGGGTCCTTTGTACTCAATTCATAGTGACATTAAATGACAGACAGATATACACTACTGTATGCAGAACATCATGCATCATGTGTTTTGTGTGCATGGGGTTCTCATCTTAAACAAGCTCAGTGCTTAATGAGTCTTCCAGTTTAGTAGACCTTGTTTTGTGAATTTGTACTTCCATGTACTGTTATTCTCATGTCTTACTAAATAAAAGTACATCAATCAATCAATCAATGTAAACAGTTTAAACAGTTTGAAAAAATAGGTTATGAATTTTACAGGGGCCAGTTTCGAATTGCAGCCACCTGGAGGTATAGGCTACTCTTTTAGGGCAGTTTTGAAGGAGAGTAGGGTTTTACACTCCTTGTCTCCTTCACGACTTTTGGTAGGGCATTCCACATTTTTGTGGCATAGCAGGAGAACGAATTCAACCCCTTGTTTTAGGGTTGCCCTCAGACAAATGCATATTAATTAGGGGATCCTTGACATGAAATGTTTGAGAACCACTGGTTTAAACAACATTAGGAAACAAGCCCAAATAAGCAACTACACTTTACAAACAAGCCCAAAAAACCACAACCCGCAACTACCAAAATTTACAAGCAACTTTAAAGAAGAATAAGCCCATAGTCGCTTATAATAAGCAGACATGGCAACACTGCTACTAAACTACTATCACTGTTTAACTTTCGTTTCACAACATTTGCATCTTCTTCTTCTTCTTTTGGGGGTTTTACATCTTGCATTACCGCCACCTATTGGAATAATATCTTCACAGTGCAAACTATACAGGTGTCCACCAACTGATCCCAACATTAGAATTTAGTCCCATCCATTAATCATTATCACCCAGACCACTGGGTCTGAGTTGGCGCAAATCCTTCCTTTCTCAGAAGGTTATCGAGATCTTCTCCACTATGTCCACAATGTTCAAGAATCTCGTGGCTGCATCCAACACCATCTTGTTGACCAGCTCTTTCCTGTTCACTTTGAGTTCCTTTATTCTTTTAGGACATTGTGCTGACCCATTACTTGCCATTACAGTGAAGACACTTGGATCTTTTGTCACAACTATACAATCCTCATTGCATTTCTTCTTGCTTCACACACCCCTTCAATAGCAAGACGTGACCCTTCCTCTAGTGGCATCCCACTATAATCACCCTTTTTCTCCAAGTGAGAAGCAATCCACCTTGCAATTTTCATACTGTGTAATCAGTATCACTGCAATTGTCAATCGATTATTATTCCTTCCCACACACGTGTCTGTGTTGTCACTACGGTTGCATCCTACGGACTCACCTGCTAGTGAGGAGCCCCCACCGGGAGGACGTAGAGCCTTCGTCCTACTCCCCCCCCCCCCTCCCCCTGAACACGGGCCAATTGTGTTCGTGTGGACGCTCGACAAAGCCGGATGCACCATGGTGGATACTACACCTAAATTATGATCTAATTAGAAAATAAGCCTAATGCTTAATTAGACCCAATATAGAGTCCTCAACTTAGACAATATTATACCAAATTATACTCTAATTAGAAACCAAATAGAAAATCTCAGTACACCATTATTAGACACCATTTTACAAGATCATCTATCTAATTATAAATACATGTCATATCAGATCCAAAATATGCTACAATTAGAAACTATTCTACCAAATTATGTTGTAATTAGACTCTATAGTTAACACTATATCAACATGGGCCTGTGATTTGTTAATTAGACAATATGAACTGTATTAAGCGAATTTAAGGCCATATTATATCAGGTATAGCCTTTATAACAATCAGAAAAAAACACTGAGAGCTCAATGCCCGGCTGAATGGTTTTAATGAACACTCCGCCACAAAGAAACATGTTCCCCGCTGTGTACCAAGCATCCACAGTTTTTTGATGTACCATGGTGACAGCTTGGCAATGTATAGATCAGAGGTTCTCAAACTGTGGGTCGCGACCCCCAGGGGGGTCCTCAAATTATTTTTGTCCCCATGATGATTTGCTTAATGTGCAAAAATAAATATATATATATATATAAATATTTAATGATTCTTCTTACACAACATTGCCATTGTATATTAAGTATAAAAATTGGGAGATGAGAAGGTATCATGAATTGACAACAGCTTTATTGCAGGCTGAGGCAACGTCCAATATTTCACACTCTAGAGACTCTCAGAGAGTCTCTAAGAGAGAGTCTCTAGAGTGTGAAATATTGCAATTAAAATCCTCTTAGCAGACCTTGTATTGAACTGCAAACTGCTAATAAAGTATTCAAACAATACATTTTGGACTTGTTTCCATAGACCTGGTTGCTTGTTTCCCTTCAAATACACAGTGGTGGAAAGTAACTAAGTACATGTACTAAAGTACTGTACTTAAGTACAATTTTGAATTCCGGACTTTTACTTGTAACAGAGTAGAGTTCTACATTGCAGTGTTGATACTTTTACTTAAGTAAAAGATTTGAGTACTTTTTCCACCACTGCTCATCTGTGATTACTCACAGGAGGAGCAGGAGGTGACTAACACACATGGCTAATATGAATACCACGGTGCTTTTAGCATTAAATGAGCTCCATGTTTTAGGATTTATTTTAATAGGGTTTTAAAAAAGACCACGTATTTGGCATATAAGAGTCCTACGAGTATTATCTTCACAATGCTCAGATATTGCCTGTGGAAAAGCTGAAGAAATCACAGTGTTATATGGCCGGAAAACGTTCCGTATCGCTCTAATGATTTGTGGCCTAGCCCAGGTTCTTCTGACCCTCAGAATACATTTCCCTTTGATTTGCTTAAGGGGCCACTCACAGTTTTCAACATTATCTCTACACGTGTTGTATAGGGCTGATAGCCTGGCTCCAGACCATAGACCCGCCCACTCTCTGCGCAGCTTCAGTCTGATAATCAGGCTATAGGGCTGATGTTCCCGTAGCAGTCACAAAACTGAGCAATCTTCCACATACTGTATCACAGCACATAGGTTCCCATAGTGGCGGGGGTACACACCTACTGCTATGTGTTACCAGTTCGGCACCTTATGCTGGTATCTGCTGGTCTTGTGCTGTGTATATATATTATGATCAAGATATTTATAGTGCAGAATAAATGGCAGAATAATACCAACAAAAACAATAGGGTTCAAGGCACTGCGGGAAAGCACCCTATAATAGTATGAGAGGTGTGTTGTCTCTCAGTTCACAGGACCAGTGTGTCGTTCAGTCTACTCTAGTCTGATTGTGTAGTCTGCATTTTAGATCCCGAGAACTGAGACCATGTGAGAATTGGGAGATCGTTTGGAAATGGTCTCATCAGAAAGCTGTTGATTTTTGTTGGTTTGAACATTTTCCATCCCTTTTTATTTAGCTGTTCTTTGTCACTGGTCTGCAGAGACTCACCAATTAATTAAAACTTAAAACCTTTGTTTTGGGTGCTTTGTGCATTGCTATACTGACTGTGTTGTTCTTTTACCATTATTAGACAAGATAGGCAATGAACTCTTGTATGTTTGTAAAACATAGTTATAACCTATAATGTCTGGCTAGCAGACAGGCCTCTAGGTTTCGGTTGGTAAACGTTCAAGTTTATCAACAGCACAGTTGATGGGTTCACAAGTTTGACACAAGTGCTAAATAACAGAAGCACCACAAGCTTGTTTCATTTTATTTCACCCACTCATTTTGTGTGCCCTGGTTCAGTTTACATGGTTCTCTAAACAACGGTGAAGAGGAAGGGATATAATCTGTTTGCAGGTTAGATGTAGCTGTCGTGTGAGTGGTCACGCATGCACACGCGTGCACACACACACACAGTTTACTGCTCTCAAACAATACCATGGTGTAATATTGAACACATATTTCCCAGTGAGAAAGTTTAACCCGGATGTCACAAAGTGTGTATAAGAGGAATAAAGAAATGTATACATTGACATAGTATACTGTAAGAAGCAAAAATGGATAACTTGCAGCTACATAAAAGAGGCAATCATTAACATTCATATTTTCCATTCTGTTATATAGTAATTGCAATAATGTATCAGACTCTGACAATAAAATATTGTTTTTCCTGGACATTAATGTATGAAAATAAGTGAGTTTAACTGTACCTTGAATGCCATAAAATGAAATACAATCAAGTCCTTGTACCAAGAAAGAAATATTGACAAGATTTCAACAGTGGGCAGGGACATTTTAAGCTAAATACTTGCTTCATTGGAAACCCCATTTACCATATTTGGTTATACTTCAGACATAACATTAGAATGCACCTGTTAGTACCAGTTACCTGACTGAATTTATTTTCCATTTTCATGTAAAACTGAGGATTTGGTCTAATCTGTGTAATTGGCTGGAGTCAGGGGCGTGCTGGGACCGAAATTCAGCTCTGGGATTTTCAATTTCTTTTTTTTTTCAATAATACTTTTTTTGGGTGGCCCACTGGCCGTTTGGTGGCCCGTAAAGGGCGCGGCCGTTCTGGAATTTTCCCGAATTTCCCAGTGGCCAGCACGTCCCTGGCTGGAGAGATGATCAGAGGAGCAGAGTTTTTACCATCCTGGTCGAGATTTGGACAGAGGTATGGATAGAGTTTTTCAGTGAAGGTGCAGCCAGTGAAGGAGTAGATATGAAATCTGGCCTCCACATCATAAAAGGAGACCAGGCCCTCCTCATAATGCACAAACACTCCTATTTTCTGGGGATTCTTTCTTAGAGCGAGGGGGAGGAAATTGTACTTTCCATTCCTCAACGATATGGTCCAGTAGCCATGGATGGGGGCCAGTGTGATTGGTCCCTTCCTGTTGACGGACTCTCTGGCCACTCCAAAATCCCAGTCTGTCTTCCCTTTAACCTGAACCTCATAGTAAAATCTTCCTGAGGAGAAGCTTTGTTTTCCTAAGACACAGGGAGAAATGGAGAATCTCTCTTTGTTGTCTGGGAGATTCTTCTTTACATCTCCATCATTCACTTGTTTTCCATCATCAGACAGGATGAGTTGGCGGTGTGCTGTGTCAGGGTCCAGAGTTACATCCACTGCATATTGCTGGATCCTCCTCAGCTCAGCATCACACAGCTTCCCCTTCTCTCGACCGAGTGTCTTCTCCATTTGAGCTACAGCTGTCCTCACAGTCCCCACATATGAAGACTGATGGACATTGACCTTTGCCCAGTCCTTGGTGGGTGGAGGGGTGTTGATGGAGGTGAAGTTCTGGAGGAGTTGGAGGTGGTCTTCAGTGTGCGAGAGCTGCTTCAGCTCAAAGCTTCTCTTCTTTAATTCAGTAATTTCCTGTTCCAGCTCTTTGATGAAGCCTTCAGCCTGTTTCTCAGTTGTTTTCTGCTTCTCTTCAATCACACCAATGAGCTCAGCCTGGCTTCTCTCAATACAGCTCCTCAGAGCAGTGAAGACCTGCACACCATCTGCTTTCTCTCTGTCTCCATCTTTCTTGCTGAGCTCTACTGAGTGTTTGACCTCCTGAATCTTCAGTTGTCTCTCCTGGATCATCTGCTGAACTTCAGCCTCTGTCTTTCCCAGCTCAGCCTTCTTTCCTTCATATTCCTCTTCCAGAGATACAATTTGATGTAATTTGTGGTCTGATTCAGTGCAAAACTGACAAACACACATGTGGTCAGTCTTACAGAACAGCTCCAAAGGTCTGTCATGTGTCTTACACAAAATGTCTTCCAGGTTCTTTACAGGGTCAATTAGTTTAAGTGTCGTTTAAATGTTGTGACTCTGTGGTGAGGCTCCAGGTGAGTCTCACAGTAGGAGGCCAGACACACCAGGCAGGACTTCACAGCCTTGAGCTTGTCTCAGTACAGATGTCACAGGAGATTTCATCTGGATTGGCAGGTTCTTGGTTTGAGCTGGAAATACTTTCAAACTTCCGCGTCTTCCTGAACTCATCAGCCATCTCAGAGAGAACTTTATTAACAGATAATTCTAGTTTCTTGTAGAAGGTTTTTTGACATAGTGGACACTGACACACATCACTAGTGTCCCAGTAATGTGTGATACAGGTTTTGCAGTAGTTGTGTCCACATGGAGTGGTGATTGGATCGGTGAACACGTCCAGACAGATGGAACACAGGAACTGCTCTTCAGACAGGAGACTGTTGGCAGAGGCCATTTCTACACACTGACAATAAAAGTAAAAGAAATTTAGTTATCGATACTTCTCACAGCATAATATGTATGAATCTAATCTGAATTTAGATGTAATATACGTCATGGAATGTTTTTTAACCAAAGATTTGAGTGGAGAATTTAAAGGGATATGAACAGGGGAAAAATCATGTCTGCATACAGTTTTATACACATTATACAACAGGTAGTTCCGACCAAGCAATAAGATTGGTTGAAATAGACTCTACCCGTGCTCAAACCAGTGGTGGAAGAAGTACTCAAATGTTTCACTTAAGTAAAATTATCAATACCGTAATATAGAATTACTCCATTACAAGTAAAAGTATTGTAATAAAATTTACTTGAGTAAAAGTATGAAAGTAATTACTTAAAGTAAAATACTGTAAGTACCAAAAGTAAAACTAGTCATTATGCAGAATGTCCCATGTCACAAGTTTTCAAATGCATAGAATGTATACAAAGCTTTTGAAAATATCCGATCTAGAAGCTCATTGCGATGCATTGTGAGCTTCTGCTTCTAGATCTGCTATTTTCAAAAAGCCAAAGTGTGTGTGTGTGTGTGTGTGTGTGTGTGTGTGTGTGTGTGTGTGTGTGTGTGTGTATGTGTATGTGTATGTGTGTGTATATATATATATATATATATAGGGCTGAATTGATTCATATATGTTTTGTAATAATAATCGAAACTTACAAAGTAATAGCAACTAAAGTTTTCAAATAATTGCAGTGGAAACAGTGGAGTAAAAAGTACAATATTTGCCTCTGAGATGTAGTGGAGCAGAAGTAAAAGTACTGAAAATTGGAAATACTCCAGTAAAGTAAAAACACCTCAAAAGTGTAAGTAAGTACAGTACTTGATTACTTGCACTGACTTACTTTACACTACTGGCTCAAACGAGCATGACAGCACGCCTAGCCGTTCTTAAATGAAACTTATCAAAATATAAAAATCACCTGTGCTGATAAGACGAGTCTCAGCAGAGCACAGCCTGCTAAGTGGCTAGGCTAGCAGTTTGCATAGGAAGTTTGCAGACATAGTAGCTAAATCTGGCATGGAATAAAAATAATTTCTATCGAATATCTTAATTACAATGTGCTCCACCTCGTTCCTGACCTCAGTGCATCACTGTGGTGCCAATATTACCGGGTAGGGCGGACTTAAGGATCTGGAGGCCCCAGGCGAACGGTAGTATGAGACCCCCTCCACAGATTATTTTTTAACAGAATAGATGTAATTTCCAGTATTCTGGTGCATTTTGGGAGTTTGATACTTTTATCAGACTTTACTAACATGGGATCCATTAAAAAGCTAAAAGTAGGGCTACAGAAATGTATTTTATTTTTTTCATGAGGCCCCCTAACTCTTGAGGCCCCAGGCGGTCGCCTAACCTTGCCTACAGTTACTAATGCGTGAGGGGGCCATGAATTTTCCATAACTTTTTTCATTTATTTTTAATATTTTTTTTAAATGTGTCCCCGGCCCGAAAGTGAAGTATCCCTTTAAGTCCGCCACGCACACCCTTGTGTAATATGGCTTAATTTGATTCTCTGCTAGTGAATAATTAACTCTTATCAACTATATCAAGAGTACTCAGTCACCTGTCTTAGTTCGCAGTATTTCTGCAAAAGTCCTGATGAGTGAATATGTTTGTAGAGAGAGCGTGCTGCTGCTACTGCGGTGCTGCTACTGAACTATTAACAGAACAGTGAGACCACCGTTTCACTTTCATTTCACTACATGCGTCTTCTTGTCATTGTTGCCATATTTTGTGAGAGAAATAAGCAACCAGGTCTATGAACACAAGCCCCAAAGAAGTGATCATAGGCCACCTGAGCGCTCTAACCATATACACGAATCCACGGAGCGCTGCCCTGCGCGCAGCCATTGCTGCGGTGTCAACGCTCCGCGGACGCGACACCGCAGCAATGGCCGCCTACAGGCAGCTACAGGCAGCGCGTCTGTGGATTCGTCTATACCTAACCTATTTGAAAATGTATCCTGAAAAATGTAGGAATATTTTCAAATCCACTTGTATGGGTGACGGGGTCTCTGGCACAGAATATTTTCAGAAGGTGATTGATTGATTGAATACTTTATTAGAAGTTTGCAAAAAAGAAAACACATGAAAGTTGGGGTCCTTTGTACTCAGGGGGGGGGCTAGGTTATGACTTTTACAGGGGCTACGGGCCAGTTTCGAATTGCAGCCACCTGAAGGTACTCTTTTAGGGCAGTTTTGATGGAGAGTATAGGGTTTTACACTCCTTCACGGGCATTCCACATTTTTGTGGCATATTAGCAGGAGAACTAATTCAACCCCTTGTTTTAAGGTTGGGTCCTAAATGCATATTAATTAGGGGATCCTTGACATGAAAATGTTTGAGAATCACTGGTTTAAACAACATTAGGAAACAAGCCCAAATAAGCAACTACACTTTACAAACAAGCCCCAAAAAACACAACCCGCAACTACCAAAATTTACAAGCAACATTAAAGAAGAATAAGCCCATAGTCGCTTATAATAAGCAGACATGGCAACACTGCTACTAAACTACTATCACTGTTTAACTTTCGTTTCACAACATTTGCATCTTCTTCTTCTTCTTTTGGGGGTTTTACATCTTGCATTACCGCCACCTATTGGAATAATATCTTCACAGTGCAAACTATACAGGTGTCCACCCATTGATCCCAACATTAGAATTTAGTCCCATCCATTAATCATTATCACCCAGACCACTGGGTCTGAGTTGGCGCAAATCCTTCCTTTCTCAGAAGGTTATCGAGATCTTCTCCACTATGTCCACAATGTTCAAGAATCTCGTGGCTGCATCCAACACCATCTTGTTGACCAGCTCTTTCCTTTCCCTCATCCATTTTCTTCACAACTTCCACACATGACAATCCCCTTTCCACTCTGATCCTGTTCACTTTGAGTTCCTTTATTCTTTTAGGACATTGTGCTGACCCATTACTTGCCATTACAGTGAAGACACTTGGATCTTTTGTCACAACTATACAATCCTCATTGCATTTCTTCTTGCTTCACACACCCCTTCAATAGCAAGACGTGACCCTTCCTCTAGTGGCATCCCACTATAATCACCCTTTTACTCCAAGTGAGAAGCAATCCACCTTGCAATTTTCATACTGTGTAATCAGTATCACTGCAATTGTCAATCGATTATTATTCCTTCCCACACACGTGTCTGTGTTGTCACTACGGTTGCATCCTACTGACTCACCTGCTAGTGAGGAGCCCCCACCGGGAGAACGTAGAGCCTTCGTCCTACTCCCCCCCCCCCCCCCTCCCCCTGAACACGGGCCAATTGTGTTCGTGTGGACGCTCGACAAAGCCGGATGCACCATGGTGGATACTACACCTAAATTATGATCTAATTAGAAAATAAGCCTAATGCTTAATTAGACCCAATATAGAGTCCTCAACTTAGACAATATTATACCAAATTATACTCTAATTAGAAACCAAATAGAAAATCTCAGTACACCATTATTAGACACCATTTTACAAGATCATCTATCTAATTATAAATACATGTCATATCAGATCCAAAATATGCTACAATTAGAAACTATTCTACCAAATTATGTTGTAATTAGACTCTATAGTTAACACTATATCAACATGGGCCTGTGATTTGTTAATTAGACAATATGAACTGTATTAAGCGAATTTAAGGCCATATTATATCAGGTATAGCCTTTATAACAATCAGAAAAAAACACTGAGAGCTCAATGCCCGGCTGAATGGTTTTAATGAACACTCCGCCACAAAGAAACATGTTCCCTGCTGTGTACCAAGCATCCACAGTTTTTTGATGTACCATGGTGACAGCTTGGCAATGTATAGATCAGAGGTTCTCAAACTGTGGGTCGCGACCCCCAGGGGGGGTCCTCAAATTATTTTTGTCCCCATGATGATTTGCTTAATGTGCAAAAATAAATATATATATATATATAAATATTTAATGATTCTTCTTACACAACATTGCCATTGTATATTAAGTATAAAAATTGGGAGATGAGAAGGTATCATGAATTGACAACAGCTTTATTGCAGGCTGAGGCAACGTCCAATATTTCACACTCTAGAGACTCTCAGAGAGTCTCTAAGAGAGAGTCTCTAGAGTGTGAAATATTGCAATTCAAATCCTCTTAGCAGACCTTGTATTGAACTGCAAACTGCTAATAAAGTATTCAAACAATACATTTTGGACTTGTTTCCATAGACCTGGTTGCTTGTTTCCCTTCAAATACACAGTGGTGGAAAGTAACTAAGTACATGTACTAAAGTACTGTACTTAAGTACAATTTTGAATTCCGGACTTTTACTTGTAACAGAGTAGAGTTCTACATTGCAGTGTTGATACTTTTACTTAAGTAAAAGATTTGAGTACTTTTTCCACCACTGCTCATCTGTGATTACTCACAGGAGGAGCAGGAGGTGACTAACACACATGGCTAATATGAATACCACGGTGCTTTTAGCATTAAATGAGCTCCATGTTTTAGGATTTATTTTAATAGGGTTTTAAAAAAGACCACGTATTTGGCATATAAGAGTCCTACGAGTATTATCTTCACAATGCTCAGATATTGCCTGTGGAAAAGCTGAAGAAATCACAGTGTTATATGGCCGGAAAAACGTTCCGTATCGCTCTAATGATTTGTGGCCTAGCCCAGGTTCTTCTGACCCTCAGAATACATTTCCCTTTGATTTGCTTAAGGGGCCACTCACAGTTTTCAACATTATCTCTACACGTGTTGTATAGGGCTGATAGCCTGGCTCCAGACCATAGACCCGCCCACTCTCTGCGCAGCTTCAGTCTGATAATCAGGCTATAGGGCTGATGTTCCCGTAGCAGTCACAAAACTGAGCAATCTTCCACATACTGTATCACAGCACATAGGTTCCCATAGTGGCGGGGGTACACACCTACTGCTATGTGTTACCAGTTCGGCACCTTATGCTGGTATCTGCTGGTCTTGTGCTGTGTATATATATGATCAAGATATTTATAGTGCAGAATAAATGGCAGAATAATACCAACAAAAACAATAGGGTTCAAGGCACTGCGGGAAAGCACCCTATAATAGTATGAGAGGTGTGTTGTCTCTCAGTTCACAGGACCAGTGTGTCGTTCAGTCTACTCTAGTCTGATTGTGTAGTCTGCATTTTAGATCCCGAGAACTGAGACCATGTGAGAATTGGGAGATCGTTTGGAAATGGTCTCATCAGAAAGCTGTTGATTTTTGTTGGTTTGAACATTTTCCATCCCTTTTTATTTAGCTGTTCTTTGTCACTGGTCTCACCAATTAATTAAAACTTAAAACCTTTGTTTTGGGTGCTTTGTGCATTGCTATACTGACTGTGTTGTTCTTTTACCATTATTAGACAAGATAGGCAATGAACTCTTGTATGTTTGTAAAACATAGTTATAACCTATAATGTCTGGCTAGCACACAGGCCTCTAGGTTTCGGTTGGTAAACGTTCAAGTTTATCAACAGCACAGTTGATGGGTTCACAAGTTTGACACAAGTGCTAAATAACCAGAAGCACCACAAGCTTGTTTCATTTTATTTCACCCACTCATTTTGTGTGCCCTGGTTCAGTTTACATGGTTCTCTAAACAACGGTGAAGAGGAAGGGATATAATCTGTTTGCAGGTTAGATGTAGCTGTCGTGTGAGTGGTCACGCACGCACACGCGTGCACACACACACACAGTTTACTGCTCTCAAACAATACCATGGTGTAATATTGAACACATATTTCCCAGTGAGAAAGTTTAACCCGGATGTCACAAAGTGTGTATAAGAGGAATAAAGAAATGTATACATTGACATAGTAAGAAGCAAAAATGGATAACTTGCAGCTACATAAAAGAGGCAATCATTAACATTCATATTTTCCATTCTGTTATATAGTAATTGCAATAATGTATCAGACTCTGACAATAAAATATTGTTTTTCCTGGACATTAATGTATGAAAATAAGTGAGTTTAACTGTACCTTGAATGCCATAAAATGAAATACAATCAAGTCCTTGTACCAAGAAAGAAATATTGACAAGATTTCAACAGTGGGCAGGGACATTTTAAGCTAAATACTTGCTTCATTGGAAACCCCATTTACCATATTTGGTTATACTTCAGACATAACATTAGAATGCACCTGTTAGTACCAGTTACCTGACTGAATTTATTTTCCATTTTCATGTAAAACTGAGGATTTGGTCTAATCTGTGTAATTGGCTGGAGTCAGGGGCGTGCTGGGACCGAAATTCAGCTCTGGGATTTTCAATTTCTTTTTCAATTTCTTTTTTTTTTCAATAATACTTTTTTTGGGTGGCCCACTGGCCGTTTGGTGGCCCGTAAAGGGCGCGGCCGTTCTGGAATTTTCCCGAATTTCCCAGTGGCCAGCACGTCCCTGGCTGGAGAGATGATCAGAGGAGCAGAGTTTTTACCATCCTGGTCGAGATTTGGACAGAGGTATGGATAGAGTTTTTCAGTGAAGGTGCAGCCAGTGAAGGAGTAGATATGAAATCTGGCCTCCACATCATAAAAGGAGACCAGGCCCTCCTCATAATGCACAAACACTCCTATTTTCTGGGGATTCTTTCTTAGAGCGAGGGGGAGGAAATTGTACTTTCCATTCCTCAACGATATGGTCCAGTAGCCATGGATGGGGGCCAGTGTGATTGGTCCCTTCCTGTTGACGGACGCTCTGGCCACTCCAAAATCCCAGTCTGTCTTCCCTTTAACCTGAACCTCATAGTAAAATCTTCCTGAGGAGAAGCTTTGTTTTCCTAAGACACAGGGAGAAATGGAGAATCTCTCTTTGTTGTCTGGGAGATTCTTCTTTACATCTCCATCATTCACTTGTTTTCCATCATCAGACAGGATGAGTTGGCGGTGTGCTGTGTCAGGGTCCAGAGTTACATCCACTGCATATTGCTGGATCCTCCTCAGCTCAGCATCACACAGCTTCCCCTTCTCTCGACCGAGTGTCTTCTCCATTTGAGCTACAGCTGTCCTCACAGTCCCCACATATGAAGACTGATGGACATTGACCTTTGCCCAGTCCTTGGTGGGTGGAGGGGTGTTGATGGAGGTGAAGTTCTGGAGGAGTTGGAGGTGGTCTTCAGTGTGCGAGAGCTGCTTCAGCTCAAAGCTTCTCTTCTTTAATTCAGTAATTTCCTGTTCCAGCTCTTTGATGAAGCCTTCAGCCTGTTTCTCAGTTGTTTTCTGCTTCTCTTCAATCACACCAATGAGCTCAGCCTGGCTTCTCTCAATACAACTCCTCAGAGCAGTGAAGACCTGCACACCATCTGCTTTCTCTCTGTCTCCATCTTTCTTGCTGAGCTCTACTGAGTGTTTGACCTCCTGAATCTTCAGTTGTCTCTCCTGGATCATCTGCTGAACTTCAGCCTCTGTCTTTCCCAGCTCAGCCTTCTTTCCTTCATATTCCTCTTCCAGAGATACAATTTGATGTAATTTGTGGTCTGATTCAGTGCAAAACTGACAAACACACATGTGGTCAGTCTTACAGAACAGCTCCAAAGGTCTGTCATGTGTCTTACACAAAATGTCTTCCAGGTTCTTTACAGGGTCAATTAGTTTGTGTCGTTTAAATGTTGTGACTCTGTGGTGAGGCTCCAGGTGAGTCTCACAGTAGGAGGCCAGACACACCAGGCAGGACTTCACAGCCTTGAGCTTGGTCTCAGTACAGATGTCACAGGAGATTTCATCTGGATTGGCAGGTTCTTGGTTTGAGCTGGAAATACTTTCAAACTTCCGTTTCCGTTTCTTCCTGAACTCATCAGCCATCTCAGAGAGAACTTTATTAACAGAGAATTCTAGTTTCTTGTAGAAGGTTTTTTGACAAAGTGGACACTGACACACATCACTAGTGTCCCAGTAATGTGTGATACAGGTTTTGCAGTAGTTGTGTCCACATGGAGTGGTGATTGGATCGGTGAACACGTCCAGACAGATGGAACACAGGAACTGCTCTTCAGACAGGAGACTGTTGGCAGAGGCCATTTCTACACACTGACAATAAAAGTAAAAGAAATTTAGTTATCGATACTTCTCACAGCATAATATGTATGAATCTAATCTGAATTTAGATGTAATATACGTCATGGAATGTTTTTTAACCAAAGATTTGAGTGGAGAATTTAAAGGGATATGAACAGGGGAAAAATCATGTCTGCATACAGTTTTATACACATTATACAACAGGTAGTTCCGACCAAGCAATAAGATTGGTTGAAATAGACTCTACCCGTGCTCAAACCAGTGGTGGAAGAAGTACTCAAATGTTTCACTTAAGTAAAATTATCAATACCGTAATATAGAATTACTCCATTACAAGTAAAAGTATTGTAATAAAATTTACTTGAGTAAAAGTATGAAAGTAATTACTTAAAGTAAAATACTGTAAGTACCAAAAGTAAAACTAGTCATTATGCAGAATGTCCCATGTCACAAGTTTTCAAATGCATAGAATGTATACAAAGCTTTTGAAAATATCCGATCTAGAAGCTCATTGCGATGCATTGTGAGCTTCTGCTTCTAGATCTGCTATTTTCAAAAAGCCAAAGTGTGTGTGTGTGTGTGTGTGTGTGTGTGTGTGTGTGTGTGTGTGTGTGTGTGTGTGTGTGTATGTGTATGTGTATGTGTGTGTATATATATATATATATATATATATATATAGGGCTGAATTGATTCATATATGTTTTGTAATAATAATCGAAACTTACAAAGTAATAGGTTCTAAAGTTTTCAAATAATTGCAGTGGAAACAGTGGAGTAAAAAGTACAATATTTGCCTCTGAGATGTAGTGGAGCAGAAGTAAAAGTACTGAAAATTGGAAATACTCCAGTAAAGTAAAAACACCTCAAAAGTGTACTAAGTACAGTACTTGATTACTTGCACTGACTTACTTTACACTACTGGCTCAAACGAGCATGACAGCACGCCTAGCCGTTCTTAAATGAAACTTATCAAAATATAAAAATCACCTGTGCTGATAAGACGAGTCTCAGCAGAGCACAGCCTGCTAAGTGGCTAGGCTAGCAGTTTGCATAGGAAGTTTGCAGACATAGTAGCTAAATCTGGCATGGAAGAAAAATAATTTCTATCGAATATCTTAATTACAATGTGCTCCACCTCGTTCCTGACCTCAGTGCATCACTGTGGTGCCAATATTACCGGGTAGGGCGGACTTAAGGATCTGGAGGCCCCAGGCGAACGGTAGTATGAGACCCCCTCCACAGATTATTTTTTAACAGAATAGATGTAATTTCCAGTATTCTGGTGCATTTTGGGAGTTTGATACTTTTATCAGACTTTTACTAACATGGGATCCATTAAAAAGCTAAAAGTAGGGCTACAGAAATGTATTTTATTTTTTTCATGAGGCCCCCTAACTCTTGAGGCCCCAGGCGGTCGCCTAACCTTGCCTACAGTTAAGTCCGCCACGCACACCCTTGTGTAATATGGCTTAATTTGATTCTCTGCTAGTGAATAATTAACTCTTATCAACTATATCAAGAGTACTCAGTCACCTGTCTTAGTTCGCAGTATTTCTGCAAAAGTCCTGATGAATGATATGTTTGTAGAGTCTTAGAGAGAGCGTGCTGCTGCTACTGCGGTGCTGCTACTGAACTATTAACAGAACAGTGAGACCACCGTTTCACTTTCATTTCACTACATGCGTCTTCTTGTCATTGTTGCCATATTTTGTGAGAGAAATAAGCAACCAGGTCTATGAAAACAAGCCCCAAAGAAGTGATTATAGGCCACCTGAGCGCTCTAACCATATACACGAATCCACGGAGCGCTGCCCTGCGCGCAGCCATTGCTGCGGTGTCAACGCTCCGCGGACGCGACACCGCAGCAATGGCCGCCTACAGGCAGCGCGTCTGTGGATTCGTCTATACCTAACCTATTTGAAAATGTATCCTGAAAAATGTAGGAATATTTTCAAATCCACTTGTATGGGTGACGGGGTCTCTGGCACAGAATATTTTCAGAAGGTGATTGATTGATTGAATACTTTATTAGAAGTTTGCAAAAAAGAAAACACATGAAAGTTGGGGTCCTTTGCACTCAGGGGGGGGGCTAGGTTATGACTTTTACAGGGGCCACGGGCCAGTTTCGAATTGCAGCCACCTGAAGGTACTCTTTTAGGGCAGTTTTGATGGAGAGTATAGGGTTTTACACTCCTTCACGGGCATTCCACATTTTTGTGGCATATTAGCAGGAGAACTAATTCTTTTTATTTAGCTGTTCTTTGTCACTGGTCTGCAGAGACTCACCAATTAATTAAAACTTAAAACCTTTGTTTTGGGTGCTTTGTGCATTGCTATACTGACTGTGTTGTTCTTTTACCATTATTAGACAAAATAGGCAGTGAACTCTTGTATGTTTATGAAGTCTTGTATGTTTGTAAAACATAGTTATAACCTATAATGTCTGGCTAGCACACAGGCCTCTAGACCATAGATATAGAAACCTAGATACCTCATTGGCCTCTGCAGTTCATTGGAGCGACCTGTGTCGCAATACCTTGTATTGCTTCCGCCCTCCCTCGGGAAGTTTCCGCGTGCGTCACAGAAGGGGACGTTCGGTAGGCCTCTTATTGGCCTACCGAACGCCCCCTTCTGTGACGCACGCGGAAACTTCCCGTGGGAGGGCGGAAGCTGGTGCGCACCCGAGATACAGACGCCTTAGTCTCGCGTGGCCAGACTGTTGCCTCCCACAATTTTCAAATGTTTCCGGTCATACAGTCTGGGACTCGGAAGCTCTGATCATGAATATAAACCGGATATGAAGCCTCCTCCCCACTTCCGTTTTGTCTTTACAGTTGCGCACATTTATCCTAATATAAATACAAATCATCTAAGTATATTTAGCTTGCTGCTTAGCAGAAATGGAAATAAAATAATAAAATGTAAAGATATTTTAAAATATATTTTCGTGAACGGAAGTGCCAGCTTCCTCTCTCGGATTTCGGGAGTTGTAGTTCCAGACTCTATATAGCATTCAGAGATTGTGGAATAGACTACAGACGCCTCAGAGCCGGAGGAGGCGTTTACCTTTATATGTCTATGCTCTAGACTAGGTTTCGGTTGGTAAACGTTTAAGTTTATCAACAGCACAGTTGATGGGTTCACAAGTTTGACACAAGTGCTAAATAACCAGAAACACCACAAGTTTTTTGTTTCATTTTATTTCACCCACTCATTTTGTGTGCCCTAGTTCAGTTTACATGGTTCTCCAAATAAAGGTGAAGAGGGAGGGATATACACCGGTAATATATTATACGTTTGCAGGTTAGATGTAGCTGGCACGCACACGCACTCACTTTTCCATTGGGGTGTAGAGTTTACTGCTCTCAAACTATACCATGGTGTAATATTGAACACATATTTCCCAGTGAGAAAGTTTAACCTAGATAAAACAGAGTATAAGAGGAATAAAGAAATGTATACATTGACATAGTATACTGTAAGAAAACATTTTTTTAAATAAATTGTAATAACTTGCAGCTACATAAGAGCCAAACATTCCTATTTTCAATTCTGTTCTATAGTAATTGCAGTAATGTATCAGCCTCTGATAATTAAAGTAATACTAGGTAACGTTTTCAACAAAACTAAAGTTAAATTGTATATCTTTTGCGAGTGGCAAAAGTTTCACAACACCCACTCCATGAATTTCACCCCCGGAAGCCTTTTATTTATATATTTTCTATTGAACGTGGACGGGGGGGACTTTCCCGGGAAAATGACGTTCCTGGCCAACGTCATGACGTCGTGGCCGACGTCCTCAGGAACTACCGCAACGGTTTCCTGTTTGGCCAGGAACTACCGCGCTATTAACAATAAGGAACCTCACGCTGATTTTAAGAGAATGTAGGATTGGAAGATCGAAAAAGAACAGAAAAAGAAAGCACAGCTCATGGTAACTAATGCTCCACTGGCTAAGAGAAACGATCCGTAGATAGTATAAAACAATTAAAAGATCGCTTTTTGAAACGCTTCCGGCTTCCGGTGAAAACGAATGGAATTCTGGGTAATCGAGGACTAGGGAAATTGTATGCAGTGACGGTAGTGACCAGCAGAGGTTGCTAAAAATCGTTATTTGTGATTCTGCATTGTACAACTTTAACTATTGTTTTTCCTAGACATTAATGTATGATTTTCTTTTGTTTTACTTAACTAAATGCCATAAAATAATGCCATAAAATATACAATCAAGAAAGAAATATAGACCAGAGACAGTGGACACTCACAGGGAATACATTTTAAGCTAAATACTTGCTTAATTGGAGAACCCGATTTACCATATTTGGCTATACTTCAGACATAAAATTAGAATGCACCCGTTAGTAACCACAGTTAGCTTGATTAACAGTTGACTGAAAATAAAGGATTGGTCTAATCTAACATGTATGTTGATTTAACGTTAGTACATGTGTTTTATTGTTGGACATTCATCATGGCAGGTTATAATATGGGCTTTTGACAGCCCCTCTTCGTATCGGCCCGTTCCGACCCACTTTCACCCCTGAGTACCTGGCAGGCGAGTACAGTGATGGCCCCATGAAGACAAAGCCACACATTTGCATGTATATGTGCGAGGGTCGATTCACTGGACGTGTGTCCGATAACGGACGATGAGCCAATGGCTCAAGGCAGCAGCAGTCCACGACGCATCTATTGTTCTGGGGGGAGGGGGTTGATTTCTTTCTTTTTCATTCTAAATTTTACATGGAACACCTACCATTGGGGCGGCCATAGCTGAGTGGTTAGTGAGCCCGCCTAGGGAACCAGCTGGCCCTGGTTGCCCCAGGTTCGATTCCAGGCTATCCCAGCATATGTGCCGATGATATGAAATTTGTCCCTGAGCAAGACTCTTAACCCCAATTGCTCACAGGTTCTCATTGGAAACAAGACCGCAAGGACTTTCATGAACGACCTGTTAAAAGGAATTATCCTTAACCATCCCTTCGCGGCCCAAAAAAGGTCCGGCTGCCGGGGTTGGGAAACGCTGGTCTAATCTGTGTAATTGACAGGAGAGATGATCAGAGGAGCAGAGTTTTTACCATTAAGGTTGAGATATGGACAGAAGTATAGATAGAGTTTCTCAGTGAAGGTGCAGCCAGTGAAAGAGTAGATATGAACTCTGGTCTCCACATCATAAAAGGAGACCAGGCCCTCCTCATAATCCACAAACACCCCTATTTTCTGGGGATTCTTTTTTAGAGCGAGGGGGAGGACACGGTCAGTAAGGGCACTGTACTCCTTTCCATTCCTCAACCATATAGTCCAGTAACCATTGGTGGGGGTCAGTGTGATTTTCCCCTTCCTGTTGATGGACTCTCTGGCTACTCCTAAATCCCAGCCGGTCTTCCCTTTAACCTGAACCTCATAGTAAAATCTTCCTGAGGAGATGCCTTGTTTTCCTAAGACACAGACACATGTAGAGAATCTCTCTTTGTTGTCTGGGAGATTCTTCTTTACATCTCCATCATTCACTTGTTTTCCATCATCAGACAGGATGAGTTGGCAGTGTGCTGTATCAGGGTCCAGAGTTACATCCACAGCACATTGTTGGATCCTCCTCAGCTCAGCATCACACAGCCCCTTCTCCATCTCTTGACTGAGTGTCTTCTCCAGCTGAGCCACAGCTGTCCTCACAGTCCCCACATATGAAGACTGATGGACATTGACCGTTGTCCAGTCCTTTGTGGGTGGAGGGGTGTTGATGGAGGTGAAGTTCTGGAGGAGTTGGAGGTGGTCTTCAGTGTGCGAGAGCTGCTTCAGCTCAAAGCTTCTCTTCTTTAATTCAGTAATTTCCTGTTCCAGCTCTTTGATGAAGCCTTCAGCCTGTTTCTCTGTTGTTTTCTGCTTCGCTTCAATCACACCAATGAGCTCAGCCTGGCTTCTCTCAATACAGCTCCTCAGAGCAGTGAAGACCAGCACACCATCTGCTTTCTCTCTGTCTGCATCTTTCTCGCTGAGCTCTACTGAGTGTTTGACCTCCTGAATCTTCAGTTGTCTCTCCTGGATCATCTGCTGAACTTCAGCCTCTGTCTTTCCCAGCTCAGCCTTCTTTCCTTCATATTCCTCTTCCAGAGATACAATTTGATGTAATTTGTGGTCTGATTCAGTGCAAAACTGACAAACACACATGTGGTCAGTCTTACAAAAAAGCTCCAGAGGTCTGTCATGTTTCTTACACAAAATGTCTTCCATGTTCTTTACAGGGTCAATTAGTTTGTGTCGTTTAAATGTTGTGACTCTGTGATGAGGCTCCAGGTGAGTCTCACAGTAGGAGGCCAGACACACCAGGCAGGACTTCATAGCCTTGAGCTTGGTCTCAGTACAGATGTCACAGGAGATTTCATCTGGATTGGCAGGTTCTTGGTTTGAGCTGGAAATACTTTCAAACTTCCGTTTCCGTTTCTTCCTGAACTCATCAGCCATCTCAGAGAGAACTTTATTAACAGAGAATTCTAGTTTCTTGTAGAAGGTTTTTTGACAAAGTGGACACTGACACACATCACTAGTGTCCCAGTAATGTGTGATACAGGTTTTGCAGTAGTTGTGTCCACATGGAGTGGTGATTGGATCGGTGAACACGTCCAGACAGATGGAACACAGGAACTGCTCTTCAGACAGGAGACTGTTGGCAGAGGCCATTTCTACACACCGAGAATAAAAGTGAAAGAAATGTAGTTATTGATACTTCTCACAGCGTAATATGTATGAATCTAATCTGAATTTAGATGTAATGGAACGTTTTTGTTTAAACAAAAGATTTGAGTGGAGAATTTAAAGAGATATGAACAGGGTGAAAATCATGTCTGCATACAGTTGTAGACACATTATACAACAGGTAGTTCCGACCAAGCAATAAGATTGGTTGAAATAGGCTCTCTACCCGTGCTCAAACCAGTGGTGGAAGAAGTACTCAAATGATTTACATAAGTAAAAGTATCAATACCGCAATATAGAATTACTCCATTACAAGTAAAAGTATTGTATTAAAATTTACTTGAGTAAAAGTATGAAAGTAATTACTTAAAGTAAAATACTGTAAGTACCAAAAGTAAAACTACTCATTATGTAGAATGTCCCATGTCACAAGTTTTCAAATGCATAGAATGTATACAAAGCTTTTGAAAATATCCGTTCTAGAAGCAACAAAATATAAAAATATAAAAATCAAAATATAAAAATCCTGTGCTGATAAGACTGAGTCTCAGCAGATCACAGCCGGCTAAGTGGCTAGGCTAGCAGTTTGCATAGGAAGTTAGCAGACGTAGTGGCTAAATCTGGCATTGAAGAAAAATAATGTCTATCGAATATCTTAATTACAATGTGCTCCACCTCGTTCCTGACCTCAGTGCATCACTGTGGTGCCAATCGGGGTAACACACACCATTGTGTAATATGGCTTAATTTGATTCTCTGCAAGTGAATAATTAACCCTCAATCAACTAAACTGCTCAAAAAAATAAAGGGAACACTTTGATCCCTTAATTCTTTTGAGCAGTTTTCGTTAGCGTTATGTACACAGTTCATGAAAAAACTCAAAAGAATTAAGGGATCAAAGTGTTCCCTTTATTTTTTTGAGCAGTGTATATCAAGAGTACTCAGTCACCTGTCTTAGTTCGCAGTAAGTCCTGATGAATGTAGAGAGAGTGCTGCTGCTACTGCGGTGTTGCTACTGAACTAGCCTACTACTAACAGAACAGTGAGAACACCGTTTCACTTTCATTTCACTACATGCGTCTTCTTGTCATTGTTGCCATATTTTGTGAGAGAAATAAGCAACCAGGTCTATGAAAACAAGCCCCAAAGAAGCGATTATAGGCCAACTGAGCGCTCTAACCCTCTTCTCTTCGCAGATGAGTGAGGCCGGGAACTTCATAGTGACATTAAATGACAGACAGATATTACACTACTATATGCAGAACATCATGCATAATATTTAACAGTGTAAACCGTTTGAAAAAATTTAAATAAAATATGTACAGTGAACAGTTCGAGGGGGGGGGGGGGCTAGGTTATGACTTTTACAGGGGCCAGTTTCGAATTGCAGCCACCTGAAGGTAGGCTACTCTTTTAGGACAGTTTTGAAGGAGAGTAGGGTTTTACACTCACGACTTTTGGTAGGGCATTCCACATTTTTGTGGCATATTAGCAGGAGAACTAATTCAACCCCTTGTTTTAAGGTTGGGTCCTAAATGCATATTAATTAGGGGATCCTTGACATGGAAATGTTTGAGAATCACTGGTTTAAACAACATTAGGAAACAAGCCCAAATAAAAGCAACTACACTTTACAAACAAGCCCAAAAAACCACAACCCGCAACTACCAAAATTTACAAGCAACTTTACAGAAGAATAAGCCCATAGTCGCTTATAATAAGCAGACATGGCAACACTGCTACTAAACTACTATCACTGTTTAACTTTCATTTCTCAACATTTGCATCTTCTTCTTCTTCTTTTGGGGGTTTTACATCTTGCATTACCGCCACCTATTGGAATAATATCTTCACAGTGCAAACTATACAGGTGTCCACCCACTGATCCCAACATTAGAATTTAGTCCCATCCATTAATCATTATCACCCAGACCACTGGGTCTGAGTTGGCGCAAATCCTTCCTTTCTCAGAAGGTTATCGAGATCTTCTCCACTATGTCCACAATGTTCAAGAATCTCGTGGCTGCATCCAACACCATCTTTATCTGCTTCAGGACCACAATGGAAACAAAGCCCTTAGGGCTTTTTGTGTTATCCTTTTAAAAACCATACCTCTGTACAAATTGCAATACTGTTAATAAAGTATTAAATCAATCAATCAATCAATTAATCCGATTTCCCCTGCGTTTGAACTGCATAGTTAATTACCATGGCAATAAATGCCAGAAACTGTCTCTTGTCCATACACATGTTTTCCCCTCCTCCATCTCCATTCATTTCCCCCTCCATTTCACGTTGACCAGCTCTTTCCTTTCCCTCATCCATTTTCTTCACAACTTCCGCACATGACAATCCCCTTTCCACTCTGATCCTGTTCACTTTTAGTTCCTTTATTCTTTATAGGACATTGTGCTGACCCATTACTTGCCATTACAGTGAAGACACTTGGATCTTTTGTCTCAACTATACAATCCTCATTGCATTTCTTCTTGCTTCACACACCCCTTCAACAGCAAGACATGACCCTTCCTCTAGTGGCATCCCACTATAATCACCCTTTTTCTCCACGTGAGAAGCAATCCACCTTGCAATTTTCATACTGTGTAATCAGTATAGCTGCAATTGTCAATCGATTATTATTCCTTCCCACACACATGTCTGTGTTGTCACTACTGTTGCATCCTACTGACTCACCTGCTAGTGAGGAGCCCCCACCGGGAGGACGTAGAGCCTTCGTCCTACTCCTACCTCCCCCCCCCCCCCCCCCGAACACGGGCCAATTGTGTTCGTGTGGACGCCCGACAAAGCCGGATGCACCGTGGTGGATACTACACCTAAATTATGATCTAATTAGAAAATAAGCCCAATGCTTAATTAGACCCAATATAGAGTCCTCAACTTAGACAATATTATACCAAATTATACTCTAATTAGAAACCAAATAGAAAATCTCAGTACACCATTAGACACCATTTTACAAGATCATCTATCTAATTATAAATACATGTCATATCAGATCCAAAATATGCTGCAATTAGAAACTATTCTACCAAATTATGCTGTAATTACACTCCATACTATATCAACATGGGCCTGTGATATGTTAATTAGACAATATGAACTGTATTAAGCGAATTTAAGGCCATATTATATCAGGTATAGCCTTTATAACAATCAGAAAAAAACACTGAGAGCTCAATGCCCGGCTGAATGGTTTTAATGAACGCTCCGCCACAAAGAAACATGTTCCCTGCTGTGTACCAAGCATCCACAGTTTTTTGATGTACCATGGTGACAGCTTGGCAATGTATAGATCAGAGGTTATCAAACTGTGGGTCGCGACCCCCAGGGAGGGTCCTCAAATTAGTTTTGTCCCCATGATGATTTGCTTAATGTGCAAAAAAATGTATATATGTATATTTAATGATTCTTCTTACACAACATTGCCATTGTATATTAAGTATAAAAATTGGGAGATGAGAAGGCATCATGAATTGACAACCGCTTTATTGCAGGCTGAGGCAACGTCCAATATTTCACACTCTAGAGATTCTCTCTTCTCTAAGAGAGAGTCTCTAGAGTGTGAAATATTGCAATTAAAATCCTCTTAGCAGACCTTGTATTGAACTGCAAACTGCTAATAAAGTATTCAAACAATACATTTTGGACTTGTTTCCATAGACCTGGTTGCTTGTTTCCCTTCAAATACACAGTGGTGGAAAGTAACTAAGTACATGTACTAAAGTACTGTACTTAAGTACAATTTTGAATTCCGGACTTTTACTTGTAACAGAGTAGAGTTCTACATTGCAGTGTTGATACTTCTATTTAAGTAAAAGATTTGAGTACTTTTTCCACCACTGCTTGTCTGTGATTACTCACAGGAGGAGCAGGAGGTGACTAACACACATGGCTAATATGAATACCACGGTGCTTTTAGCATTAAATGAGCTCCGGGTCCAGTACGGTTCTAGAGACCTGGTCGGACCAGTCTAATACATTTGCATTAACTCTATATTGATATCTGAACGGCCCGCTTTGAATGAGCTTGGTGGATGATTTGTCTGATATATCTTATAAAATGAGATGGGGACATTCAAAATGCAGTTAGCAAGTCTTTCTTCATTTTAGACTTTTTACATTTGATAAAAGAACAAATGGAAGATATCGGCAAATCCCCTTATTCCCTCTATCTGGATGAAACCACTGACATATCAGTGAACAAACGTGTGAAATACCACACAAATAAGTAGGCTACAAGTTTGTCAGCACCTATTTTGGGCTTGTGGAGCTCGTGGATGCTGATGCTAATGGGATAACGGGTGCCATAATTGCCTTTCTAGCCCAGAACGGTCTGCATGTTAAAACATGGTGGGCATTGCTACAGCTGGTCGGAAAACACCATTCAGTTTTCACTCTAAACTAAACCAGACAAGCTACAGCTTATTGGCTGTACTGTATGTGCCACTCGCTCAATATTAGGCCAGTTAGCTTCTCCGCCGCAATCCTTGAATATAATCAACAACTGGCTCATCCATTCAGCCATGCAACAGTCAGTGTGACTACAGGAAAATCTATGAGGCTATAAATAACGGGGGCTGTCCGTTGAAATTGATAATGCCCAAGCTCTATACACTGGTTATGGCAGAGCCGCAGACTGCATTGATAGAGTTGTTGAACAGGAGGATGCTCTCAGATTTCACTTTACCATGTCTTCAAGAACAGAACACAGCTATTCTGCCAGGATAATTCATATATAACGATAAAACAGCCTCTACATGCACTTCCTCTGTCCTGTCCTGTTCTGATAATGAATAAAAAACGTTAACATTAGAGACTGAACTGAAGTTCAGAGACTCACTGTGTGTTTAGGGATTTGTATTGACTGTACAGGTCAACTCTGCATCAAGTGTCTTTAATGCATGAACTTTACCTCAAATCCTCCAGTACCTTCCTCTCACCTTTGGATGCAGACCTGGTTACCACATTCATGAAGTGACTGGAGCCTGAAATGAAGGGGAGAGAGAGAGAGAGAGAGAGAGAGAGAGAGAGAGAGAGAGAGAGAGAGAGAGAGAGAGAGAGAGAGAGAGAGAGAGAGAGAGAGAGAGAGAGAGAGAGAGAGAGAGAGAGAGAGAGATCCTTGCCTACCACCTAATGTATGGTATTCATTTGAGGTTTGTGGGGATTCATTCATGTATTGGTTTATTTTTGTTGCTGCTGTTGTTGGGACTAAGTTTAGAAACATTGCACATCATTGCGACAGTTGCAGGATGCAAAAGTCATGCATGGTGAATCGTTTTATGGATATTACTGTATGTTTTGGGCTGGGTTTTGTCGCATTGAGCAGTTTTTAGACTGTGGTTGAGCTGGAAATTGTCAAACAAATCTGGCTACACTGATCATATGAGGCGAGTGGTGGTTGTCTACTTCCTCCCCAGGCCAACTGTGGGGTTGGCAGTGACAGGGACCACAGTCTGTGGCCCCTGTCACTGCCAACCCAGCCCAGAACGTATTGCCATAAAAAACATTAATCAAATGACTTTCTCAACCTTCGACCGTAGACTAAAGTAGGACAACTTTGGAACTCACAGAAACAACATTGATGTGCAATGATTCCAAACTTGGACAGCAGCATCAGCAACATCAAGGCCAATGAGAGTGAATGAACCCCAACCATTTATAAAAGGCAGATACTTGATCACAATAGACACCTAAATGTGACTTAAAGGTAGGGTAAGTGATTTACTTTTGTTAAAATAAGTGTTAAATAGCTCTATATTCTGATAGTGCTCATTTCTATAGAGTGTTTGTTCAGTAAAAGGAGTCTCCATGTCTCTCCAGCTCTTTATTAAACAGAAAATGCATTGTCAGTGCTCTCTCCTGATTGGCTCAAATGTTGTCACCTACCTGAAAATGTACTATATTCTGTTTACTAAAGAGCTGGAGAGACCCCTGTGACCGAACAAACACTTTAACCTTTTTAACAAAAAAAAACCCCAAGAATATCACTTACCCTACCTTTAAATCATATAATGGTAGACAAGGAACTTTCTGTCTCTCACCCATCTGGTCACCCTATGCAGTATGCTACATCCCTCCATGAGTATATTAATTCAATATAACTTCAACGTTCAACTACCAGGTAGTAAACTGGACCTGAGTTGGCTCTGTATGTGGGCCGTTTCTTTTCTGTCTACATCAAATCTCTTTGCCAAAAATAGCCGTTGTGACACGTTGTGAGCTTGTAGATCGGCTATTTTTGGGTAATGTTCCTCCCACATTATGGATGCTGGGGTTCAAGTGGTTCATTTCACTTCATCGCAGCGGAGGGGGATTGTGAGACGCACACAGCCATTCTCCGCCCCCGACACCGCTCCACTTCGCCGTTTACCCATCGGCAGTGAATTGAACACGGCCCTGCGTTGCTGCTGCTTTGGCGCCGGGTGTTTGAAGTGGAGAAGGAGCAGTATACGTGTGACTTTGAGAGCCAGATGCTCAGAGCCCTGCAGCATCCAGTAACACCGCGCCCCCTTCCTGCATCCCCTCAGCCCATCAACTGTTCTTAATAAGACTGTCTTCTGTCCCTGGAGAGAATGCCACTGGAGGAGAAAGGAAGAAGGGAAGCTGAAAATTCATCAACTTACACCGTATAGGCCTACAGCAGTGATCCTCAACCTGTGGGCCGGGGCCCACTGGTGGGCCGTGAGGATATTGCAAGTGGGCCCCCAAATAATTGGCAAAACACTACGATGTTGATGATAATATAACATTAACATAAAACAAAAAATAATGTAACAAAAAGATGACATGGTGTCTTTCTCCAAAATCGTGAAGGATTAGTTTTCATTGTGATACGGATGCATTCCAGCTTAAAGTATATGTTAGTTCCACTGATCCGAGCAGCAACACAATCTCTCGATCGATTGACCCATCGATCTGATTGGCCCACCCATCTGACCACGTAACAGGCAGCCAAATGGCTGCCTTGTTAAGTGTTCAGATGGATGGGCCGCGAATGCTTTCAATATTTTCAAGTGGGCCCTGATCCAGAAAAGATTGAGAACCACTGGCCTATAGTATATGAGGCAGTATATGATGTGAAATCAAATCTAATAAAAGACAGTGTTCTTTTTATCCAAATGTTGTCGTTATGCCAATGAATTCCTCCCCATACACATTTCTGTGTTGTCACTGCTGCCTCACCTGCCAGTGAGGAGCCACCACCGGGAGGACGTAGAGACGTAGAGTTGGGCGGGAGACGTCCTACTCCTCCCGCCCAACACTAACCGCTGACAAGTGCCGCCCCAGCCCGTATAGGATTACATACAATGACCTCGGTCTCATGTGACGAGACAGAGAGACTATCAAAATGTGACTGAAGTCCGAGACTGGTTTGCCCTGTTGAGGTACTGTATGATTGGCGGCAGTGTCTGGAGGTAAGAGCGGTGGCTTAGGAATTAGAAGGCTCCCGGTTCGATTCCTGTCGTCTCCTGGCTCAGTGTCGAAGTGTCCTTGAGCAAGACACTGAACCCCTAATTGCTCCTGATGAGCAGGTTGGTGCCTTGCATGGTTTCCTCCGCCGTGTCTGTGAATATAATGCACATTGTAAAGCGCTTTTGATAAAGGCGCTATGGAAATGCACCCTTTACCACTCATGTGAAGGTCTTCCTCGTGAGGACTGCATTGTTGGCAGCAAGATAAGGAGCAGCAATTGGCTCCACTTCTCCTCCAGGAATACTGCTTTGAACAGGGTGATGTGGGGTTGTTCTCTGTAGAAAGTTGGCCCCCTTCACCAGTTGTGGACGGTAAAAAAGTACATTTATTTGAGTAATGTACTTAAAATGTTTTAATCCATATCGTATCATATCATATTTGATCCGTATCTACATTACTTGAGCATCATTATAATCTTTTTTACACTTTCACTACATTTAGAAGAAGGCCGATGCACACCTCAAAGGTTGGTAACAGGTGCGTAGGACAAAGGTGCCAATGTTCAAAAGGGGATCTCTGATAATCAAAACAAAGAAAGAGGTCCCTCACACTATCTGGAACTAGTTGTACCCTGTATTGTCTGTTCTGATGTAGCCTCGATCTATTCTCCAGGCTTTTATTTTCCTTCGCGTTTTGCTCAAAAATAAGAGCCTGGACCAGCCTGTTGACGTTCCTGGAATAGGAAGTGTTTCATTTCCCCAACCAACCAGAGTGCAGTAGGCGTCGCTCCAAATGTTGTGACGTCAGGGCTCTCAACGCTGCACATTGGGGGAGGAGGAGGGGCGCGGGGCGGGGGCTGACGGACAGATCGGTGAACCAATGGGATCCGGCAGAATTTTTCTCAGGAGATTTTGAACCCGCCCTAGACCAGATATCAGACGTGCTAGGGCAGCCTAGTTCTGATGAAGGTCCGACCGAAACGTCGACCGAAATAAAGAGCGACATTTTTGCAAGTTCCAGACAGTGTGCGGGACCTCTTTCTTTTGTTTGATTATCAGAGGTCTCCTTTTGAACAACTACACTACATTTCAAACTATACTTTTGAAAGATATTAATTATGAAAATATTATTTCACTATTTCAAAAATAGTGAAATTAGAAGATCTACAAGCTCACAAAGCGTCACATTGAGACGTGTTGGGATATTAGTATATTTGTACTTTTAAATACAGTATTTTTCAAAAGCATATATGTAGGCTACTTTTGAAAAGCAAGTACTCCAATTCTTGAACTCACGTACAAACTTGACAGAGAAAGTTGAGAAACTTTCACTTGTAGTTGAGTAATATTTGGCCAGGAGCACTCAAGTATAAGGTTGAGTACTTTGTTTGTCCACCACTGGCTTTCACACACTTCTCACGCACTTCACAGTGAAGTAGGCAAATAGCAGGATGAAGTTGCATTTAGAAGTCAATTTGGAGGCTTGTCAGCCTGCCAGTCTAGGGTACACACTCACTACATGCAATTTCAAAATAGATTACAACTGACTGCTGAACTTGTTATAGATGAAATACGTTTATTTGTATTTGTGGGGTCAAGCAAATATTCTGCAACGTCTATGTCAGTCTGCATGTCAACATCATTTCTGACATCATAGATTACAACCAGAGTTCTACAAATTCCCAGCTTTGACACACAGTGTTGTTTCGTGTTCACAAATATTGATTAAGCTGTCTGAAATGATAGCGTCAGTGGCTCCGTGTTTTTCACCTCAGAATGACTTTCAGAAGAACGCTGCACTTTACTTTTGAGCCGGGAGGATTGGATTCCCCCCTCGGCAATAAGAGCTTGCCGACAAGTAGCTTGAGTCTGCGGGGAGAGAGGGACTAGCGGGCCCAGGGTGGAATGAAGATAGATGGCTGACGGTTCATTTGCTGGTTAAGAGCAGAGTGGGGGGATACCACAGAGGTTTGAAGAATCTCATTTTCTTTTTTCAAAGCCATGCCACTAGCCCAGTTTCCAACACCGCTAGTTATGAACACGATGCCCACGATCTCCCCCAGAACAACCGTTTGGTGTAGGGAGGGATGCGGGACTCCCTCTTTCCTTGGTGTTTAGCCTTGATTGCGCTTAAACCCTAACATTTAACCTAACACTAAAACTATGCCTAACCCTAACCTCACAAACACAATGTGTAACCCTAACCTTAACCCTAACCTCACAGAAATAATGCCTGAACCTAACCTCAAAACCCTGTCCGCCTGGGCGAAACACCTGGGAAAGATATCCTCCCGTAGGAATGCACCCATATGGACATTATGGGCCGACACGGATACCAATGTTTAAAACATCAATTACAGAAATTAGTTTATTTCTTTTTGCTGTTATTTATTCCCACTTTTGTGCCACGGAAACAAATAAATCTTCATAAAAATAACGCTATCTAAAACGAATAGTAATAATAATAAAATAAACAAATCTGACCAACACACCAACATTTAGCCAGTGCAAAACAACAACAATAAACATGGGCTACATGCCATCGGTGAACGTCAACTTCTCTGCCGACAGGCACTCAATGGGGCGTGATATTCAATTTTGACATACTGTTTTTTTCTTCCTTTTTTCTGATGGACACGTTTCAAACAATCAGTAAGTGGCGATTACCCACTGTGCTGTGAATAATATAGTCGAATTAATTAACTAACTAACGCAGCGCACACAACGTGAGCTTGTAGATCTGCTATTTTTTGGTGAAGAGATTTGGTGTTGAGTAGTACAGTGTAGACAGAAAAAAGCGGTCCAAGGACAGTGTTGTAACTCGGGTCCATTTAACTATGAATAGAGGGTTTAAGTGGTTAATTAAATTATTAATTAATTACTAAACTAACCCATTAAAACCGGGAAAGCAATCTGTGCCGCTTTAGATTTTTGCGTTGGCTATTGGCCAAAATAGCAGATGTACAAGCTCACAGTGCGTCACTTCGTGCCGCACTGCGAGCTTTGTACATCTGCTATTTTAGATTTTCTTTTTAAAACCTTGAAAGTGTGAGACATACTGATTTAGAAGGCCTTTGTAGAATCGGCCTCAGTTCTTAATGGGCTAAAACAGCCCCTGCTTGGCCTTGCTGTGGAGACGTGACTGGTTGCGTTCCCCACTGCTGGCTGAGTCCAGCCTCAGGCCTGGTGGTCCTCTAGAGACGCCACTTCAAAGACAGACCCCCATACACCTCCCCCCCAATCTCCCCCTCCTGCGATAAACACGAGAACTTAAGGAATTAATTAGTCTGTGGATCAAAGATGACTTGGTACATGTAGCTTTGCTGCTTCAGATGCTCGCAATGGTACAGTTGGATACTAGTCCAGTACGGTTTACGCAGTATGTATGTATGTATGTATGTATGTACAGTATCCCTCTGTGCTTAATATAGGATGACAGTTCATAAAGACAGGAGGCTAATTGAACTTTCTCTCGTTCATAAAGGGAAAATATGTGGAAATATCTAGTGGTGGAAGAAGTGCTCAGATTTATTTTGCTGTGTACTAGTACCAATGCCACAATATAGATCTAATTCTGTTACAAGAAAAAGGCCTGTATTCAAGATTTGACTAGTATTGGCATCAAAATATAGCCTATACTTGTAGCAGCCTACCCAAGTAAAGGCAGATCTACAGTACAAGCTCACATTGCAAGATTCTGCAAACCTCCCCCCCACTTTTGCTTATTATAACTCACTTTGGATAAGAGTGTCTGCTTAAAAGTAATTGAAAAAACATCAAGCCCCCTCAAAGATGGAGGTTCAAAGGCCTTTTTCATTCAACTACAAGAGTAGCTAAGATTATGTACATCATTAAGTTATATTCCCTCAGCTCCGATCAAAGAAGTAGATCAACATCATAGACTGTAAAAATGAATGGACAAAGCGACCCCATTGGTCTCTACAGACCGTAAATGAAGCCAATTGTTCAGGAATTTCAAATCCGCCATCTTTCTATAACGTGTCATATCGTGTCATATCTAATGCAACCGGAAATGAATGCTATTGGTTGGGTAGCTTGTCAATCAAGAGCGGTGGCGGGGAATGAATGCTATTGGTTATGTAGCTTGTCAATCAAATCATCCCGCCCCTCCTAGAGCATACCCTACTTAATTGTCAATTTTAAAATAAATGGGACCATAATTTACCAAAACACATATCATGATGATTGAAAGAAGACTTAACTAGCGATTGGAAGCATATCATATTTATGACAATGTTTATTAAGGTAAGAAAATCAAGTCAAATCAAGTAAAGTATAGATTCAATTTCAAAGGCCAATGCTGGGCCCTTGATCAACATCCCATAATTCTGGAACATGCTAAAGATTAATGTTTCAGTAAATGTAAAAAAAAAAAATGAAAGAAAAAAATTAACCTGTGTTCCAATGGATCCAATGTAGATATTATTTATTCACAAGCTCTTGTTAATACTTTTTATTGGTTCAATATTTGTAAAACCCACAGACACACTTAACCACTTCCGTACAAAAAAAAAGAATCAAACATAGCATATTAAAAAAACGCCGATCTACAAGCTCACAACACGTCGCGTTGTGAGCTTGTAGATCGGCGACTTTTGCTACTTTTGTGTCACACCGTAGTATGTAGTATGTAGTAGAAGTAGAGCATTAATTTACGTGGGGTAAAAAACATGAAAAGTTGAAATATGGAGATACAAGGTTTCTGCTCGACAGCAACGATGGTCTGTTCTATTCAGTCCGGCAGGGTATTATATCCATGGAATCTTATGGCCACCCTGTGTAGCCAATATAATGACATTACCACGCGGATAACAAATCATAGCCTGTACAACACATGCTGATTAGGCCCCGGCTATACGCTGGCATTACTCCACGTGTCGATAAAGAGACTTGATTCATGGCGGCTAATATGAGAGGCAGGCTTTTCCAAAACACACTCCGGATGGATTGGCATTGGAAATCCATTCGAGCACGTTTGTCCATAAATGAGGATTTCTTATCTTTCAATGTTGTCCCCCACAGACGGACTGACAGGAGCGGGGGGTTATTGACCGAACAAGCAACGTTTCACCACTTTATAGATCTGCTCTTAGGGAGGTGTTTCACAAAAGAGGATTACCCAATTTAGTCAGATGGGCTGTGAAAACAGGCTTTATGGATTTGAATAATTCCGTTGCGGTCAGGCAGAAACCTCGTATCTCCACATTTCAACTTTGTATGTTTTTTTTTGGTTTGTTTTGTTAATTAATGCCCTACTTCATCGTACAAGAGTGTCGCACAAAAGTAGTGAAAATATCTACAACCTCTGCTATTTTGAAATGCTTTAAAATAATAAACAAAAAAGGAAAGATTTTAACATACAAGGTTTCCACCGAACAGCTGGGATTTGCTGCTGTGAGCTTGGACAGCTTGGTTATGATGGGTTTTTGGGGGGATAGGTAGAGGTCATTTATCTTCATTATCTCTGTTTAGGGGACAGGAATACATCACGTCATCATTGTGAAACTTATGTCTACACTGATGTGAAAGCAACGGTACATAACTTTTTGTAAGATAAGTGCTGTGGGGGACAGTATACAAAGTACATTTACTTGAGTACTGTATTTAAGACAAATGTTGGTTGGAACTCTCTCTCTCCAAAAGGGAATGTATGTTGACCGCCCTTATATGATTCTCTCCTTGCTCCCTATAACCGAAGCTACTTTCAAAATGTAATTACAATATTACTTTATGTGCCAAGTAATGCATCATAATACTTTTGCATTACTTTCACAAAAAAAACTATTAAAAAAGGACTGGACATAAAAAATATTATGCCTATTCTACTCTTCCATTTAATGGGAAAGAAGGTACATTAAATGGATTGGAACAGAATGATACAAGAATGTCATTGGTATTAAAATGCTGTTTTAGCAAGTTAAATGTCAGGATGAAACACGCACAGGATATATAATGTATTTTAAAACTCAATAGACTCAATTGCATTGTCATTAGTGTGTATGCATTCATAATTCATAATTCAATTCAATTCAATTCATTCAATAGGAAAACTATAAACATAAAATATGAAAGTTAATTGCTTGACATAGTGTTACGATCAGCTGTTGGGGACACAAGCGCACAACACGGATACAGAGAGTTGGGTATAAAAAGATGGGATTCATTGCAGAGGTTGGCAGATGGAGATAGGGGGAATGACGTCCGGAGATTTCTGCAGGAAGGGAGGAGAGCTAATGGAGGGTGCCGGAGCGCGGCTGGACTGGAGCGGGGCGATGGGGGTGAGTGTGGCTGGCCAGAGTGAAGCAGTGGTGAGGACACAGGTTGGTACTGTAAGTGGGCAGACAGATGGGTCGACAGGCAGGCAGACAGACGGGTAGACAGGCAGGCAGGCAGATGGGAATGTAGTGTGATCCTAGGGCAGAAAAACAGTGTGTAGTAGGATACAAAAACACACAACAACAATGCCGGGAAATCATTAGGAGGTGACCCGAGAACGCCAGTCTACCACAGTAGCTGAAACGACGATCTGGAGACGAGTGAGTGTGTTTTAAAACCACATAGATTGGGCTCTATACGAGGCTCTATACTACAACTGTTTGTGCAGTACACCGAAAATAGCCGATCTACAAGCTCACAATGCGCCACAACGCATTGTGAGCTGGTAGATCGGCTACATTCGCTGAATGTTTGTCC